>NC_068347.1:23474992-23845825 GCF_014633365.1 Diospyros lotus
GAGCCAGGCGGCTGCCCCGGG
This sequence comes from Diospyros lotus, assembly GCF_014633365.1. Taxonomy (NCBI): domain Eukaryota; kingdom Viridiplantae; phylum Streptophyta; class Magnoliopsida; order Ericales; family Ebenaceae; genus Diospyros; species Diospyros lotus. The sequence continues at coordinate 23,475,014 of NC_068347.1, forward strand.
TCGGCGCTGGGATCGAGCCGGAGAGCAGCATGGAGGCGGCGGAGGAGGTGGTGGAAGCCATGGCCATGGCGGCTGGAGGAAGAGGGTGGTTGTGGTTGCCCTCATAGCTGGTGACAAGGATGCTTCTGTCTTCTGCACATCTTTGGACCTGAGATTAATTGGGGAGACATTTTTGGTCCGGTTACTTCATGTACAGTTCGATGAGTACTGTAATGCATGGCCATATATATATATATATATAACAAGTGAAAGAAACCAAGAAAACATATATATATACATACTTGTTTTCGGACTGGACAACCAGTTGCCATGGTGCAACGATAGTAAGCTCGAGGGCATGGATTTCCTTTGGCCATCTTCTGTCCATATTTTCTCCATTGGCATCCATCCGAGATCTGCAGATTAATTATTGAGGTTTAATTCAGAAAAGGGATCAGTAAACAACAAGAAGAGTGTACAAAAATTTATTCCAGACAAATATATAGCAATTAATTTTTTCAAACCCACTTGCCTGCCTGCCTGCCTGCCTCTCCAAGAAAGGAGTCAGCACCCAACTTATCAATCCAAGTAAATCTCTTTAATATTATAATTTGAAGTTGATTTGAGTGCGACACATGATCCAAGAAAACATCCTACTCTATATTTTATTTATTAACGAAGACCAAAACCCTAATTAATTATGTCCACATTAATTATTAGATGTAATATATGGGCTCAACCATATGTCCCGAGCATCCGTTTCGGACTTACCATGGCAGCCTCCGATCGGGCACGAACCGAGACTCGAGCCCGCCTCATGGCGGCCTGATCGAAATCCTTGGAGGAATTGAAGTTGAGGGGCTATCTTCCCTTCCAAACCTTTGGCCATCTCTACGTTCACCTTTATACGGATCAAATGGCAAAATTTCAGTCGATTTAGGAGAGTGTTCTTGAGCTCTTCCATCTGATATTGAAGTTTGGGCTGGCTCTGGATGGTCTTCTGATGTGGCGGCTCGCCCGAGATCCATCAACTGCAGCCTAGGAGCCGTGGCTAATGTTCCATCCAACACCTAAACAATCCATCCATCAATACATCGTACATGTAGTTAATTAGAAACAATTAATGCACATATCGAACTGTCTTAGATCATAAAGTCATGAGCCAGTTTTGTCAGCCGACACTGTGTAAATGACATTTTTATTTTTTTACTCCTGCTGTTAAAAAGGATATATATTTATATATATGGGCGGAGGGCTGCTTTTTCGTGTTTTACTTTTCATTATTCTTCTTAATTTTTAAAAATAAAAATGAAAACAATTTTTCAACAATAAAAACAAAATTGAGATCAATTCTCTGATCTGATCTAAGTTAAGATCAACTTTCAATTTAATAATCATGATTATGTAAACGGATTTTTTTTTTGGTTAATAACAATGAGAACTCACAACAACTAACAGAAGGGGTTGTTTTGGCTGAGAAAAAGGAGAAGTACCTGGTGTTTTTGGGGCAGCATGAGCTCTGAAATATGCATCTGCAAGGCATGGTAGTTGGAGTTCACTTGATTCAGCATACTTCTCAACCGCTGATTCTCTGTGTTCATCCTGCCAAGCTCAGCCTGCAGGATTTCTAGCTGCACCAATTAATTCAAATAAAACAACAAAATCATTTCAATTAATCTAGATCAAGAGCTAGCAAATTTCTAAATTAAAAAAAAAAAAAAAAAGGAAACCCAAATCATCATCATCATCATCGTCGTCATCATCATCAACTAATGAAAACTTTATTCTAATCAAATCTTACCTTGCTTTTGATTTGCTTCCTTTTGAAGTTAGGTGAAGCTTCATCATCAACCACGGACTTATCACTGTCAGTGTTCACCGATACCAGATTCAACCCGGCCTGCAGTAAATCAAATCAGATTCATCAGAAACGATCAAAATTCAATAAAAAAGAAAAAAAACAGAAACCCAAGATCCAAACTTAATTACATCAAGCTTCAAGCCAGCTGCTGAAGTCTCCTCCTCTTTCTTAACATCAAACCTGGAACTTTTCTGGGGATTACAGTGCTTGTTTCGGTCATCGGCGGCGGCAAAGAAATCCATCTCGCTGACGACTCGCTTCTGGCCGGAGACGGCGGCCGGAGAACGGAGATGGAGATGATGGTCGTGATCGTCCCATGCAGTACTAGAACTGTCCATGATCATTCGTTAGTTTACAAACCAAACTGGAAGAGGGTTAAATTTTTAAGAGGCTGAGAGCTAGATGAGCTTTTAATTCAAATCAGTCCCTCTCCTTGCTTGACCATGAAGATGATAATTCTCAAGCTTTTAGAGAGAGAGAGAGAGAGAGAGAGAGAAAGACTTTGCATTAATAAAGGGTAAGGGTCATTGACTAAATGGCAAGGAGTGATATCACGGAAAATGAGAAGGAAAATGAAGGAAAATGAGATTAGAGACGAAGGGAAAGCTGATGTTTGAGGAAGAAATCAGTGGCCTCTAGAAACCAGTTTTTTTTAATTATATTAAAATATATGTCATTGTTATATATATATATATATATAGAGAGAGAGAGAGAGAGAGAGAGTTTTGTAATTACTGAAATGTTTGGGTAAATTTTCTTCATTTTACCATGAAAAGTTTGGGATTTTCATTGTGCATTACAATGATATATAAATAAAAATATTAATAAAAAATAAGATAAAAATGTTAACACTAAATATGTGTTAAAGATTACATCAAATTAGTTGAAGTTTAAATTAATTAGATTATATTTCGCCTTTTGAATTAGGATAAGATTGATCTCGATCCTTGAATATCTTTTAGAATTTAAACTCTGCTATAGATTGAGTTAATTAAGATTACTTTTATTTTGGTTTACTTATAAATACTTTGTATTAATAATCGCATCATTCATTCAATTTTATTATTTTAGATCATGTGTCTTTCTCTACTATCAGAACTCGATTTATCAATGTTCTGAATATCATGTTTATTAACGAGATGCATGTTATCGAGCAAAAATTATGAAATAAGAAATAAGATCATACATAACAATATTGAAGTTTCACCGACACCTATTGAAGATTAAAAAAAAGTCATGATTCAAAAGATTTGTATGCATGAGAAGAAAATCAATAGAAGCGCTATGAGATATGTGCATGAAATAAAAACAAATTGGTATATATAGTAAAGAGGAATTACAAAGACCAAAAATAAAAATTAATGAAAAATCTTTAAATGCGGTATAATATATAATAACATTATAAATTATAGATATTTGAAGATCTAAAAATCATTCACATTATTGAAGAAGAATTTATAAAACAACATCCCATGCATTATGCATGTGAGCAATATGCCCAAAAGTTGTTTGCATTTTGTACAACAAATAATTCATCTAGCTTAAATAAGTCTACATTTTGGGATGATCGCCCTTTGCGCAACTCCTGTCATTCATGCTCTCGATTTCGGCATGAGAAATAAATTACAGGTGTAAGACTTTATCTTATTGCGCAAGGTAAGAATCGAATTAACTCACGACCCACATGTGTAAACCTGATATATCACTTATCCGATTGCTTGACCTATGTCTTGAGAACTAAATAAGTTTACATCTTGGTATATAGTTATGCTATTTTGTTAGAAAAATGGATGTCCGTTATTTATAATGACAATTTTTCCTAACTTACACACAATGTGAGATTGTTTTTAGTTAAGAAGATTTATGCCGATAGGTAAAAGTGTTCATTTGATCTAGATTCATCGAATTGAATTAGGATTAGACTGGATCGATATTGAGATATCGGAATTCTTAAAATTCCCAAATCGAAGATTGGACAAGCTAGGGACAAAACTAAACCAATCCAGAATATTATTTTTTTTGTTAAAATAAAAATATTTCATACAATATGCCGTCAAACTTTGACCATATTGTTGAGGCCCTTCACTTCAAAGAAGGTTGGTGAGAGTTGTAAATTTGTAGTAGTATTCTATTCTAAGACTATTTCTATGACTTAAAAACTTATAGATCTCATAATCACAAGATGGAGCAATTTTATTGCTATTTAAATAAATCATAATAATATTTATAAAATATTTTTTTTGAAAATATAAGTTATATTTGATATTTAATTTAACTTATAAAAATAGTACGTAAAAGATGGATTTTGGGTCACAGCCAGACTGTAGATGGGGGTTTCAAAATTGAGGTGTTTGAAAAGGCGATAGGGAGGGAAGAAAGTCAACGGTGTGAGAAGAGGGTTTGACTGCCGGAGGAGCGGAGTGGCCCGATTGGCCCGGCGCATCCCACGTGAGAACCACACCCCTAAGGTCAACCTAATTGACGGCAGGCGCCCCCTTTTCAACTCCTTCTGGGCCCCACACCAGAGATGATGCTTTGACCGTTCTCTCTGCTGCCTGCCTTGCCTTCTGCCCTATGACAGCGATGGTCTTTCGCCTAATTTGTTTTGGAAAAAATGTTGTTTATAAAATTTTAAAATTAAGTGTTTAAATTTTATTTTTGATTTCTTTGTAATAAATAAACTAAGTGATGGGGGTAGGGCCCGCTATTATAAACTCTAATCGCCCGTATCATATGGTGTGGGGGTAGGGGCCCCACTATTATATACGTTGTTGGAACTAAATAATAGGGTTTCATTTTCTTCGTAGTAGTTAAAAGAAGTTTCCAAAATATTTAAATATCTCTTTCTCTTAGCTATCTTTCTTTCTCAATTCATATCTTTACTAACGTAACTTCTTCTTTCCCAATTCTTACTCTCTTGTTTTTTAATTTAAAAAAAGCGATAATTGATGACCATCGAGACCTAGATTTAAAACTTGATATTTCTATTAGGATTCAATTAATATCGATGGTGGTTGGTCGCAACCATTTTTTATTTTTTTTATATTTTAAGAGATGAGAGAAAAAAAAAGAAATAAAATGATCATTTTATATTTTTTAACGATATCATAATTCCTTAAAAGGAAAATAATTCTCCATAATTTAGCCAAATAAAAATAAAGGTTTGTCTCAAGTTGTTGACAACCGACTCAAAATTTAATGGATAAATATTTAATAAAATTGATAAAAACATATTTTTATATGATTTAATATAAAATTTGTGTACAATACATATATATCATATTAAATTCATTTTTCATCACATGCACACCTTTTTTCTAAAACAAAATTTAATTTTTAAAACTCTTATTCTAAGTTAGAAATTTGTCATGCTCGTAATATTAAGGCAAAGGTAACGAGTCGGGTAATAATATCACCTGACGATTTTAATCTGTAACATAGGCATTAAATGAAAAACGAGTTTTGTGGGTCTCAAGCACACTCATAATTACTATTTGGTTAATAAATATTAACTAAGTGATTAAATTTTATTTATTAAGAAAATAAAATTAAGGGTTAGTGATGAGTGATGAAATTGAAATTTATTTTAAATCCAAATCTGAAAAAAATTAGTACATAATAAACAAACACATAACAATCATGGGTTATATTTTATAGCCAATTCAAATTATTATATATATATATATATATATATATGCTTATGTTTGGCCCGTGAGTCTGTGAGATTGAAACATTAATTGGCTTTATAATGGGAAGAGCGATGTTCCACCAAACTAATACTGACTTGGTATAATCCAATCTTGGGCCCTATTAATTTAACAAGAAATAAACCAAAGATCAACAAATAGCTTAATTTACGGTTACACTTAAAGATAACGTTTGTTAAAATGAGTAAGATAATGTTAAAATATTTTTCGGATCAAGATATAGAATGGTCAATATCAGATTCGAAAATATTTTAAGATCTTTATTAAACTGTTTATTAATTTTTTAAATGTATTGAATGACGTATATATTATTTTTTCTTATCTGTAAGATTCAAGATATATTTATCTGGAATGAAAGAGAGATAAAGCATGTCTAAAAAATATCAAATAAGAAGTCATGTGATTTCTTTTTTAAGAATTGTAAATAAATTTAATAAATATATTGAAAAGGATAAAAGTTTGGAATACTTTTCATATTTTATTTTTTTTTAATATATATTTTGATTAATAAACACTAATTGAATAAATATTTTGGGTTTTATAAATTTAGCATTAATGTTTTCTACCAACGATAAAGGGTTGAAAGAGGGGGATATGGGAGAATCTGTTGGTATTGGGCCACTGCCGTTGCCCATTGGAAAGAGAGAAAGTGAGATTTAGGAGGGCATTTTAAAAAACATTGGTAAGTGAGAGGGGCAAACTGATATAATTTTTAAATTTTAAAAATACTAAGTGCAATATTTGAAAGTTAGCAACTCAGCCTTAATTACCCTTACTAGTATATTTTACCTTCTAAAATATATAAAATTAGAAGGTAAAATATATATGGGTTAATTAATCATATTAATGAGTTAATCAGACATTTAAGAAACACCAAAATATTTATACATGTATATATATAATGACAACTGGACTAAGATTTAAAAATATTGACTCTAATTGCCCCTAAGACATAGCTTTGTTGGCAAAGTAAATACACTTTGGAGTGTTGCTTTTTTTGGTCTCCTAGTTCAGTGTTCGAGCCCTAACTAAGAAGGAATCTCAGTAATCAGAATAATCTTAAAAGTTAAAAATTATCTGTCGTTCTTACGTTTGTGATGAAACTAGGGATCGAACTGGCCGTTGAGTCCTATGATTTACTTCTCCTATTGATATCGTGGGGCCGAACAGTGGGGCGCTCGTGATGGTGCATTAATAAAAAAAATAAAAAATAACTCTAACAAAATAAAAATTTAAATAACTTATAAATCTTAATAATCGACCCCTCAACTTTAACTAATTAACAACGCCAACGTTATTATAACTCGTGATTAATCTTATAATTCAATATGTACAGGAAAATTTATTTCATCGATAATCATTTCATCTCTATCAAATAGCCATTTCTCTTAACCATTTTGGACAATTTATATCATTGTTCAATCTTTTCTTCTTCTTTTGTTTTGTTTTATTATTATTATTATTCATTTTCATTCTCCATTCCGGTTTGCCCGGCAAGCAAGAACACGAAGCCGTAACTTTCCTTTACTTTTCACTTTGATTTCCCTTGTTGCCAAACAAATTGTCAGTGTTCATAGACGTCTTCTCAACCCATTTATATATATATAGATATAGACTTAGCGGAGGCAGTGGCGTGTCCGCGGGGGTTTAGCTCTAAGAGCACGACAAAATTAGGGGTTCAAACGAACAAAAGGAACAAAAAAAAGTTGATTGATGCCTGCATGCGTTTTGACTCCGTTTAAAAGCTCAAGCTCTCTACAACACTCTACTCTACTCTACTCTACTCTATGCTGCTCTACACACTCTACACTATTCCCTCCCACTTTGATATTAACAACGCTATGAAAATGAAAGCATAATGGGTTAAGGCTTTGTTTTTCGATTAATTTGTTGATTGAGCCCGATGTGCATGGGTTCACTGCTTCAGACTGCATGGTAATGCCAGGGCAGGGCAGCCAAAAGTTTTATAGCCAGCCCAATATCAATATAATGTCTGGCTAATTTGGGTTTAGATAGAAAAAGCAACAAAGTTGGGACAACCAATATGAATTGCTGCTACTAAATTAGGTCTAAATTGAAAGACGTGGGGTTACATAATCAATCATGATATATCATGGGGTACGTATATATATATAGAAGATGTGTTGGTGCTGCTTGCTTGGACTGGTCCAACAGAGGAAACTACATTAAGGGAGCATTGATGTCGTATGCATCATTTTGTCATTTATGCCTAACCCCAGCCAGTAGACACACAACACAACATTGTAAAAGTCAGGCTTGTGTGGGTGCGTGTCGTGTCCGTGTGAAAATTTGAACAGATTCAAGAGGGGGGACCATAGGCATCATCACCCCCCCCCCCCCCCCCCCACAAGTCTCAAACTGAGGCGTTCCCTAATTGACAATTGCTCACCCTCAGTTGAATTCATTCTTTGGTTTGGAGTGAAGTTGTCAAAAACAAAATTCATTCTCTTTTTTACCAAATACATGCACACACAATTAATGTTCTTTCAATCAAAGATTCCTTCCTATTATGCCTACCACCACTTTATTCTGTACGAGCTAAAAATAATAATAATAATAATGATTTATGTATCTCATTTACAGTGGGATCAACTCGATGAACAATTGTGAGTCATAGGGATATTTAATGAGACGAGACCTCCAAAACATAAGGGATTGCCTCTCTTGTTATTCTATATATATATATATATATATTTGTTCCCTTCAAGTCTCTTCATTTAAAGTATTCCACTGTTTACTTACTTACGTGTGCATAGAACAATCAATCTTCTCATTTAAAGAAAATTACATGAATTTTAACATTTTGATGTTTAGCAATTATATATGTCATAGTCTAAGTCAGGAAATAACTATTTTAATTGTTCCGTCTTCTTCTAACAAAATGTATAAAACCCATTTCGAAGAATCAAGAAGGTGGCAAGACTTTGTAACATTATTAATTAAACCTAATGATTAATCAATTAAATCATTTAAATAACAAGATTAAATATTAAGATTTTTTCTTTTTTAAAACCATAATAACATCCATCCTGCAGGATGGGTGAATTAAAGGTAGCAACTGATTTGGTCATTGAAAGTTGACAATCATATTCCGATCTTGTTGCAAATTAATCAAAGTAAAAGAGGTTTAGAAAGTTCAGCATGGCAAATTAGCAATGGCGTTGGGAAGAGAGAGGTTATAAGGTTACAATCAAGGAGTTGGGAGCAGCGGCGGCTACGGCTGCCGCTACGGCTACGCTGCCTTAGGATTGGACGTCTAGCAACTACCCTCACAAATCTCACGCGCTGCTGCCTTAGTTAGTCAATGGTGTGATGTTGTGACAGAAAAGCCAGTCGACGGGAATCGCTTTCGGTTTGGGTGTGGACTAGTAAAGGACGGAGCAATTCAACCGACTGAGTTACCCCGTCGCTACGGAAATCCATAGTCTTCTAGCTTGGAATTCTACAAGGATGATTGGAATATCAGAAGCTTCCACATTATAATATTAATTATGAGGTCATTAACGCACGAGACAGACAGGTTTGGAATTGGAAATACAGATTTATACTTCAACTTAATTACTTGACATATAAGTTAGAATATTTTGTGATTTTTCATAAGAAATAGAGAGAGAGAGAGAGAGTGAGTGAGTGAGACAACCCTTGAAAGGGGTACCCAACAACCCCCCCAGGTATGGATCAACTTCACCTAGCTAGGGATGGTCTGTCTTTCCACCTTATCTTTGTCTTTGCTTTCGTCTTTGTTTGTTTGTTTTTTGTTTTTGTATTTTTATCTCTTTCCCCGGCCCCCTTGTGGTATAATCCATTTATTTTCTTTCTCATTTATGCTTCTGATAGGTGACAAGTCTTGATTGGAATATTCTTTACTAAATTAATTTATTTAAAATTTTAAATTGATTCTTTTTTGAAAAGTATTTTATGTTCTTAATTATGTTTTTTAATCGCCATTTAGATGTTTCACATCTTAAGTTAATATTATATTAAAAAAAACACACACACAATAATAAAGCTTTAGTTTTGTTTTTTGAAAAATCTTCGAGGGTTAAAAAATAAAACTAAATATACACTCAAGCTAAGCCTAAGCCTATTTTTGTTAAAGAACACAAAACACTCAACGAATTTCGTATATACCATTACTACTAAACTGTATTTGTGATATTTTTTCTATTGAACTGTTAGAGTGAGTGAAATTATATCGATTTTCATGTTTCCACACCTTGTTAAATATTATTGGATGGATTATGATGATGGATGACACCCCTTGCTTATGTCCATTTTGAACTCAACAACTAACTTTGGATGTTGAAATTTGTTTCCAATTTGAGGAAAATGTTTAAAGTCCTAAGAAGCTATCAGATGAAGTTTAATCCGCTCAAGTGCGTCTTTGGAGTAGTCCTCTGAAAATTTCTCGAGTTTATGATAAATAACAGAGGCATTGAAAGCCAATCCGGACAAAATAAGAGTTTTGCTCAACATGAGGTCGCCCGTAAGGAAAAAAAAGTACAAAGCCTCAATGGACAAGTCGCAGCCCTGAGCCGTTTCATTTCTAAGGAAACTGATAAGTGTGCCCCGTTCTTTGAGCTCCTAACAAAAAGGCGCAAGACTTCAAATGGAAAGAAGAATGCGAGTCCGCATTCCAGCAACTGAAGGAATATATGGGACGAGCCCCATTGCTCGCCATGCCCAAAGAAGAAGAATAATGAAAAAAACTACAACTCTGGAAGAAGAATTAGGGTACGGTAGTGGAATAGGCATCGTTTCGGCCGAACCACGAAAAATTCCTTGTGTCGACTCATATCCGTTATCTTTGTTTTCTTCTTCTTAGCATTTTTGGATTCACTCACTGCGGCCCAAAATGAATCACAGTCGACCAGAATTGAACGTCGACATTTTGGCTCTAGAGGAAGGAGGCCGCTTTGATCAGTAGCCATGGCAAGAGGAAGGAATACACAAAGCTCCGACGCGGTGGCCGACGCACCAAGAAGTCACCGCGATCAACTTCGAGATCTTCCACCAAATGGGAGGCCCATCGATCCGACAATGGATATCCCTTTGCCACAACCAACCGGGAACACTTTCGGCATGCCCCCGCGGGCTACCGTCCAACCCATTGCTCCAACCACCGAGATAGAGGTGATCCAAGACTGGTAGCGACGCCATGAGGTGTTGGAAAGTACAGTAATACAGCTTGCTGACGCGGTCAGGGCCTTGGCCCAGTCTCAAGCGTGGGCTGTCCTCGATCCACCAGCTTCGCCTCGAAGGGTTCATCAACTGCGAGAAGAAAGACCCCCACTAGCGGACGAAGATATCGGAGATAATTACCTGTTCTCAAATCACCATTCTCCGGATCAGGAAAGAAGTAGGCGATCACAGGCCCAACGATCTGCGGACCCGGACTCGACCGTGGAGGAATTATATCAAAGAGTCCGGTAGCTAGAAGCATAACAAGGAGTCCGCAGCCAAAATAATGGCCGAGGGGATAGGACGTCATTCACGAGAAAAGTTGAGCTCGAACCCCTCCCCCAAAGATTCAAAGTCCTGAGCATGCCACAGTACAATGGGGACAACGACCCCTATGATTACCTAGATGCATACAATGTTCAAATGGATTTGCAAATGACCAGTTCGATGGTAAAATGTCGCGCTTTCCTAGCGACCTTGGGCGATATCCCCCAAGCTTGGTTTAGGAGCCTTCCACCTCGCAGCATTGGCAGCTGGGATGAATTCCAACGTAGATTCCTCAATCAATATCTAGCGCTGAAAAGGCAACTCGCCCCACCATGTCACCTCGCCACAGTGTTCTAGAGAGCAAACGAGTCCTTGAAGGACTATATCGCCAGATTTAGACGTGAGGTAAGCAACGTCGATGATCCCTCCGACAAAAATGTCCTGACCGTGATCTCCGTGGGACTATGCAAAAATGGGAAGCTCTATGAGAGCATCTACAGGACCCCAGTTAAAGACTTAGGAAAATTCTACGGATGAGCTACTAGGGAGGTCCGATGGGAAGAGGCCTTTGGTTCAAAAAAGACCACCAAACCGAAAGAAGAAGCTGGGGTTTCCAACCAGAATAAGAAAAGAAATAATGGAGACGTCAGAAGGGAAGCTCGAGCAGAGCGTTTAAACAATGAGGTCTCCAAGTGAGCTCACAAGGCAGAGAAGGAAGAGCGACCAACGTGGTCGCGGCGTTTTGACAGCTACTGTGCCTTGTCTGATACCCAAGAGAGAATCTTTGCCAAGGAGAGAAACAAAGAGGAGTTTGGGAAGCTCCAACCCACTAATAACTCCCAATAAATTCAGAAACAAGGAAAAATTCTATACATACCATAACGAGACGGGCCACAACACCTCTGAATGCTGAGCCTTAAGGGACGCAATAGAAGACCTAATTAGAAGAGGTCAGCTGAAGGATTACATGGTACGACTAGCCAATCAGCCGAACCAACAGCCAACACAGCTACTGTCTCCCTTCGACGATGAACACTCGCCGGCAATACGAACGATCTACACAATTCATGGCGGACCCCACCTCGCTGGAACCTCTCACAAGTCTCATGACAAATATGTGCGCGAGGCCAACCATGTCTTTTTGACAAGGTCGAATGAATAGTTTCGCCCCTGCAAAAAGAGCCGGGGGAAACGCGGTCACGAAAAAGATCATTTTCTCGGAAGAAGAGGCCAGAAATGTCCATTGGCCACACAATGATGCACTTGTCATACGGGCCCAGATCGCAATTCCGATTCCGATGTACAACATGGTAATCAGTCAGGACAAATGTACAGAGCAAAAATGTAATGTACAACATGCTTTGATCAAATGCAGAGGAGCTCGTCCCCTTGAGATTATGGATTCACCACAGTGATGCAGTGGTCTGTCAAATGGATCAATCTTCCCTTTACTATTGGGGTTACGGATGGGGACGCGGATCGCCGGAATTCCTATTTATGATTGCTAAAGGGTTGAACGTTGGTACAACGTCGAACTCTAATGGGCTGAAGATCTAGATCTGGTCATCGACAGGTCGGTAAGGCCTAACGGCCAACCCCCCGACCCAACGGTAGGGTGCGTTGAGGTGAGCAACACCTCGCAAAACTTGCTATGAAGATGCCAAATGATGTAAAAATGGGGGCAATGAAAGAAAGTAAATGTCATCGAAAATAACCCTCGACTGATCAAAAAAAAAAACACGAATTTGGATCCCGCGAGGAAGAGTGTAAGGGCCAACTGGGTAAAAAGGTCAGTAATCTCAGAAGCGATCGAGACGAGGAAAGGTAGGAAGCTAGAAAAAATCTAGCCCCCGAGGTAAAATCCTAACTTACCGATTTCCTTAAAGCTAATCTCGATGTATTCACATAGAACCATGAGGATATGGTAGGAATAGCCCCCAGAGGTTATGATGCACAGGCTTAACGTAGATTCCAACTACAAGCCAATGCGCCAGAAAAAGAGTCCAATGACCCCCGAGCGTTATGCTGCTCTTAAGGAAGAAGTGGATAAACACCTGGAAAACAAGTTCATTACAGAGGCCCACTACCCAGTCTGGGTGGCTAACCCGATCTTGGTGAAAAAGAAAAATAGGAAGTTGAGGACGTGTCGACTTCAGACCTGAACAAGGCTTGCCCTAAAGACAGTTTTCCTTTCCCAAGAATCGATGAGCTCGTGGATGCAACAGCAAGCCACCAGCTTCTCAGTTTCATGGATGCCTATTCAGGCTACAATCAAATCCCATGAACCCCTCCGACGAGGAGCATACCTCATTCATTACCGACCGGGGGCTTTATTGTTATAAGGTTAATGCCTTTTGGATTGAAAAATGCTAGTGCGACCTACCGAAGATTGGCCAATACGATGTTTGAAGCATTAATCTGTAGAACCATGGAAGTATACATTAACGACATGCTGGTAAAGTCAGAACGAGTAGCGGACCATGTTTCTGATCTGAGGGAAATGTTTAAAGTCCTCAAGAGTTATCAGATGAAGCTAAATCCGCTCAAATACGCTTTTGGGGGTAGCCTCTGAAAAATTTCTCAGGTTTATGGTAAATAACAGAGGCATCGAAGCCAATCCAGACAAAATAAGGGCTTTGCTTGACATGAGATCGCCCGTAAGGAAAAAAGAGGTACAAAGTCTCAATGGATAGGTCGCAACCCTGAGCTGTTTCATTTCTAAGGCAACTGATAAGTGTGCACCGTTCTTTGAGCTCCTAAAAAAGGTGCAAGACTTCAAATAAACAGAAGAATGCGAGTCCGTATTCTAGCAGCTGAAGGAATATATGGGACGAGCCCCACTGCTCACCAAGCCCAGAGAAAGAGAATAATGGAAAAATTGCAACTCGGGAAGAAGAATCAGGATACGATCGTGGAGTTGGCATCGTTCTGGCCGAATCACAAGAAAATTCCTTGTGTTGACTCATATCCATTATCTTTGTTTTCTTCCTCTTGACATTTTCGGATTCACTCACTACGGCCCAAAACGAATCACAGTCGACCGAAATTGAGCGTCGACAAAGTTAATAAGAAATATCAGCAACAAACATGTGGTGATATTATGAGTTAAATTTAGATATTTTATCTATAGTATTCTTATCTTTCATATAGACATAGCGAAACATGATATTTAATGTTGTCTTTGAGATTTTCAAACTTGGTAATAAAGGGTTTATGAAGAATTTTTCAAACTAGATTTGGATAATGACAAATTTATCGAATTGTTTGACATTGATACTTGAGAGTTGACTCCGTTAACCTTTCTTTTGGATCTAAGTCAGATGTAGGATCACATAATATTTCTCTATTAATTATCAATAAAAACACATGGTGAGATTCAAAAGAAAACTCAGTCGGATGCAGGATCACATAATATTTCTCTATTAATTATCAATATATCTCTGAAAAACAATGAATCTCGCTATGTGTTTTTCCGACTTTTCCGACTTAAACACATGGCGAGATTCAAAAAAAAAACTTAGTAATTTCATTTTTTTTAAGTGTTTTCTGATCACTTGCCCCCACTCCACCATTGAGAAATCTATTCAATTTAGGAAGTGGTACAGTAGATTATTTTTTAGCTTGCTACTCAAGCCGTTTCTCTTCCCATGGTTGCATAATAATTAACCTTCCCAGGGTGTCTTTTCGATTCACGATCATAACAGTGCGTACATTTAACAGTAGAGCAATTGCCCTTGTCGACATATACAAGGCCTTGTCCTACCTTTGGGTTTTTTACTTGTCTTCTCTTCTTCCCGCACTCTAGTGGCTGCTTGATCATCAAGCGCGCAAGGATATGTCTCTTTAGCTCGGTTAGTATTCTTTCTGCTTGCTCGATTTTTATTATTTTTTACTCTCTTACTCAGTTAAGGGTTTATGGTCTTTTCCTTGCTCCCTCCCTTGTTCGATACTGAGTGCCTTTTGCTAAATCATCTTAGGTCTCCCCCCCCCCCCCCCCCCCCCCCCTCCTTCCTTCCTTCACTTGCCAAGCTTGGCTTCTCCTTTCCTAGTATTAATTATCATGTCTTCATTTGAGTCTGATTCGCAAAATCCTAGCTAGTTCTAGCTCGATTAGCCGCGAAAACTCCAGCACTTGGTCCAACTCGACCTTTGGTTCTTCTGTCCGGCCTTTAAAGAGATCAAGGGTGGAAGGCATGGAAAAGAAGCTGGTTTTCCTAGCCCATTAAGCTTAGGGATACAACGTTCGAGCTCAGTGAATGCGAGGGATCGATCTGAGCTGACCCTAGGAAGGAAATTGAGAGCCCATCAAGAACTTTCAGGTGGCATGGCGGAGTATGATCATGCACTGTGGGCCAGGTTAAGGTTCTCTTCAGTGGAACTTGTGGCTTAAGTCTTATCTTTAATTGGCCTATGTGTCTCCCAGCTTGCCCTGAATGAGTGGAGGAGTTTAGTTTCTTTCATTCTTTCTTGTCAAGTTAGGGGCATCATTCCTAGTACTCGGCTCTTTTTTAAGATGCTTAAGGTGTCCGCTATTGATAAGACTAAGTTAAGGGCATCAGTGGTCATTGTTAATAATTCAACACCCAAACTCTAATAAATCTTCAAATAGAAAGACTCCCAATGAACAATGCCCATTTTCCTACTCGATTAGAGATGGATGAATTCCACACCTTAGCCTTTAAACCAAAAATAAATGAAGCAGTGTTTTAAAATGTGCTAGACGTCGGACTAGAGCCTAGCACCTAGGTGTCGTCTAAAAAATCCTAAAATCCTATCAAAACACATTTCTTGAGAAGAGTTGCAAAAATCAAAACTTCTTTAAAAGAATTGCAAAAATGGTGAAGGAAGTTCTAAGCCTAGAAAGAGCTAAAAATCGAAACTTTTTGATGAAAGAAGCTAAACAAATTATGAAAGAGTTGAAAATCGAAGCTAGGCCTCAGATCGTACCAGAAAAAGAAGAACGAGAACCGACAGAGAGATAGGCAGCGAGAACGTGGCTGAGAAGGATAATTGGCGGGACAATGAAAGAGAGAAAGCAATGAGACAATTGGCGACGGAGTGGCTGAACCGACAGGGATATAGGCAGCGAGAACGTGATTGAGAAGGATGATTGGAACTAGCGACGACGAGAGACAGAAATTGACGAGTCCACCAAAGACAAACCCAAACCACGGCAAGAGGATATAAAAGGGAAAGGGGAAATCCAAACGTGTTTGGGAGACCTAAGGGGTGCCTCCACAAGTCCACCAGAGACCAACCCAAACCACTGTGAAATGATATAAAAGGGGAAATTTAAATGCGTTTGGGCAACCCAGGTGGTTAGGCACCGCTTGGGTCGTCTAGGTGTTGACTGTGCCTAGTTAATCGGGCTCAATGTTCAGGAGTGTCGATTTACAAGAAATCGCGATGCTCAAGAGCAACCTAACGCCTCAACGATCGCCTAAGCCACATTTTAGAATACTAAAATGGAGTAAGGAAGAAAGATATGCATGCCACCCAATGTTTGTTTATTGAATGGGGGATATTCTCAAGAATCCGAGTCCAGATCCAGAATACATGTCATCATCTACCTTCTCTACAACACCACTGATTGGCCCTCCAATTTAGTATACTTAACATTAAAATACACTTATATTAAGTGAGTAAATCTAAAAATAAAATACACTCCTCACTCATTCTTCTCACTAAGACATGTAAATTATGGGAGGAAAAACCAAAAGGGGTTGACGATTGACTGGGATTGTGATGACATCAGGCAGAATCATTGCCAGCGCACAATGTGGAAAAATTAGTTTGGTTTAGGTTTGCGGTTCGACCAGATCAGGTTGGTTGAGTCTTCAAGAATGGCAACTGACTTTGTAGATAGGGTATGCTTATTCTATAGGAGGATTGAATGTGACACTTTGGAAGCATCCTAAACCATAATTATATAGAGGGAAATACAACAACTTGCACATTTTGATTACGGAAAATAACTCAAATTATAAAATATCCTCACTTAATTTGTAAAATTATAAAAGCCTCTCCTTTGTTCTTTCTCTCTCTCCTCTCTTCTCTCATATTGCAATTCCATCCGTTGCCTTCACCTCGCCTCTCTCATGTTATCGTCGTTGCATCCTCAGCGATGGTCGACACACAAGAGACAATGGCAATGACGGACGATTGCTGGAGGTAACCATGAGAAAGAAAGGGGAAGAGGAAGAGGAGGTGACCATTTGTCGTTGGGTGAGAGGAAGTAAATTTGTAGAAAAAAAAAAAGAATATTTTCGTCATTTTGACATGTGTTTAACCCTTTCTGTAGCCCCTATGCATACATGTAACATGATCCAATTATAGATTAGATTATATATTAGTACTACATGATGTCCGACTGATTGTCTCTACCGCGTAGTTTAGTAAAATTCAATTGCCATTTAAATCAATATCACTTGCTAAGACTCCATTTTACACCTCCCCATTTTATTTTCTATTGTTGGGTATATACTGTATTTTGTTGTTCTGATTTTTCTTTCTATTCCATTTTCCATAACTTCATATTACCCTATTTCGTATTTGAGAGTGTTACATTCTTTTCATAAATAAAAAAAGGTTTAAGTTGGCCCCCACAAGCATGACGCAACGTTAAATCACTATAACATGATGTCCGACTGATTGTCTCTACCACGTAGTTTAGTAAAATTCAATTGCCATTTAAATCAATATCACTTGCTAAGACTCCATTTTACATCTCCCCATTTTATTTTCTATTGTTGGGTATATACTGTATTTTGTTGTTCTGATGTTTTCTTTCTATTCCATTTTCCATAACTTCATATTACCCTATTTCGTATTTGAGAGTGTTACATTCTTTTCCTAAATAAAAAAAGGTTTAAGTTGGCCCCCACAAGCATGACGCAACGTTAAATCACTATAAGATGTTAAAATAAATATTAGAAGTTCGAATCTTTGTGGAGGTAATCTTAGTGCATCCTATCGTCCTTTCGAGAGTTTCATCCACATAATGTAAAGAGAGATCTACAAAAAGGGTAACTACTTCCCGAATATCTATTTCAAGTGTGTATAAATTATTACTACATTTGAATTTATTTAAAGAGCGAATTAGAAAAGAAAATTGCTCTCTCCCAAAATTAGTTGGATGAAGTTCAAAACCTTGATTATAAAAAAAAAAAAATTTCAACCCGAATCTAGTCCATAATAGCTCGAGCCAATTTCGAACCAAACGGAAAATGACTTACCAATCACACAACAATCCTCTTACTCAATTTTTATAAAAAAAAGCCCATTAAGACATTGAATAAACCCTATTAACTTTTGATAAAAAAAATATTATTAACTCATTCACTCTTTAAACTTGATAAACTCTCCTAGTGTGTGAAACCATGTGAAAACCCCAAACTCGAAGCACTTCAACCTATCACTCAACAATTTGGGCAAGAAAAGAAAAGGAAAAAAAATAATAATAATAATTAAAAACAAAATTAAGTTATCAAATATATTAAATTCGCACTTGTAAAATTGAAAGCCAAAACTGAAATTAAAACTAGACCGAGAGAGGAATAGGGTCACATTTTCTGAATTGTTCCTCAATTTTTATACAGATCTTGTGTAGAAATGAAAAAAAAAAAAAAGAGCTAATTTCTCCTTGATTAGTGGGAATTATCTTTAATCTTTGTAATTGATACCCCAAATCACTTTTTTGATTGATAAAGTATATTGTAGGAATATTATATATATTTTTCTTTCCCTTGTACCCTTCCTATGTAAGAAAGAGAGCAATCAGTGTAAATCAATTCCTTGATTGATAAAATATATCCTAGGAATATTATATATATTCTTCTTTTCTTTTCCTCCTTTCCTATTATGTTATATTTTTTCTCTATAAAAAAGAGAGGAATTAATGTATTTGATATACAAAGAATTGAGAATTTATTTTTTTCCATATCCTTTAGTTATGACCTTTAGTTTATATGATATTAGAACACTGATTAAATCATAGTTATTCACTATGAAACCCTAGACAACCATACCTTCATCCCTCCGTTATTGCCCAAACACTGACTGCCACCTCACTATCGGCCGTTGTCATCACTCAGATCCAACCATCATCTAGCCTTAGGCCATTGTCGATCCTCAACAGTTGATGCCATTAAATCCGCGACAATTGCTGACACATCTAGATTTAGTCATCGATTAGTCTTAGGTTGTACCCATATCTAGTTTCCATCGACCATTGTCATTCTTCTCCAGATTTGATTGCCATCTACCATCTAATGTCGATCAACCTTTGTAATAAAGCCATCCAATGCAACATTGAACGTTGAGACTACTGTTATTAAAGGCACTAAGGTGCAAAAGGATACCTAAGGCGCAAGACCAGACGTGCACCTAATAAAAGTAAGCACATGCTAATTAAAATATATATATATATCATATTTGAAAAATAAGGTGTAAAATACGTCTTAACATATTTACAAATATGTTATCCAAAAAATTAAAAAAATTCAACATATGCTAATAAAAAGAATAATAAAAAATGTCAAAAGATGCAATCTAAAAGTCTTTAAATTAACTTAAATTAAATCTTAAAATAATTTATAAATCTTAAATCTTAGTCTAGATTAACTAATTATGTATTTTAAATAATCTAAAAATCATCATCATCATCAAGATCAAACATTTCTATATTTTGATCATTAAAAGCATATCTCTAATATCTTTTTCCACATCATCTCTGTAACGCCCCATAAATGCCAATTTAATTTAATTTTAGGATAATTTAAATTAAAAGAAATATCAAAATATCTTGTTGATATTAATAATAATAAGAAGTATATTAAAAGGGGAGTAATAATATATTAATAATAATATTTAACAATAGTTAATATTAAAAGGGGACCACGGCTAATATCTAATTAATATGTAAGGAATTGAGAGGGTTAATTTATAAGTTCTGGAATGTCAATTTGCTGGAATGTCAATGTGCTTGGAATTAATTAATAAGAAGTATAAAGCAAGCAGCAAACGGCCACTTTAATTTTAAGTGATAAGCTGAAGCAAATTAGCATTGAAGGCACAAGTGAACCTTTAATTCCCAACATTTGAAGCCAAAGCGGCGTCGTTTCCTTAAAGAGGCGGTGGCCTCCAAAGCTGGTCCAAGCAGCTGCCACGCGGCTGCTTCCCATCCATTCCTTTTGCTTATATTTAAGCCCAAATTCGGGCACATTTAACTGCAACAGAACAGCCAACAATTGGAGAAAAAGAGCAGCGTGCGCGGGAGGAAAATTGGAAAAATTGGTGAAGAAATCAAGATTTAAAAAGTTTAATTCAAGTTTTGATTAGCCAAGTATGTAGACAAGCTAGTAATAAATATTCTGTACGGTCAAAATTTCTTTTAGAACCCAATTTTATTAATTTTGGCAAATAATTAGGATATTGCAGTTTGTATAATTTTGACCGTGTTTAGTCAAAACGAGCCTAAGGATATCTTTGTTAAGGCAAGTTCTTTTCACCCACCTCGTCGTTACTTTCGTTGTCAATTTATTTGACCCCCCCTTCATTTGATTCGACTGTTAATAAATTATAGGAATTTAAACGGTGTGTTTTAAAAATTTAGTTTATTAACCGGGTCTCGAGGGTTTTATTCATTGATTTCCTACGGGGTTTGTACCACCCCCAGATCTATGGGAATGATGTCGTACTCACTCGGGGCTAGGTTCTTAGCTGTTGGGTATTATTATTGAATTTTTGGTTATTTATTGGCTAGAGCAATTGTGCAGTGGGGGCAGGGATTGGCTATTCGGTGTAGGTGTGACTGTCGTACGGTCTGTCTTAAGCCGTCAGATGGTCTCTCCTAGTCACTGACCGCTGACCGGTGCCAGGCACTGCCGACTAGCTCTGTCGTTATGTGATTATAGCATGCCTGTCTATATTTTATTCTTGTACATGGTTTGGTGTGCACATGGGTGCGGGCTGCATGTTGGGATTATCATGATTTGGCTATGCTTGGTCACGGACATTCTAGTTGGTTAGGTTGCATCCAGCACGGGCATATGCATCGTGTGTAATTTACTATGTGGGCAGAGCATGGCCTGATGCCTGGATGTATGGGCGCCTTGTATCATGTTGATGCTCATTACGCCATTGCATTTTATGTGCATTGCATGGATACTGGTAGTATTTAGTTCTCAGACGAGAGTACCGTTCCAAGGGAGCCTTTGGCTCGACTGTCGGGAGTACCGGCAGGGATACGGGTGACGGGAGTACCGACCCAAGACAGTGCGCACAGGCTTATGGACATATATGTTGCCTTTCAAGGCAGCGGCAGGTTGGTATGGGACTTGGGTGCCAGGTGTCTTATGTGAACCCCAAGGACCGGTATGTGCTTTTTTTTCGCGGCACTATTGTTTGGTTGCGTCACATGGCTTGTGTGTACATGTGGGTTTGTATTTGGGGTGATCTCTTCTTCGATTCATGTTATAGCCTTCCTTTTCATATAAACTTGCTGAGTCTTGCGACTCACCTTGCTATTATGTTATACAAAGAATTGAGAATTTATTTTTCTCCATATCTTTTAGTTATGGCCTTTAGTTTATATGATATTAAAACACTGATTAAATCATAGTTATTCACTATGAAACCCTAGACAACCATACCTTCATCCCTCTGTCATTGCCCAAACACCGACTGCCACCTCACTATCGGCCGTTGTCATCACTCAGATCCGACCATCATCTAGCCTTAGGCCATCGTCGATCCTCAACAGTTGATGCCATTAGATCCACGACGACTGCTGACACACCCAGATCTAGTTGCCATTGACCATTGTTATTCTTCTCCAGATTTGATTGCCATCTACCATCTAACGTCGATCAACCTTTGTAATAGAGCCATCCAATACAGCATCGAACGTTGAGACTAGTGTTATTAAAGGCACTAAGGTGCAAAAGGATACCTAAGGCGCAAGACGAGGCATGCACCTAATAAAAGTAAGCGCATGCTAATTAAAATATATATATATATCCTATTTGAAAAATAAGATATAAAATACGTCTTAACATATTTACAAATATGTTATCCAAAAAATTAAAAAAATTCAACATATGCTAATAAAAAGAATAATAAAAAATGTCAAAAGATGCAATCTAAAAGTCTTTAAATTAACTTAAATTAAATCTTAAAATAATTTATAAATCTTAAATCTTAGTCTAGATTAATTAATTATGTATTTTAAATAATCTAAAAATCATCATCATCATCAAGATCAAACATTTCCATATTTTGATCATTAAAAGCATCATCTCTAATATCTTCTTCCACATCATCTCCCTCTCCACCTTCATCTAATTCAAATTCAATTGGAACATTTAAAGTAATAATCCTCTTATTCATGTAGTTGAAGCAATATATTTAAACCCTAAATAATAAAAAAATAAATAAAGTAATAAAAAATAAAATAAAACCCTAAAAATAGTTTAAAAAGCCCAAGCACACCTTGATGGTCTGCGCTACTTCCAAGCACCCAAGGTGCGCCTTGCGCCTAGGCGCACCTTTAATAACACTGGTCGAGACCTCTATGATCTACCACTAGTGTTGTCTCTATTGCCACTTCATCCACCATGTCCGACACTACATCTACTACCACTCCAACCCATCAACCTCAGGCAGATCCTATTCAGTTCTGAATCCCTCATGTCTCCTCCAATTCACACCCAGTACATATTCGTATTGTTATGCCTGACAAAATATTGTAGCACCACGAAAATAAATCAAAAAATAAGCAAGAGAAAGAAACGTCATGTGGCGACCTGAAGATGCACCACGTGGTAGTTGGTGCAGCCCCAAGTGCCTTGGGTAGGGGTTACTTAGGGGTGGCAGAAGGCCGCACCCTCGAGTGCATCACACGGCCAAGCGTGGCCCTCACGCCTGGCCTCGCCACGCATCGACAAGGTGAGGGGCTATCCCCCTACATGGCCATATAGTTGCACCCCTGAGTGGGGTCACTCGAGGGTGAGGCACCCTCAAGTGAAGGCCACTCGAGGGTGGTCGCGCTTTAGCGAGCAGTCGCACGCTTGCAGGCATCCCCTTGCGCGTTCGCCCACCTACGCCCTTGTCCGCTCACACTCATGTTCGCCTGTGCTCAAGTCCACATTTGCCTATGCCCATGTTTGCACATGCCATGAGGGTTACTCGAGAGTACCACAATTGCATCTGTGCGCCCACACACTTGCACACCAACGCCTCTAAGAGACTCGGTCAAAACTACCCTCGTTAGACCCAGTTAAAACCTCATCCAAGGTTCTCGCCAAGAAGATCGGGTCACCAAACACTTGATAGCCTCTTCCATCACTATAAATAGGGAGGTCATCCCCCTCCTATACAGTACTCAAACTCTCACACTCATACTTACTTCTTGCCTTCAAGCATTTCATTTATATGATAAGCTACTTAAACCCCCTCCTATACAGTACGCAAACTCTTACACTCATACTTACTTCTTACCTTCAAGCATTCCATTTCTATGATAAGCTGATTTAAGCATCGAAGGGTTCGTGCGGGAACTCTTACCCGCGCCTCTAATAGATTTTATTTCCAAACAAGTCATCCATTGCTCGAATAAGTCATTCATCCCTCAGAGGAGCCACCCATTGCTCGGATAAGCTACACGTGAGTCACCATTCGACGATTTTTCGTCTATAAAATCATTGATGTAGTTGAGCAACGACAATTGACGCCATCTATGTGAAACCAACAAAAGGTTACGAAGCAACTCACTCGTCATGACATAGACCCGAAGTAGTTGTCAGACCTTCTCTTGTAGTGCTCAATCACCCCAATGAAAAACACTCTCTTGTGTAAAAGATCAACATCGATCCACCCATGAGTGCCAACTACTCCCCACTCATTAGTCCTCCCGTGAGGGTCAGCTACCCCTCATCCGCCAACCACCCCTCATCCATCAGTCTTCCTATGAGAGCCAACCACCCTTCACCCATCAATCCCCTCGTGAGAGTTATCCATCCCTCGCTCATCAGCAACCGCTCTTTCTGGGACCTCACCCATTGGGGATTAACTTCAACCGTCGCCCTTTAACACCTCGCATGCCATTCCAGGACTATTTTTTAGGTCACATTGGCTCAAGTATGCATGCCCCATCTATGGTTCCTTAGGCTGAGAACAAAGCATTACGGCAATAGCACGCCGAGAGGGTATAAGCACTTCATGAAATGGTTGAGATTCTGCAAAGCTTGATTCCTCATAGATCAATCCCACTCACCTTGAGAAAGTTTATATTCTTCTTTTCTTTTCTTTTTTCCTCCTTTCCTATTATGTTATATTTTTTCTCTAACAAAAAGAAAGGAATAAGTGTATTTGATATACAAAAAATTGAGAATTTATTTTTCTCTATATCCTTTAGTTATAGCCTTTAGTTTATATGATATTAGAACACTGATTAAATCATAGCTATTCACTATGAAATCCTAGACAACCATACATTCATCCCTCCGTCATTGCCCAAACACCGACTGCCACCTCACTATTGGCCATTGTCATCACTCAAATCCGACCATCATCTAGCCTTGGGCCGCTGTCAATCCTCAACAGTTGATACCATCAGATCCACGACTGCTGACACACCCAAATCTAGTCATCGATTAGTCTTAGGTTGTACCCATACCTGGTTGCCATCGACCATTGTCATTCTTCTCTAGATTCGATTGCCATCTACCATCTAACGTTGATCGACCTTTGTAATAGAGCCATCCAATGCAACATCGAACGTTGAGACTAGTGTGTTATTAAAGGCACTAAGGTGCAAAAGATACCTAAGGCGCAAGACCGAGGTGCGCACTTGATAAAAGTAAGCGCATGCTAATTAAAATATATATATATATATATCCTATTTGAAAAATAAGGTATAAAATACGTCTTAATATGTTTACAAATATGTTATCCAAAAAATTAAAAAAATTCAACATATACTAATAAAAATAATAATAATAAATGCCAAAAGATGCAATCTAAAAGTCTTTAAATTAACTTAATTAAATTTTAAAATAATTTATAAATCTTAAATCTTAGTCTAGATTAACTAATTATGTATTTTAAATAATCTAAAAATCATCATCATCATCAAGATCAAACATTTTCATATTTTGACAATTAAAAGCATCATCTCTAATATCTTTTTCCACATCATCTCCCTCTCCACCTTCATCTAATTCAAATTCAATTGGAGCATTTAAAGTAGTAGTCCTCTTACTCATGTAGTTGAAGCAATATATTTGAACCCTGAATAATAAAAAAATAAATAAAGTAATAAAAAATAAAATAAAAACCCTAAAAATAGTTAAAAAAGCCCAAGCGTGCCTTGATGGTCTGTGCTACTTCCAGGCACCCAAGGTGCGCCTTGCGCCTAGGCGCACTTTTAATAACACTGGTCGAGACCTCCATGATCTACCACCGATGCTGTCTCAATTTGCCACTTCATCCACCATGTCCGACACTACATCTACTACCACTCCAACCCATCAACCTCAGGCAGATCCCATTTAGTTTTGAATCCCTCATGTCTCCTCCAACTCACACCTAGTACATATTAGTATTGTTATGCCTGACAAAATATTGTAGCACCACGAAAATAAATCAAAAAATAGGCAAGAGAAAAAAACGCCACGTGGCAACCTGAAGATGCACCACGTGGCAGTTGGCACAGCCCCAAGTGCCCTGGGTGGGGGTTACTCAGGGGTGGCAGAAGGCCGCACCCCCGAGTGACATGCACTCGGGGGTCGTGCGACCAAGCGTGGCCCTCACGCCTGGCCTCGCCATGCATCGACAAGGTGAGGGGCTATCCCCCCACATGGCCATATAGCCGCAGCCCTGAGTGAGGTCACTCGAGGGTGAGGCACCCTTAAGTGAAGGCCACTCGGGGGTGTCGTGCTTTAGCGAGCGATCAAACGCCTGCAGGCGTCCCCTTGCGCATTCGCACACCTACGCCCTTGTCCACCCACACTCGTGTTTGCCTGTGCCTGGGTCCACATTTGCCTATGCCCATGCTTGCACATGCCAATACCACCAACACCCTCAAGTGAGGGTTACCCAAGAGTACCACGATCACGTCCGTGCACCCACACACTCGCACACTGCCTCTAAGAGACTCGATCAAAACTACCCTCGCTAGACCCGATTAAAACCTCATCCAAGGTTCTCGCAGAGAAGATCGAGTCACCCGACACTTGATAGCCTTTTCCATCGCTATTAATAGGGGGTCCTCCCCCTCCTATACAGTACACAAACTCTCACACTCATACTTACTTCTTGCCTTCAAGCATTTCATTTCTATGATAAGTTGATTTAAGCATCGAAGGGTCTGCGCAAGAATTCTTACCCGCGCCTCTAACAGATTTTATTTCCAAACAAGTCATCGATTGCTCGAATAAGTCATTCATCCCTTGGAGGAGTCACCCATCGCTCAGATAAGCTGCACGTGAGTCACCATTCGGCGATTTTTCGTCTATAAAATTATTGTTGTAGTTTAGCAACAACAATTGACACCATCTATGGGAAACCAGCAAAAGATCACGGAGCAACTCACTCGTCATGACATAGACCCGAAGCAATCGTCAGACCTTCTCTTGTAGTGCTCAATCACCCCAATGAAAAACACTCTCTTGTGTAAAAGATCAACATCGATCCACCCATGAGTGCTAACTACTCCCGACTCATTAGTCCTCCCGTGAGGGTTAGCTACCCTTCATCCATCAAGGCCAACCACCCCTCATCCATCAGTCCTCCTATGAGAGTCAACCACCCCTCACCCATCAGTCCCCTCGTGAGAGTTATCCATCCCTTGCTCATCAACAACCGCTCTTTCTGGGACCTCACCCATTGGGGATTCAACTTCAAACACCGCGCTTTAACACCTCACATGCCATTCCAGAACTATTTTCCAAGTCACATTGGCTCAAGTATGCATGCCCCATCTATGGTTCCTTGGGTTGAGAACGAAGCATTATGGCAACAGCACGCCAAGAGGGTATAAGCTCTTCATGAAATGGTTGGGATTCTGCAAGGCTTGATTCCTCATAGATCAATCCCACTCACCTTGAGAAAGTTTATACTGAAAACAACTCCGTCTAATAGGGCTTATTAGGAGGTACCAGGAAACGACTCCTATTGGGAGGCCACCCTCGAGACTCATGTTCAATCTGCCCCTCCTCGAAACAATCAACCAAGGTCTTCTATGAGAATGACTCATACTCAAGCTTCTTCCCATCAAGGAAATCAAGGAGGGACTGATCGTTGAAAGGTAGATAAGTGAACCCTCAAAAGGGGAGATACTTCAAAACAATGACCAGCACCCCCACGGAAAGAGGTTGAAATTCTCCTAAACCAGTAATAAGGTGAAATGATGAGTTTGAAAACCCTATTCCCTTTAGTGCTCGAGAGGCAATGGACATGAAGAAAATGATTGAGCGAGTGTTGTAATAAAATAAGTTATTACCAGTTCCAGATGAATAATCCCGAGGGAGACTACCATTTGTGGTGGAGGTAATAGAAAACTCCTTGCCAAGAAAGTTTAAGATGCCTCACATAACCCCTTATTCAAGCAAGGACGACATTTATGATCGTATATAAAATTATGAGTCTTTGATGATGCTCCATGGATAGGACAATGAGATAATGTGTACGGCCTTCCCACTAACCCTAGCTAGGCATTCTCAGGCTTGATTTAACGGTTTACTCGAAACATCTATTTCCTCATTTGGCTAATTAAAAACGGAGTTTATTAAAACGTTCATTATTAACAGTCAGAGAAAAAAATACACAACATATCTCCTTAGCATTTGACAAGGGAGCAAAGAGACTCTACGCCACTACGTGGATAGGTTTCGGAATGCCACGCTTGAGATTTGTAATTTATCGATCAAAATGGCAGTATTCGCTATGTTCCAAGGGACGATACTAACTTCCTTGCAAGAGTCTGTCTCTAGACCCTCCGAAATCTCTGGCAGACTTGTTTTTCAGAGCAAATAAATACATATTCCATAAAGAAGTAATGAGGACCGTAGGAGAAAATGAAGATAGGGAGAGAAAAAGAAAGAAACGAGATAGTGAAGAGGGCTCAAGTTAGCAAAATGAACTCGTGCCAGGAAATTGGATATAGTAGGACCCCAATTCAATCATTACGCTAGACTCAATCAATCTCGATTAGTTATATTAGCGATCGTAAAAGGATCAAGCCTCCTCCAACTTTCGAAAAATGTTGACCAGCCTATGGAGAAAATCAAGAGGAGTACTATAGATATTACCAAACACATGGCCACTCTACTAATTAGTGTAGGGAGTTGAAAAACTAGATTGAGGCTCTCATCCGAGAAGGTCACCTACAAAGGTTTGCAAGGGGTGAAAGAAGAAACGACTGAAAACGTTAGAGAAGGAAAGAAAGGCTCGAGGGTCAAGACAAACGAAACCCACGACAAAATGAGAGAAGAATGGATGACAGATTAGCAGTTTCCCCAAATAATGAGCCTACGCATCAGACCATTCATGTTATCTCTGGCAATGAGACCTTAGCCAGGGATATCTTTTTTTCTCAAAAAGCTTATGCCCGACAAACTTATCAGGTGAACTCTGTGATGGAGGTGCAAGACAATGAAGAGTCAATTATTTTCACTCCACACCTCATGATGATCCAATAGTAATTTCAACTGCTATTGCGAAACACTCTATCAGGAGAACCTTAGTTGATAATGGCAGTTCAAACATGTGCATATTTCCCCTGATCGGTTGAGAAAAGTTTAATTCATGTTGTACAGTTTCATTGGGGAGATAGTGTATGTTGCTAGTTCGATTCAGTTGCCATTCACACTAGGTTCTAATCCACTAAACGTGACTCATCAAGCGAACTTCATGGTAGTAAAAGCTTCTTCAGCTGTCTATAATGTGATCTTGGGGCGCCCCTTACTCAATGATATAGAGGCAGTGGTGTTATCATGTTACTTGTTGATGAAGTTCCCACACCCCAAGGGATGGGCCAAGTCTGTGGGGACCAAAAAAAACCCACACTTGTTATGTCTCTTCCATAAAAGTGACGAATAAGAGAAGACCTTGTCAATCGATGAGCAAGTCATACATAAATCTCTCGTTGGGCAGATCTCCACTTACTTATCAACTAAGGTTTTCTGTAACAAAATTGTGATTTTCATTGCCCACAATCCAGTACTCCATGACATAATGAAATATATAAAAGGGGATAAGCATTTTATCAAGCAAAAAAAATAACAATGACATAATTTAAATATCTTATATTTTAACAATTGATCAAGTTGTCGATGTTCTCACAAAAGATTTAAAAAAAATTAATTTAAAAAATTAGTGAGTAAACTTGCCATGAAAAATATTTTCAAACTAGCTTGAGGGGAAATATAGCAATGGAAAGGAGTTTATTTCCCCTTAATTTATGGAAATTATCTCCATTCCGCGTAATTGACAACCCCAAATCACTTCCTTGATTAATAGAGTATATAATATAAATATTATGTATATTCTTCTTTCTTTCTTTTTCTCCTTTCCTAACATGTACTCTCTATAAGAAAGAGAGGAATCAATGTATTTGATATACAAAAAAATAGAGAATTTATTTTTCTCCATATCCTTTAGTTTTGGGCCTTTAGTTTATATCTTGTAAAAGATAAGGAAAAATCTGTCCATTTTGGATTAGCAGCCTAATGGTGGCTTCCCAAATGAAGCTAATCCAAATGATGGCTTCCTAAGGGAAGAAAGGCTTTTCATTTCTCCCACGGCAACTGTAACTGAATTTAATGAGCAAACCAACAACTAATTGTGCTTATATAAAATGGGGAGAGAGAGCACCAGTAAGAAGAGTCTGGAAATATGATCCACAAGAGGGGACAAACTGAAACAAAATGCAGACTTTGATTACAGTATAGCAAACTCACAGTGTTGCCATCAGCATAGCTCGGATCTTGGCTCTTAGATCATCAGAAACTTCGGTACCTCTGGATGGCTCAGAGGAGCTCTCGCACTTTGATCTGAACTCCTTACATCCTTGGAAGCTTCTTGACCAGCATCCAAGATTTTGGAACTGATCTCCCCTTCCTCTAGCTCTTCTTCTGAGTGAGAAGCCCTCTTAAGCTTGTCAGAACTACTGCGATGAAGATGCTCATCATCAGATGATTTCTCATGCCTTCTGCTATGTCGGGATTCCCTTTTTTTAGACGAATGCCGGTCTTTGTGCCTATGCCTTTCCCTACTATGATGTGAAGAGCGATGAGATTTGTGCTTCTTCCTAGAGCGCTTGTGATGCCTTTCCTCTTTATAATCTTCTTCCTCATCCTCATCCTCATCCTCATGCTCATGTGATGAATGATAAGACCGGTGCTTTTTCCGAGAGCGCTCGTGATCCCTTCTGTCTTCACCTTCACCCTTGCCTTCTTCAAGTGAAGAACGATGAGAGCGGTGTTTTTTTCTTGCATGCCTGTGATCCTGGTCCTCCATATCTTCTTCTTTGCCTTCATCGCGAGAAGATCGATGAGACTGGTGCTTCTTCCTGACGTGTTTGTGGTCTTCATCTTCTTCCTCATCATCTTCATTTTCTTCTTCATGTCTGCTAGACCTTGATCGGTATTTCCTCCTGGATCTTCGTTCATGATATTCATCATCAGAACATTTCTTCTCAGATTTCTCTTTTTTATCCAAAGTACCAACATCTAGAGGAATGGAGCTGCTGTCTTGTTCTTTTCCAGCGAGATTATCAACCACATCACCAGAACCAGAAACTGCACTGTCTTGTGGTTCTACTGATAAGCTACGCGGGGTGGTATCAGATTTGGAAGGCACAGCTCCAGTCTTTAGCATGGCCACAAACATTTTTGCCCGTTTTAGCCTCTCAGCTCTCAGCTTCTGCTCTTTACTCATTTGAGCTTCAGGGGAGTCAGCCTGATCTGCAGCCTCAGGATATCCGGTCTTTGCGGCAGCTATCCCAGCTGAGATAGGAACACCCGGATCTCCTTTTTGCATAGGCTTTTGGATGATATTTTCTGGATGAGGGGAAAGGTGGCAGCCTGAGATCGAGGCCTGCTCACCCTCACTGTTACGGCTGCGTTTTTCACCATTCCATAATGTGCCCGAAAGAAGTCCCAAATTAGGATTCTTAATTCCCCTAGTGGCGGCCTGAAGAATAGCAGCTGCTGCTGCTGCATCAACACTAACTCCAAACTGTGGCTGGTTGGTTTTAGAAGGTGGGTCCTGTCCATCCTTCTTCGACTTTCCAATTACCATCCTGAACTTCTCTTTCTTGTCAGAATCACATGGTATATCAGAACCAGCAGACCCTAAGGACAAATTACTTTCTTTCAATTGGGTAGATTTCTTGTCTTGCCTCCGCAACGTCAAATCATCCTTCTCGAAATTGAAACTCTTGAAGGTTAACTTTGACTGCAAAAAAAATATGAAAACATTAACAAGAGTGTGGAAATGAGGGAATTATGCTTTTCTATTCAATTCATAAAAGGTCAACCATCAATTCACCAAATATGCACAAAAGGAGATACCTGCAGTCTAGATGTTACTTGCAAAATTACACACCAAAAGAGTATCAGAATGGAAATATATTCAGTTGGTTGCTGCCAGAAATGGATAGATCATTTCCTACTGGGGTTATGTCTAGCTGGGCTGGGTTATCCCAGACCTAGGAAGAGCTATAGCAAAGTCTGATATATCCCAGCCATCAATCCAATTACCAAAGTCAGACCCCTTTGCTGAATCCCCACCCCCCCAACCCCCACAAAACACCTTCCTCTCCTTCTCTTGGCTCACCTCTCATAGATCTATAGAAATATGCAGTGTTCTAAAACGCACTAGGCACTAGTCGGGCGCTAGGCTGGGGCCTAGCACCTAGGCGGGGCATAAAAAAATAATTTAAATAAATTTTATATTATCCTAAATACACATATATTCATATATATATATATAAACAAATCATATATATAGAGGTTATATATATAAATCTATCTCTATTTATATATATATCTATAAAATTATAAACACATCATATATATGATATACCTATATATTAATAGAATTATTAATTATATATATAATATTGTGTACATATAAACCAAAGGGGCAAGAGAGAGCAAAGGTTGAGACTCAGAGAGAGAGAGAGAGAGAGAGAGAGCAATCAGAGAGAGCAAATCTTCCTGCAAGCGGCGATGGCAACGTCGATGGTAGCTACAACTAGAGAGAGCAAGTGGCGACGGCGAGACAAGAGAGATAATGGGTAAGGGGGAAAAAACCCTAAATCAACTTATACTAAACTTAATGTGCAGTCGAGGCAATTCATGGGGCTAGGCGGCCCATGCGGCTAGGCAACCACCGTGGCCGATTAGGCGCCGCTCGGCACCGATTAGCCAGACCGACGCCTAAGGGGGCCAATGAGGCCAAAATCATGGCGGCCAAGGGCCGCCCAGCGCCTAGGCTGATTTTTAGAACACTGAAAATATGAGTTCATCTTGACGAAACAAAGAATCAGAGAAAGCAAATCTAAGCTGAAGCCTTTTGACAAATTAAAAAAAAAAGGTTACCAGAAGGCTGAAACTCTAGACAATTGACAACATCAACTGAACTGTTTCTGTGAAGCTCTGGTTGACAATTGATGAGGGTTATTATTTATTTCAGTCAACTAGGCAAGGTTCAGTTTGTTTTATGTTTTAATGACTTGACCCCAAACAAAAGAGGCTTATATCTTTTATCTACAAGGCGCATGATGCACATGATGCAGGCGCCTGCAAGGGCACCTCACCTCACTTTATCAACAGCGCACAGAGTTGCTCCTAGGAGAATCTCCTTTGACAAATATGGTTAGTTCAGTTTAACTCAGCATATTCCGCACAATGACGAGATGCCAAAAATATGGGCTTTGTCTCCAGTTCAACCTGCCTGATTTCCATCCTAATATTTCCAGCTTATCCAAACATTTGTTTCAAACAAGTGCAAGTATGTGTGGCTTTGTTTCTTTTCTTTGCGCACAGTGGGGAGCCTATGACAATAAGCAACATCAGGATAGAAAGAAAAAACCCCTATATTCAAATTGATTGACATGAATAAATATGGAGATAAAGAAGGCTGCTGAGAGTGTCCTTGGTAAACCCCAAAAAGAAAAGCTCATATGGTAAATTTCTAAATTGTGCTCATTTGGAAGGAAAAAAAAATTGAACAAAGAAAACAACAAGAAGTCAATCATTTTTTAATCAGACAGGGCTAATTCAGTGTACAAACCACGAGTTCACATTTGAATGCAAGCAAACCTTGCAATTATAACATGAATCTTTAGCTTTAACGATGTCATGCAGCAAAGCTGGTAAAAAAAACCTTAAGCTCAAGATTATTATTTATAAATGCAAGCTATCTGTGGGACTTGAACATGAACTTTTAGCTTTAAAGGATGTTATTAAGAAACAACACAAGCAAAATCCACTTTGATGTCTAGGAAGTTAACAATATGTTTAACAGCAATAAATAAGACAGACAGACCGCCTTCTGTGTTTAGACAGACCAATATAATAATTTAGAAAGCAAGAAAAGCTTTGATATAGCATAATTCAGGTACAGACTTCTGTTAATAGAAGATATGGGGTTGTTTGGTTGTGGCAAACAGCCACCACAAGATTACTCAAAAGAAACCAGAAAATGAGAAAACTAGTTCAAATACAAAAATTTTCCAAATAGAAAATGGTGATCTTGAAATGTGGTTTTCCACAATTGAACTAAAATTGGAAAACACCTAAAATGAGTTTTCTAAGTTTCCTTATTAATTTGGAGACTTGAAAAATGCAGTTCTCCAAGAATTTTGCACAAATCATCTCTATCTCCTTCTCCAACACAAGTTACACAAAATAAAATAAAACATCTATCATTTTTTAATACATGTTCCAATATTCTATATTGAAATTTAGTTTTCTATATTTCTAACATTTTAACGTGTTTTTAAAATTTTGTATGGAAAATGAAAACTAGAGATATTATGAAAATTTGAGATAGAAAACTGAAAATAATTTTCTATAACTAAACAGCCCTATATGTTCCTAACACCCAAAATTTAGTTTTAGAAACTATTTGCAATACCAGGAATGTCGGGCAGATATCAGCAGAAAATAAACATAGCACAACAAGGTACATGAAGAAAAGCACCTCTTGAGCTTTCTGGAGAACTTTTAGATAGTAAGGATGATATTGGTTAGATGACAGAAGGAATGGAAATCTCCCATGTTTGCTGTCTTGTTCAATAAGCACTGCCTCAAACTGCCTTCCATTTTTTAAAATGAACTCAACTATCCTATCAATCAATCTCTTTAACTCCGATGGAGGCTCCACAATCAATAGTTCAACCTTAGACACATTCTGTGTACCAGAAGACAGTGACTTGTCCAGAGGGATAGAAGGTAAACCAAGAGAATCACCTTCTTTTTTCACACCATTTGAACTTCCAGACTTAAATGCACTCGTGAAAGAATTTCTTTTTAATACTTGAACCTTTTCTTTTGGAGGGCTTGGACGATTGGCAATTGCCTCATCTTTTTGATCTCCACTCCTGGAAGATTCTGTTTTCTCAGCATCAAAAGTTGCACCACTAGCATCAAGGGTTTTCGCAGGCACATCTTTAGATTCTGGTGGGTCATTACCAACTGCACCATCCTCCTCCTCCCCGTACCCATAAACAGATCCCAGCAAGGACAGTGCTCCGGTCTCAACACCATCTGTCTGATTGTACTCAGAATCAATTTTCTTCTCATTTTCAGATTTTCCATCAATGCCAGGCTGCAAGAGCTCCTGATGATCAACAAGAAACCTGAAGTAGGCATGAAGGTGATGATCAGGCATCAAGAAGCCAAATGTTGGATTATCCCCCTGTTTCACCCTCAGAACAATTTCCGACTGTCCACCATGTTTACCAACAAATAAAGCAGTCCTTGCAATTATCAGATGTGCTTTCTCAGTCGGAGGCTGAAAAAACAGACAAAAAGGAAGGCGCATTTTTTCAACAATGTGAAATTTCATATAATATCAACGTACCAGTTATATAACATAAAAGGCAAAGCTTACTAGTAATACCAAGATAAACCCAATGAGTCTTACATATATCTGGACACCATAATGATCAAGCAACAAACTCTATGAAGACATGTTTCATCCAATTTGCTCTCAGGCAGTTAATGTTTTGCCGGTTAAAGTAAAGAAAAATTCTATATACCCTAATCCCACCTGCACAGCCCTTTGTCATGACATCAAAAGGAAACAAGGTGCCCACGAATGGCAACCTTAGATCACAAGAACTCGATCCCTGCTCCGAGCATCTGAAAACTTAAGACATGGTAAGCCTTAGAATAACACATGCACATTACAATTATCACTTGGCCACACTGGGTAAGTATGTTTAACAAATAAATAATAACATTATACAGGTGCAAAGGAAATGCACAGGGTAATAGAAAATCGATGATGTTTTACTTACTAGGCAATGAACTAAGCTTTCAGGCACAGGAAAGGGTGGACGATAGCCAGAATTCCCCACTCCAGCATCATGATTCTTTTGATCAGTAGACTCATCAATATTTCCATATGAAAAGGCAACAGCACGGTAACTGCCTGTATCAGCAGCCAGTTCTGCACCAGCATTTGATTCTATAGATAAGAAGGAAGATATCCAAATCAGTTTATAAGTGGCAGGTCAGCATTAACAGTTTCACAAGAATTACAACTTAACTAACCATTAGAAGATCACCATAGATATAAAAAAGGATCCAAAACAATATACCAGAGCAAGGTAAAGATAATCTTACTCATCCCCAAGAGGTGCAAGTGTAGCAAATTAGATTCCCCCCTGCAAACTTCAGAGACGTATAAAAAAGAAATATATTACCATTGCCAACTAGAGTCTAGATTCCAATTACTTGGTCCCATGGATCAATTCAGAACATAAAAATAGATAATGCCCTTCAAACAACTATAATTCCACCATAATTCCCCCATTACTCAACAAAATTTCATATGGGGTTTAGTCGTCAAACCGGTCATGCTGTTAATACCACTCAACATATTAGCTACTAACAAATCTACAAATATGCCAATATGTAACATTTGTATCAGTCAAAACACGTATAAAACCTATTAAAGGGGAAAAAGTTAAAAAGCAATTAATAGGTTTCATTTAATCGCAATTAGGATGGCATGCATAAAACTTTCTGCAGAAAACAAACTACAACAACTTTTTTTTCACAATTTTTATAAAATAAATAACAGCTCTATCCCAGACAAACTCATCTGTTGAATGAAAATAAGAATAGATATTCCAACGCCTATAAGCTAGATGCATGCAGCTTGGCATATGTGACAGAATAATGCAATGCAGAACTGGACACTTAAGCCACATACTTAAAGACAGTTATAGTATATTCACCATACACCATAAATGTCATGAATGGAAGATCCTCATATTTTTCTCTTACTGCACTTAATCAATTACCCACTTGCCTTATATGTACAATCCTCCTCACAAAATAAACCTAAAACTTCTAACACCTGTAACTCAATTCCTGAGCTCCAACGATGTCACTGCCATATTGAATACTTTTATTATAAAAAGGCAATGCCCTCTGATGCCAAAAAAAAATTTTAAAAAATAAAAAGAATATTAGGATCAAACTTATATGAAAAACTACAAATAAATGCATTAACACCATAAAACTAATACTAAGTCTGGAACTGGGTTTTTTCAGGCCAAGGCAAAATCAAAGAGAAACAAAATTTTTTATGCAAACACTCCCTGTAGATATTCATACGGAAAGATGAGTTAAACGTGAATTTAGCTTTTATAATAAACATTACTCCTCATTTACCAACCTAACAAAAAAATTAGGCAAAAAAAGCTTCAATCCTTAATTTGCGTTTCCATCTTTTCCTTCCGCTAGACCTAATAGTTTCAAACATAGTGAAAGTTTTCCAGGGAATATACTTCCATCAAAGGTTTATCAATTAAATAATTAAACAAATACTTTTCAACCTCTTCTGCTATCTTACACGGAAAACACCATTAAATGGATAAATCCCGTGCTTTTTTCCAGGAAACACTCATAATACCATTTCTACCAGTACAAGTTTACAATAAATTGTTTCCTACCAAACCAAACTACGACCCAATATCCGGAATTCCTATAAGGAAAAGCGAATTTACCTTGCTCATGGGACTCCGGCGGCAGATCGAGATATCGCTCATGATCTAGCTCGGACTCGAGGGAAGAGGCGACGGAAGGAGAGTGCACCCGCTGAGGGTTCCGCCGAACCCGCGGCGGCGGAGGACCAGAGAGAAGGTTGCGAACGTCGTAGCGGTCGATGCTGAGAGTGTTCCACTCGACGAGGGCATCGCCGGAGTTCACAAAGGACGCCGCAGCGTCGTCGTCGAAGAGGAGCGCATGGCGCCCCACCACCTCCAGATCCATTGCTTCTTGGAAGACTGATCGGTTGATTTTGCTCATTGAAACCCTAATGCGCTGCGCTCAATATTTGAAGAAACCCCGGAGAGAAAGAGGGGAAGGCATCGTGCTGTGGATTTTGCATCGAAGTCCTCTTACTTTGATTTATTAACATACTTCGCTCCTTGTTTCCTCGTAAGCCATTGCAATTTGGATCTTCTCCATCACACGCCTATGGTTTATTCTTTAAATCTCAGTCTCAACTACCTTTTCTGTTTTGTTCAGGACGCATTTCAATAAGCTTACCGATAAGCTTATTGAAACGGGGGCAAAAAGATCATTTTGTCCCATGCCTGCTCTCTTTTTTCATGGATTTCTCTTCTTTTTTTATGGATTCCTCCTCTATTATGCGCGTCTCCCCTACAATGGTCGTCGATCGCCTCTCCGTCACACTTCGCTGCAGTCGCCTAGTCTCGTCTCTGTCACCTCTCTACCATTCTCGCCTCGCTGACAATCTCTACATCGATTGTCGGCGAGACGATGGAGACGAGGCCAGGCGACTGAAGCGAGGCGTAGCAAAAAGGCGAACGGTGACCATGGTAGATGAGACGCACAGGGGGGCAGTGGCCCGCTTTGCAAATTTGCAAAGTGGGCAGGAGCAAAATCGTCTTTTTATCCCCTTTATGAGCCACTCTGTAGGCCCGTCAGGCCTTGTAGAATGACTCATTTTTAAATTTCTATAAATATTAGATTGAAAATCTATTTGATATAACTTTTTTAAAAAAATTGAAAAAATAGCATTTTTTAATTTTATTTTTAATTAATTTTTCCACAAAAATATTTTTATGAGAATTAGAAATCTTAGATTTCCATGACCTAGGAAATTTTTTTAACAAGACTAAAACACCCTCAATCTTTTTGCGATTATCTTTACCATAATTTATTTTTTGTTGTGGTTCTCACATGCGGCAGCCCTTATAACTTTTTTCGTTATATATTTATAGGACCATATTAATTGTACATTAAGGGTTATACTTTGGATTACACACACACAAATGACTAAAATAACTCTCGTGCCTCATCGTCTTGAGTAAGATATATTTTTATCATTTTAGTTATATTGTGTAGCCCAAAGAGTACAAATAACATTATATATATATATGAAAAATGTTATTGGTACATCATTATGTACACTTTGGGTGTACACAATGATGTACTAATGTCTACATAATATGTAAAAAAAATGATATTTTTTTAAAAAAAAAAAGGTTGTAGGTCCCAATATTTTATATGATAAAAATAATTTATTATTTTTAAATAAAAAAATCAAATAAAGGTAATTTTGAAAAAATAACATAAATTCTCATAAATGTTATATTTAAATCAAATATAAGAATTTAAGATTTCCAAAATGGAATACCTAACATTCCTGATAATCAAACATAAAATTACATAAATATTGAGAATTAAAGATTTTCAAAAATATTCTTAAGAATCATGAATTTCAGAAATTTAATTTTTTTTTTATTAATTTTAAACAAAAGATCAAAAAAGATAATTTTAAAAAAGTAACATAGATTCCCATAAATGTTACATTTAAACTAAATATAAGAATGTAAGATTTCCATAAACAAATACCTTATATTTTTTTATAATATTTAAAATTAATCAAATATAAAATTATATAAATTCTGTAAATCAAAAATTCTCAATAGCATTATCAAAAAAACATAAATTTAAAGAATTTAAAATTTTCTCCTATACAAAACGTCTCCTTGGTATGATTTATGTTCAAACATTAAGTTTAATCATAAATTTATGAATATTTTTTTAAAAGTCAACTCATAAAATGTCATTAGAATATTTCATTTATTAATGTAAAAAGTTAGTTTTAAAAAAGCTTAAAAAACAAAAGTTGAATAAACAAAGATCCATTTTATTAAAAAAATAATAAATTTAAAAAAATGATATATCATCGTTAACTGAAGTGAATTAAAATAACAAAGATCTATCAAAACAGAATCAATAATAAGAAGGTTTTAGTACAAATTTAAAATATTTTAGTAAATACAATTATTTTAATAAACATCCATTTTTATTTTATAATAATGGGAATTTCACAGATGAAATAATTCATTTTTTGGGGCTGAAATAATCATATATTTCAATCAATTTAATTAATTAATTTATTTAGTTAAAAATTAAAATACTAATATTAACAGCTAAATTAGGAATTTTTTAAAGCCAAAACCCAACCAAATCAAATTAAATAAATTAACCAAAAATTTAAGACAAGAAAGAAAAATAAAAGATACAAAAACAAAGATAGGAATAAAATAAAACCACATTGGGTCTAAACCTAACTCATTTTCATTCCCAACTACTATCTATCTTGCTCTTGTTAACGACCTTAATTAATTATCCTTTTTGAGTTCATTAACTTAAATAAAATATCAAACTCATAATCTCTAACTCTATCTCCTTAAAGATTTTTTAAAGAATCATGCTACTTGTACATCAAAAACTACATCTTAAACTACACATGTGCACAAATGACTAAAATATTTCTCGCACCTCACTATCTTAAATGAAAGATATTTTTGTCATTTTAACTGTATTATCTAATCCAAATAGTACAAATAGCATTTTCTTTTTTAAAATACTCATACGCTTGTTTGGGTGGTTAAACTTCTTAAATTCTTGTCATAACATTCATTTTTTTTATTAAACTTAATAAAATCAAATCATATCATATTATTAATCAACCTAAAATTTTGACCATAGTGAAAAATTTCAAAAAATAAATCATTTCAAAAGTTTTAAATATTTAAAATTATCTTTTATAATTAATTTTTTTAATACCTAAAACCCCTTAAATATTTTTTTTGTAGACTTTATATAGGGGTCGCAGGGTTACCAAAACACCCGCAAAACCGAGAAGAAGATATTGGCAACAACTGATTTTATTATGGAACAACTCACGAAACTTGGAAAATATATTGCCTATTTCTATAAAAAAAAAAAAAAAAAGGCAGTCACAAGTTAACAAATTATTGACTTTATTTTTCTTCTCACTCTTTAGGTGTTTTGCTAATTAATTGTGACTTATTTTTTCCCTTGTAATAACCAATAAGAAGTAAATAAAAAGACTGCTCTTGCCCTCATCATAATCTTCCTGTGAGAAAATGAAAAAAAAAAAGGAAATGTTAGTAATGGAATGGGATTATGGGAAGGTATTAAAGCACAAGTAATGCATTGAGCATTAACTGAGACCCTAAAAGAATTTATTTTAAGAAACAACAACAATAAGAATTACAAGCCTTAATTCTACTCAGTAGAGTTGACTAACAATAAAAGGATTTTAAAGATGAAGGTAACTTCATCATCAACACAAAAGCTAATTGAATTAGACAGCAACAAATCACATCTGATCTGAAGCTGCATTTGGAACTGGGTATCTTCTTCCCCCCTTCTTCAAGTGTCTTTCTGCAAGAATTTCTCTGCAAATTTCATGGTTGACTGCAAATATTTGTCATTGGAGCTTAAACATGTTTTTGCAGTTTCCATCAGCTTGGAGAAGAATGGCAATACTTCATCACTTGGCTGCCAAAATACAACCGCATCAAGACCTAACAATTAGGGAACTGAAGGAAAGCAATGGCTAATGCTGCTAACATAAAGAGTAAATTGCACTGGACCCTATGGTTTCACTAAATTACTGCATGTACCCTCACGTATTGGAAATTATACTAACTTAAACGGACGTTGAGAAATCTATGTAAGTATAAAAAACTTAATGTGGTACCCATGTAAAGCAAATCAAACGGTAGGAGAAGGGGGTGGGGGGTCATCTGATTCAAGTTCCTGAACAGTAAGGGTAGTCAATGTAACTTCCAAAATGCAAGGACTATTCCTTGTATTTATATCAAACTTCAAAGGTGCACGGCACATTTTACCTTAAAATAAAAGTGTTTGTTCTAGTCGAGCACAACATGATGCTAACTTTCTTTCCATGAAACTGAAGAGGAAATTACTGTCGGTATATGAGAAGGATTCATGAATGAAATTAGTGTGCAATTGATCTTAAAAAAAAAAAAAAAAAAAGCAAGCTTAGCCATTTCTAAAGCTTTAGAATCTTCAATTTGACAGCAGGCATAGAGGATTTATATGAAAATTCATGGTTGAAAACAGAAAATAGCAGATGAGCTGAAGAAAAAAAAAAACTGCAAGCAAAATCGATCCTTTCCAATGGTAGTTGGCAAAAACGATCAATCTGGCTTTGATCAAGGTAGGTAAATTTCCATGTCACACCAAGAAATATTGATCTCTGTCAGAACAAAATGATAAATTGATTTTGTATTTAATGCCATACTTCTGGAAACAATGAATGTTCATTAATGTAATGACTGAGATAACTCTTGTATGGTAAATCTCCAATGAGGTCATTGGAGATTCAAGAAAAGATGAGGTCACACGTAATAAAGTTGGAAGTGACTCCTATTCAAGAAAAGAAGCAGGAGTCATGATTGAGACAATTTGAACAAGTGAGAAGATGATTAATAGAATCTTCAATGAGGTGAGTGGATGAAATAGAGGAACTTTGTAGCAAAAAGAGGATAAGCAAAGAAAACTCGGTGGGGGAACTTTTAGACATAACAAAGCCCTTGGCCTAGCTCAACTCGGACGGTTAGCAGACCCAACTCCCCCCTGCTGCATATATGCAGCAAAATATTAAAAAAATAAAAAATGTATAAAAAAGGACTTGGTGGGCCCGCCCAACTGTGCTGTGACATCTATACATACGATATAATGGCCTCAGAGGATAGAAACAAAAGTTTTGAATTCATGTAATTGACTCAACTTAGTGGGATTAAGGCTTGACATTGTTGTTATGTGTTGGGCAAACCATGTTGACAATGATCTCATGTGCCATCCATTCAAGGAAGATTAGATCATGTCTAAAACCTCTCCATTCTCTTTCAATGTTTAAGAATTACAAGATGAGTTTGGTCAAATGAAATATGCTACTCTTATAGGCACAAAGCAAGTCTACTAAAACAGGTATTGCCACTTACATTGAAAGATGATGCTATACAGTTACAAGCCTCAAGAGCCATGGTTCCACGAGCAACCTTGGTGCCATTATTAATAGTCAGCATAGTTGTAATCAGTCAAAAAATGCAAAAGCAGCAGGTAGTAAAATCCAAACTTACCTGAGAAGGCTCCTGCATAACATAATCAACAAGGTTTTGAAGAATAAATGCAGAAAAGGACAGAAGCTCTTGTAGATAGGTTGGATCGCCAAAGAACAAACGGTCATTGCCCAGAAGCTGAATATAAAAACACAGAATATTTCAACTGCGATGAGATAACAGCAAAATAGCACATTCATATTCGGCCATTTGATTTTAGGAGCATCAAGGAATAATATTCTTCTATATGAAGCCCATTTGTTATATGGATTGAATTGGCAAGTAAAAACCATGTTATAGTTGAAGGCTTATGCAGACGAACAAAATGCACCCCTTCTGTCCCAACCAAAAAAAAATTTGAACAATGATCTGGACTTTTATCAATCACCCCACTCCCCAATCCCCACGTGGAAGAGTGTATCATGTTCACAGATCTTCTCAGGCCATTTTTGCTGAAATTCTTGTTCAAGGTTGGAAGGCATGGTGTACATTTTAAGGTAACTATAGTAGGATAAAGGTTTCGTATGTTTGTGATTCTTGTTTTATCAAAAAAACAATATCAATAGTTTAATTTTCTTAGTACTTAGAGGGGGGGCTGTTGCAATGCACGTGCAAATGAAAAAAAATAAAAATTTCAAATGGAGGTCCATTGGGTGTTGCTGCTTAACAATTGTAGTTTAGTTTTTTTTTTTTTTTTTCTTTTTTTGCCAAAAGTTTTAACAAAATAAGCCTTCATGTAGTGGTAGAATTGTTCGCAAATTCATTTTAATTCCGAGTGGTTATAAGTTCAAATCTTGTTTACATAAATGATTTTTGTTTCTCAAGTGAGATATTGGAGGGTAGTTTTAGAATAAGAAAGTTCAATAGGGCTTCACACACCAAATTTGAAGTTTGCATATTTAATAGAATAAATATAGTACATAATTGTGTATAACTGTATTAATACGAGAGCATTTATGTAAATTCATGTACTCATATGATAGATTTACTTGCACCTTCCTACATGGTATCAAAGCCATACAACCCCAAAAACAAAGATGACTAGAAAAGT
Organism: Diospyros lotus; assembly: GCF_014633365.1. Classification (NCBI taxonomy): domain Eukaryota; kingdom Viridiplantae; phylum Streptophyta; class Magnoliopsida; order Ericales; family Ebenaceae; genus Diospyros; species Diospyros lotus. Next base: position 23,518,762 of record NC_068347.1, read on the forward strand.
ATAAATACCCTCATACTTGTATATTTATATACAGCTCCTATATACTATATACTAACAAATTTGATTCATATCATGTAAGTAGCATTTTGATCACTTAACAGCCTCAACCGAGTCTCAAAAATGAAACTTCAAAATAGTCTTTTCTTTTTCAAACTTCGAATTTGCTTCACATTGACGAGTTGAAACGAGAAACTGCAACATAACAGGTGAGTAAACATTATACCTGCTCTAGATTTGCATGGTACGGAAGCTTTAATTGAGATAAGGTTGCAGCCAAAGAAACAATTGCACACAACACCCTTATCCTCATTCTTGATGTCATCCTACACCATTGTATTAGAACATCAAACCAGAAGGATAAAATGAAGGAAAGCTTTCAATTTGAAGAGCAAAATCTCACCATGGTTGGGAACTAATGAAGGTCAGCAAGCTCCTTGGAACATGAGTGACTCCTTGAGGATTACCTAAATTTGGAAACATGGCATCAAATATGGATAATCAGAGGACAGTGTTATGAAGCTACTTCCAATATAGAGTAATCCAGGGTTTCAATGTCTAGTACAGTAGGACCCTAAATCACTTTTGAGTCTAAAATAATGGCACCATTGACCATACACCAAATGGTAGATTGAGTTCATAGGATTATTACCTGCCCAAGCTATAATTGCATCACTTAAAATTTTCTGGACATCTTACAACTCAATTCAGTTTTCTTCAGCCACATTTGACGTAAAACTTCAACTTCAAAGTACCTTTAAACTTCACCCCGCTCCAAATGAATTTTCCAGTTGTGAAGAAGTTATAACTAGAACCACATCCAATAGTCAAAACAATTTTTTTTTTTTAAACTCTAGATTATTGGCTATATTCAAATAAAAAGGCCTAAGTAGTCCAGATTGATGGTCATATCCTGATAGTGTTTGAAGTTCTTATCCAACGCTTGTTTGCCACTGATCACTTACAATTTTTGTCTTCTTATGGTTTAAAAGCCCAGGGTAATTTAATAATTTCAGATTTGCTGGCAACTATAGTGTGAGCATGAGTTCTATTTTGGATCAGGCTCAGATGTAGTGTCATCATATGTGGTCTACATAACAAAAGAATATCATAAGTAGCTAAAAGGGCCTAGTTGAGTTGAGTACAGTAGCCAAGTTTCTTAATTCCTAATCTTTGAGTTCCAGGCCAAATAGAGTTAGGACAAGCCTGGCAGCCAAAGTGAGTATGAAACCATTCTATCAAATAACATATTAGTTTCATAAAATCAGGATTTGTTGTTGGATTTGGTGTCTTCATCTTCTTCTTTGCAAACTATCAAACACCAATCGATGATATTCTTCACAACCAGGAACAATTTCCCATCAATGCCAAAATTATCATGGTTTTCCTATCTTTTCCTCATTGGCAAATCATCCTATCCAAACATTAACAAACTGCAACCACTTCCCCTGTCCTTCACATCTAATTGCTCTGTAAAATCCTTAGGCCATGTTTAGTAGAATGGAATAACAAGTAGAAAGGAATGGAAGGTAGAAAAGAACAGCAAACAATTTCCCTTGTCTGCCTGCTGAATGGCATGGGAACAGAATGACATCCACAAAATGGTTAAAACTAATGTATTCCAATTCAAGATTGAAGGCTAGGTCATAACAATCAGGAAATGGCCTATGTAGGTCCGAAAGGAGTACCCTTGTTAGCATTTGGAGTTCTTCTCTACTGTTAGCTTGTCAAGGGTCACTAGCAAGCTTTGTTAGGGTTTTTGCGCCAAAGCCCACCTATGGATTCCTATCTAGTACAGTCCTGAGCCCAAAAATCCCATATAGATCAATGTAACCCAAGTCAGATTTCACAGACTTTCTATCCCTCAACCACATGGTAGTGGTCTTGGGTTAGCTATAATACCACTTGGTACCACTGTGAGATTGGGTTGTGACAAATTCCTCCTTTAATACATAGCGTCCTCACCAGGTTAAAAATCTCATATCAATCAACCTAACCAAAGTTAGATTCAGGACACTTCCCTAGCCCACACCCACACTATAGCGGCTTGGGTTGGCTTTGATACCACTATAGCACCACGAGTCCACACCTATAAGTGCTTACTAAAGGTGACTTACGGGCTCATGGAACTAAGGAATATACCCAAGACCTTCCTGGTAGACCATTAATGTGGGATTAGGTCATGACATATTTTCATTCCATTCATCGCTAAATCTCTCCAAAACATCTCCTTGTCTTGTGCTAACAAATTCAATATTTATAAGTTTACCTTTAATCTCATGGTAGTTCTAATACCCCAAAACTAGTATTTCCCAACAAACATATCTCAAGGGTTTAACAAGCTATGATACATGGTCATGCTTTTGTTTGATACACATGCTAAAGTGCCCATGTAGGAAAAACTAGAGATGGTTAACACTGTAGTTGTGACTTCCTTGACACTATGTTGCATATAACCAAAAACCTCAAGGATTGGAAGAGCTAAAGCAACTGACTTGATAACATATAAACATCATTCCTACTGTAAGTGCATATATGTTACAAGTCTTGTGACTTCATATAGGCTAAGCTAACCTCCAGTATGAGACATGCAAATTAATAAGAATGCCCCATAAAATTCTCACATGGTAAATGACTTCAGTGCAAAGTTCTGGTCAAGCATAATCATTTCCTTATTCTTCATGGTCAAGCAATTGTTCATAACCTAAGCATCTTTAGAATAGTGATATGCATTAACTCCATGACTAAACACAATGTCATGGATCTAGGGTTTAACCTAGGGTTTTAAGAGGAAAATTGGAAGAGATCGAGGAAGGTAGAACAGAAAGAGAGAGATAACAGACATAATTGAGAGAGAAACAGAATAAGAAGAGAGAATTAGAGAGGGAAATCAGAGGAGGTGAGAGAGGAAGAACTCGGAAGAAGAGAAGCTGAGAGAGGTCAGATCTGAGAGGGAGAGAACCTGGAGAGAGAAAATATGAAATCTGAATTTGATATATTTCACATAATCCTTTATTTACAGCTTTGGTAGCTTTATATAGCGACTTCTCCTATGTAGGAAATTCTGTTACAGAGTAAAACAAAAAATACAAATACCAAAATAACTACTGCTAACTACTATACTTACTTCATCTATTATATTTACTATTATATCCTTGGGGTCATGACAATTCCCCTCTCCTTGAGATATTTCTCGTCCCCAAGAAATTATAGCAACTAACCACCACTGTTTTATTCATCCAATCCCTGCTTTCACTATTTGTTTTATCCTTCTTTCTTTCTCTCTCCTTCTAGGCCTATTCCTCTTCGCTATTATGTTCTCACGATCAGATCCAGACACAAGTTGATCCATAACTTCAATAAAAGTAGCTTCACTGAATTCAAGCCCAATATAGCCACCTCCTGCAATAGCTATCCAATTAAGATTGAACTCCAATTTAAGAACATGATTGCTGGTACTCATGATTTGAGGACCTAGTATAGTGCCAAAACCTGTTAATATGTCCACGCCAAGTGCCTTTAATGAATTCCTTAAATTTTTACTAATTTTTGAAGTAAGATTACTGGCATGATCAACCACTCCTTGTCTGTCATAGTTAGTAGCTGAAACCTTTGATGCTGGTTGTTTGAGCCTAGAGGATCGTTAGCTACAGTAGAAAAATCCCAAACAGGCAAACTGCCTTCCTTTGGTACTCGCAGTGCCACATCAATTTTCATTTGTTGCAATAACTTCCATCTCCAGTAGTCAACAAACTCTAGCTTTTTCAAAGCACATTTTTCTTCCTGTTTGTCGGCGTACATCAAAGATTCACTTTCAATAGTTTCTCCACTAGTGGAGCCTCAATAACTTCTCTGGCAACTGCCATTCCCTTCTTGTCATCCTGAATTGCCTAATCCAATTCAAATATTTCCTCATTTCCTGCAACTACCATTCCTAGCCTTAGGAATCATTCTAACGACCAGTTTCTCTGGAGCCATTATAAGATTCTTCAGGTCCGAATTGCCTAATCAAAACTTATTTGTCTGTATGTGGAGCGTTAAAGACTTGATCAAGCCTAGAATAGATGCCTAGGGCACACTACTCATCAGAGGCATGAAAGATCTCTTCATCACCGCAGTATTGAGTTACAACCGATTGGTCCGCTGCAGATTGTTCCTCAGATTCCTGCAAACCATAAGTATGAGGAATGTTCCAGGCGATGTAATTGGACCTTCAATGAATTTAGAGATTTCTTTTATCTCTGAAAGCTGATTCCACAGTAGGGCAGTGTATGGATCTCCAACTGACGTCGACACTGGTCACTTTCTTTGGATAATTGGATCTGAATAATCCATAGAAAGTAATTCAGCTGGAAGACTAACCTGAAACTGTTTGACCATCATAATCATGATTTTGTCCATCTTTTGGTTGAAGTTAGCGCATGTTTCTTTGAGTCTTGTGTTCATTGCTCGCTCCCGAAATATCTCTGAATTGCTACTAACAATCGCTTAGGTCTAAATTCAGTAATCTTGACCCTCCTTGATCAATATATGGAATAGAGAAATCAACAATTGCCTATGAAACTGCCTCCAGCAAGTCGCCTAATTCACAATTCAGTAGCCTTGAAACAGAGGATCAATTAACAGCCTCTAGGAATCAGAGAACCGATTAGATCTTTCTTAGAACACAATCCTTAGACTCGCCTGGATCTGCCTCAATTAACAGCCAAGAATCAACCTCCTGTGACTCGATTAGTTCCGTTATAGCCTCCTGATACTGCTTGCTGAATTAGCTTCATTGAATTGCTGCTAAGATGCACCTGAATGTTAGTCGAGAACTGCTTTGCTCTGCTTCACCTTCAAAGGATCAGCTACTCTACTTGGTTACTATCTGTCTTTGATGTCTTCAAGTCGGATTGGAATTACATCCAAGAATCGTTGGCTTTGATACCATTTATCATGGACCTAGGGTTTAACTTAGGGTTTTAAGAGGAAAATTGGAAGAGATCGAGAAAGGTAGAACAAAAAGAGATAACAGACAGAATTGAGAGAGAAACAAAATCCTCCGAAGAGAGAAAGAGATCGAGAGGGACATTAGAGGAGGCGATAGGGGAAGAACTCAGAGGAAAGGAGAAAGAGAAGAAGAGAAGTTGAGGGAGGGAAGAGTAGTCAAATCCGAGAGGGAGAAAACCTGGAGAGAGAAAATATGCAGTCTGAATTTGATGTATTTCACATAATCCTTTCTTTACGGCTCTAGTAGCTTTATATAACTACTTTTCCTATGTAGGAAATTTTGTTACAGAGCAAAACAGAAAATACAACTAAAATACCAAAATAACTACTGCTAACTACTATATTTACTTCATCTACTATATTTACTGTTATATCCTTGGGGTCATGAGACACAAGTACAGCACCCACCTATTCTTTTAATAAAGAGATGTGTTGTTCACACCAGTCAAATACATATTCATGCAAATTTTCACTCAACATGAAACGAATGCAGAAAAACAGCCTAAAGCACAGAAGAGTTATAATCCAAAATTAGCAAACAAACTGAAAACATTCTGAGAAACTGGAAAATTTTCAATGACCTGGAACCAAAACCAAGATGCTGCATAGCTTTTGAATTAAGCAGAGGATCCCATCAGCATCATTTGATATTCTAGAGCCTACAAAGAACCAAAGTGATTCAGTATTCAATTCAATACCAAACACAAGCAGATCTGGCACAATGTACACAATGAGGAGGGAATTCTTTAAAAGCTTTGTTGATGCCTAGAGGCAAAAGTAGAAAAAGGAGAAGCAAAGATAAAGGCAACTCTTGACTGCAGAGTCTCAAAATGAAATAGCAAGAAGACTTTAAGATGGAAAATTATGTAAATTGTTGCAGCACAAATCATAGGTACTATTTTGAAGGGCTCAGATGTTTTCATTCAATAATCCTGTGTGCATGAGAGGATCAATGAAATTTCTTCCTTCTTCTAGAACCTCATTGCCTTCCGGTTGTCTTTCAATCCTTGAAGAAATAAACCAAATAGTGTATAACACAACGTCGACAAATGAACAGAAAAATAGAGTCTACTTCCAAAGAAGAAATTCTACAATATTAAGACAAACTAACTTGTATTATATAATATAATATTTGCAACCAGTAACAAGACTACATGCTAAAACTGCAGCTCCCCACAACTTTTTTTGTCAACACATATAAGACCATAAAATGCTTCCATACATGCTCAATAAAGTTGTCTTCGAAATTTCTTGTGATAAGGAATGACCTTACTATCAAATGTCTAAATGCAAGTATTTCCCTAGAGATTGCCACATGTAATCTCCTAACAACATCCTCCATGACGGAATCACATGTAAAATCTCATAAGATTAAATGTGAACCATCAGAATAGGTGCTAGATAATAGACAGCTCAAATTCCACAGTCCAGCACTGTCTCAAAATAGTTCCCAACATTATATAAATAAGATTGTTAGAATTTCAAGAAATGTTACCGTAACTTCCCAGGGCAATCAAACTTAGTTTGCCAAATCAAATAATGAAGAAATATATGGAATTATACTACACATATAAAATTTTATGTGTTCAGAACTCACTAAATAATTCTGATGCAACTATCAATCTCTTAAGAGTGTCAAATAACAAAGTAATGAACTAACCATCCATCGGATCCGAAGTTTGAAGACATTTGATAGCTGAATCTAGAAGTCCATCTGAATGAGAAACTAAGCCACCCACCAAAGCAACCTGCCATGTAGGCACAGGGGAATCAGCAAAGAATGCCATTAAGTTTATTTTATAAATAATTTACATAAAAGAAATAATAGACTACCTCAGCAGTTTCAAGATAAAGATTAAACTGCTTAACAACAGATGGAACAGAGGGAATTGTAACTTCACTAAATGCTATACAAGATTTGACAAAATTAAGATGCTTTTGCCCATCTTTTATTGCTTTAACTGCTAAACAGTTGCTGGAGAGAACAAGAGTTTCCTGCAAGTAAAATAGAACACTTAGATATTTGCTGGTGAGAAAACACACCTGCAGTCAGCTCTAACAATATTCAAATGCATCACGGATTAAAATGCAGCCTTTTCTTTCATTGTCTGGTTTTTCAAAATAATAACTGCTCGAAAGGGCAGACTGTTTGAGCTTCTGTAGAGAAGCCATTTTAGCGAAGAATGTAAGTGGTATCACAAAATATTTGAACAAAATGATTGTACAAACTAAGATGCCCAATTTTAATGTTCAGAATATGCACCTTTCTGTTAAAAATGTAAGAAAAAACAATCATAGAATTAAATACAAATACAAACCTTAAGTTCATTTATGCAGCCAAAAGCTCCACGGCAATCAATCAAGAAGACCAAATGGCGTTCCAACTCAGGCCCATAGTCGACCTAAAATGATCGGTCTAATTCATTACTACAAAAATTACTTACACAGAACCTAGTTCCAAGAAATATAAAACATCTGATAGTTGAAAAGTTACCGCATTTACAAAACAAGTTATCAGGTGTGCAGATTGTTGATTATCATCATCTCTCAGGCAGTAATCTATACCATTGTGCAGAGACTGAGAAACTTCAAAAAGGAACTGTATAATTCTTGGATCATAAATGCAACAATTCCTGTTCAGTACAATTGCCAAGTATAAATAATTACTGCTCCATTATACTTCCAGAGAAAAAATTTCTTGTCATAAATTGGCAAGTAGAAATTATCTAGATGCATTAAGGTACTGAAACCTTCCAATATTTGTGTGACTGTTACGGCTGCTAAAAGAATAATCAATAATGTCATAAAACATGTTAAATCCAGTGGCAGAGGGAGGGGGGTTTGCCCCCTCAATGTTTGACACTTGTATAGGTTTCATTCACAATTACATAAAAATGGTAAAATTATTGGATATGGCCACGCTAAAATTCCAAAAAATATATATATATACCTAGAAATAAAATACAACTTACTAAATTAAAATACTTTAGGAGTCAATGTTTATTGGATGAATGATAATTTGATCATATACATTGAGAAAGCAGTGTTCAAAAATGTTGGCAATTAGGCAATCATGCAATGATTCTAGATTATTAAGACTCGTTGAGGACAATTGAGCAAGATTTCTTAATTTCTTTTAAGAATCTTTATAATATTTTTTATTCAATGTCGTTGAGTTCACTTAAAAATTTTGGTTTCATATGATATAGTTGGAAATTCTTATGAAATTGTTTTGTCAACATACTTGTAATATATTCACAAACATATAGGCCCCTTCACCTTATCCCTCACCAAGAAAATCTTGCTCCCCCAACTCAAAATCCTGACTCCACCACTGGTTAAATCCTAGTTTCGATTGAACAATGGACCAATCTAACAGTTTCAACATAGGCTAATAATTGGTCAAATTATCTTGCAAGGCATGGCTAGGTGATGGTAAAAATTTTGAAACAAGAAGATGACTGAGCACTGCAAGGAGTATATGCAAATTTTTTACACAACTTAAAAATCTGACCAACAAACGAACAATATGTCTTAACAACATACATTGTCTCTGGTTCTTGAACCCTCCAAAAGTAAATTATGAGATAGATTTCACAAAGCCAAATAGAAGGGACCTTATTTAATATTATAAGTATCAAGATCAAATACATAGTCACTGCATACAGTTTAGAGTCTCCTTTCCACCTATGAGTTGAAATGATAATACAAAGTGTTGGAATGAACAGAACATTGATAACCCAGAAGCTAGGGTATCTCTTCTCTTTCAGACTTATTCCCACGGCTTTACGCGGTGTCCATGGATAAAGGGAAGAAGGTGGCAGAGTTAGGGTTTTGGGTGAATAACAAATGGTTTTGGTGCCTTGATTGGAGAAGGCCCCTTCTTGAAAGAGAAGAATCTATCCAGGCTGAGCTGCTGAGGGTTATTTCCAAAGTCCATTTGGAAAGTGGAAGGGGGGATCAGGTATGTTGGTCATTTGAAGGGGCTGGTTCTTTTTCGTCAGGCTCATTTAATGAGATACTTTGTTCATTGATGTTTGGATCCAACGTTCCCCAAATTAATTCTGTGGCAGCTTGTGTTTGGGGCAGTTTTGCTCCTCCAAAAGTGGAGCTGTTTGTGTGGCATGTCATTTGGGGCAAAAATAACACAAAGGACAATTTGGGTAGGAAAGAGATTCTACAAGGGGATGATCTACTTTGTGTCTTTTGTAGCTCTATCCCGGAGTTTGTGGACCACCTCTTCATTCACTGTGAGACTATCTTGTGCTTATGGCGGCAGATTTTTAGACGGTGGGGCTATAAGTGGGTTTGTCCAAGATCGGTTGGGGGACTATTCGACCAATGGGATTATTTTGCTTGGGGTAAAGGGCAAAGGAAGGTATGGATGTCTTTTCTTTATGCAACACTATGGACGGTGTGACTAGAAGAGAATAGGTTAGTTTTCAAGGATCGGGGGTTAGGTGCGGTTGATATCTTTAACTTGGTGCTTGTCAAGTTAGTGGCATGGCTTAGGGCTGTGGAGTCATCTTTCCCTTACTCTGTGGACCAGGTCATCATGTTTGTTTCTGCTCTTGGCCGTTAAGTTTTTCTCTCTCTTCTAGGCTAGTTGGCTATGAAGTCAATTTTGGGTGGTCATGGTCTCCCTAATTGCTAGTGTGGGGGCAACACCCCGGGGGGGGGGGGGGGGGGGGCTGATCGTTTGTATGGATTTCTCCTGTTTCGGACCATTGGTTAGTGAGGCCTGTGTTTTCTAAGAATTGCTGTATTTCTCTTATGATTTATATTAATATCATATATGTGCTCACTTATTTAAAAAAAAAAAAAAGGGAAGGAAAAGGGGGGAAAAATAACAAAGCATGTTCATAGAGTTTTTCATTACAAAACCAGTTGATTGCATTTTGCTAGTCCCCAAAAATATCAGAAATCATATAGCATGGAACATTCAATCTTGTAAATTTTGAATGAAAAGATGTCCTTTGCAAGGACCAAGACACCATGGAACTATCCAGACTTCTCACTGTCATAAACCAATCAGAATTACTAGAAACAAAATTAATTGAATAACTAGAAACTAAATCAATTGAATAGAATGCAAATTCAATTGACTAAGCCTCGAAGCAAATGGTTGTCCATGCATCCCTAACACTGAAGACTTGAAAATTACTCACATGGCATGTGCCAACAACAAGAACCATTGCGGCAGAAGAATGGTTAAGGACAAGAAATAGAAGCAATAGAATTGCTGAGGGTATTGAACAAATATTCTTGGAAGAAATTCCTTGATTTTTCTACCTCAAACAATCGGTTGTACAAAATATATATACAAGGGATCTTTCTATTCTAAGCTATACAAGAATATGAAACTACCAAAAACTAAAACAGAAAGTTGACCTAAGATAATTCCTCCAATTCAAGAATTTAATCCTTTCAATTATTCCCTCTAAATCAGGGAGTGGTTTCCTGATTCCAATACTCCCCCTCAACCTGGTGAATAGATATAAATCATTCCAATGTGCTTACAAATTCTTCAAAACCCAGTTTTGATAGTGCCTTAGTAAGAACATCAGCTTCTTGTGTCTTAGTAGGGATGTAGGATAGGATAATAGCTCCACTCTCAGTCTCTGTTTTGATAAAGTTTCAGTCAATTATCACATGTTTCATTATGTCATGCTAGATTGGATTATGAACTATATTGATAGTTAATTTGCGGTTATTATACAATTTCATAGGTCCTGTCCATGTAACTCTTAGATTCTATAATAATCTTCCTAGCCATATCAAGTCACAAATCCCTTGAGCAGTTGTTCTATACTCGGCCTCAACAGTGTTTCTTGCCATGACTATCTACTTTTACTCCTCCAAGTGACCAAGTCACAACAGTGCTATATCAAGTCACAAATCCCTTGAGCAGTTGTTCTATACTCGGCCTCAACAGTGTTTCTTGCCATGACTGTCTACTTTTACTCCTCCAAGTGACCAAGTCACAACAGTGCTATATCAAGTCACAAATCCCTTGAGCAGTTGTTCTATACTCGGCCTCAACAGTGTTTCTTGCCATGATTGTCTACTTTTACTCCTCCAAGTGACCAAGTTACCCCATAGTTTAGTATAGTAGCCAGTTGTGGACTTGTTATCCCCAATTGAACCTGCCAAATCTACATCTTTAAAGTGTTCAACTCCCCTATGATCATTCTTCCAAAACAAAAGCTCTTTTCCAAGGGTCCCTTTAAGATATCGAAGAATCTGGTTTACAGCCTCTAGGTGTCTTTGTGTAGGTGAGTGCATAAATTGAATCACAATACTTACACTATAGGAAATATCAGGTCTGGTAAGAGAAAGGTATATCAACTTTCCTGCTATGCGTTGGTATCTTTCCTTATCCACAGAAGAGTCATTTTTTGTGACCTTTTGTTTCCAATTTCGTTCTAATGGGGTACCAACAGGTCAACAAGTCTACAACCAAGTTTTCTAGTCTCATTCAAGAGATCAAGTGTGTATTTTCTTTGGGTTATGAAAATACCTTGTTTACTCCTTGCTATTTCCATGCCAAGGAAGTATTTACCTGTACCGAGATCTTTGACCATAAATTCATCCTGTAGCCAATTTTTTAGTCCATTTATCTCTTTAGTGTCATCACCTGTTATCACCATATCATCCACATACACTATCAAAATTGATATTTTCCATTTTCAGCTTGTTTAATGAAGAGAGTATGGTTAACCTGTCCTTGTTGATATCCAAATAGAGTCATAGCTACACAACCTTGTGAGCCATGCCTTGGGTGATTGCTTGAGACCAAAGAGAGACTTCTTTAATTTACAAACCTTACCTAAGACTTCAATGGATTCAAAACTAGGTGGAAACCTCATATAGACTTCCTCCTCTAGCTTCCCATTCAAAAAGGCATTCTTAACGTCCATTTGATAAAGTTCCTAGTCTAGGTTGGCAACTAGGCGTTCCTTAAGGCGTTCAACCTTCCCATCAGGACCAACTTTCACAGTATAGACCCAGTGGCAGCCAACAGTAGATTTACCAAGAGGAAGAGAAATCAATTCCCAAGTGTCACTAAAATGTAGAGCATCCATCTCATCAACCATAGCCTGGCGCCACCTTGGATCTGAAAATGTTTCACTGGTAGTTTTAGAAATAGTAATAGAAGATAAAGTAAACACAAAAGCACAATAGGGGGAAGCCAAGTGATGATAGCTAAGGAAGGTGTATATGGGGTGAAGGTTGCAAGTAGAGCATATACCTTCTCGAGTGGCAATGGGTTCAGGAGAAGGGTCAACAACTGGCTGGTCCGAGGCAGGTGAAAATGTCGAAGAATGAGGTGAGTTATTAGGTTCTTCGTCAGCAGCTACAGGAGGATGTGGACGATGATGATAAACCTGAAGGGGACGTTTAGGGACAGTAAGAGCAGTATCAAAGGAAGGAGAACAAAGATAAGGAGTGGGAAGAATCTCAAAAACTGGACGGTGAACGGTGACGGCGGTCGCAGGCTGTGGCACTTATAGTAGGAATGTACAATAATTAAGGCTAAAATTACTCCTAAAATTAAGGCCTAGTTGTCTACCTGTCTACTAATCATAGCTAGTCTAATAGCTAATTGACAACTAATCCAACATAATCTATTCCTATAAAATAGGAGAATAGTTAGGAGAAAAGTTAGCAGGCTTTTTCGCAAGTTTTTCAGTGGGGTTTTCCCTTAATTCTTCTACCTAGTTTCTTCAATAATAAAGTGGATTGAGTGTTACCTTGTTGAGCAACTGGGGATGTGCTAGTTGGAGGGGTAGGTTTAGTTTCCTTAGGCAGTTTAGACTGGTTCAACAATTGTCTAAAAGTTCCATCTGTTCCACTATAAAAGAAGCATCCAATTTTTCAAAAATGATGTTTGAGTCAATTATGTAGGCTAACTTATGTTGTGCTTGTTAACTTCTTGGCTTCCAATTTGCAAGCTTGCCATGAAGTTTCTGGCATGTCCCTAGTATGATGGGGTTTGTTGCAATACTCACACCAAAATTGTTTATCCTTGTGTTTCTAATTCTTTGAATGACATGTACTACGATGGACTGCCAAGGCAAAACTCTAGGAGCCCAAATTAGAGGACTAGTTGGAAGGGTTGCTAAGCATAACTTGTTTGCGGCTTCCCTCACGTCTAATTTCAGCAATGGCTTCTCTGATGGAGGAAAAGGGTTTGGTACCAAAGAGACAATCATGAACTTCATCAAGATCTTTGTTGAGGCCATGTAGGAAATCAAATATCCTTTCCTTCTCCAGCATTTTATTGTACTTAGCACCATCCTCAAGACAATGCCAACTAATATCATAGAAAAGATTCATCTACTGCCACAGTTTAGTTAAAATATTGTAGTATTCGAAGACAGACATATTACCTTGTCTAGTGGTATGAAGGGCATAATGATTTCAAAGCATTGGGCCGTGTTTTTAAGATTTGAGTAAATTTCTTGAACAACATCCCATATCTCCTTTGCAATTTTGTAGAAGAGGTAGGTTCACCCTATCTTAGGCTCCATAGAATTGATTAGCCAAGCCATGACAATAGAGTTTCTAGCATCCCAAGTTGAATAGTTATTGGCAGTTGGAGGTGGCATAGGAATAGCACTAGTGAGATAGCCAACTTTGTCCTTGCCTTTCATAACAAGCAACATAGATAGGAACCATTCACGAAAATTGGTTCCATTGAGTTTGTGTGTGGATGATTTGAAATTTTGAAGAGAAGGGAAATACAAGGTTGATGATAGGTTTGGCATGGGATTGGCTAAAGTGGTGGAAATAATAGGAGTGGTGGAAGAGTATGTTGAAGAAGAAATAGTTTCCGCCATAAGGAATTGACGTTGTGGTTCGGAAAAGACTGATGAGATGAAGGTCAAATTAGCATCAAACCTGGCTCTGATACCATGAACAAATATTCTTAGAAGAAATTCCTTGATTTTTCTACCTCAAACAATCAGCTGTACAGAATATATATACAAGAGATCTTTTTATTCTAGGATATACAAGACTAGGAAACTACCAAAAACTAAAACAGAAAGCTGTGATAATTCCTCCAATTCAGGAATTTAATCCTTTCAATCATTCCCTCTAAATCAAGGATTGATTTCTGGATTCCAACAGGTATGCCTACTCAAATTAGAAACTAGAATTTAGGCATTAATCCAAGAAACATACCTTGAGGCAATTTTAAGAATGTGCATATTGACCGTGTTTCGTGAGCTCCCATGCATTATATCTAAGATCTCAATGAAATAGGTCTGCAAAGTAATTGATGCAATACATTGACATTAGCAGTCCTGTTTAATGCTGTGTTGTGACTATACATTACAAAACTGAGAAACATGAAAATGGATAATATATAACAGGAAAAATCAATTTCAAGCTAAAGACATAGTACTATAGTAAACAGAAAAAAGACAAATATGCCTACCAGAGAAAATATGACTTCTATGTTATTGAAATGACCAAGAAGCTTTGACAGTATTGATTGCAAGCTGGTCAATTGAGTTTCACCAATCCCTTCATTGGATGCTCGCTTTATGATACCATCCATTATAACAACCAGCTGGCTATCCTGGAACAGAAGCGATTCATTTAGGAGGAAAAGATAGCAAATATAACACAGCTAGATCAGTTTCCAAACTGGAGACTATCATTGTTCACCCTCACATTCTTACATATCCTACGATGAAGCAAAAATGAAATAACCTTTGACTGCACTAAAAAATAAATCAACCTATATGAAATAACCATATAGGTTTCAGAATAGTTAAAACAAGAACTTGCATTAGATAAGGTCTGTTTTTCAGTAAGACATAGAGTAGGTCATTGCATACAAGCAAATTAATCTACACCATAGAACAATAAAGAAGCATCCCCATTGTACGAGACTCCGCGCTTGCAAATGTTGTTTTTGTATACAACCTTACCTTTGCTTTGCAAAGAGATTATTTCCACAACTTGAACATATGTTCCAGTCACAAAAAAGCAACCTTACAATTGTTAACAAGGCTCATCCTCTCCACTACAGAACAATAACTTTTGTGGAAACAGTAACAAAAAGCAGTTTGATCACCTACTAATATAAAATTTCATTTCACTCTTAAAATGACCTTATGCCACACACCCCCTCTACAGGTTGTGTGACCGACCATAAACCCTAAACCAAGACTTAAAGTTCACGAAACCTAAAAACTTGGCCAACAATATTCATAACTAATCCACTAAAATCCTTAAAAACTGAAATAACTAAAACAATAATCCACTAAAATCATCAAGATTTACATAACTGAATTAATCAAAAATAACTGAACACTTAAACTATCCAAAATTGAGTCCATTGGTAATCCCTCGATCTAAGCCCACGTCTAACCCCACTAATTCTACTCATCTAAAAAACATGTTAAGGCGAGTGGTGAGCTTAAAACCCAGTGAAGGTTATTACGTATGATATATCAATATTCAAAATTTTGATTTTGATACATATAATAAAGAAAATTCAATTTCAAAGTTTCACTAATATTCCCCTTGCAAAATGTACCACCAATAAAATCACATCTTACCATATGGTGTAGCTAAACATTTCCACAATCTATAAATGCCATTTATTCAAAGAAATCACAATAATATTCAATAATCAATTCAAACCCTAATAAATATCTTAGTGGGCAGTGTTAAAAGAAAGAACCAAACAGAATTCCAATCTCTTTATTCTGTAATCGTAGAGTACAGCATATATACATGTCAAGTAACCTTAATAGGCAGCTTTCTAATGAGAGAAAGCTTCCTAAACTACTGTAGGAAATATGAACAATAAGGAAAGATCTTACGAAGATAAAATACAATAAAATGCAAGGAAACAAATCAGAATAAAAACAGCATGTAATTAGCAGGAAAGTAAGTAGGAAAGAATCCACCATAGAAAAGAACAATCCATTCGTTGACTTCTAACACTCCCCCTCAAGATGGAGAGTGTATATCATGCATTCCCATCTTGCTTAATATTTTGGGAAAAACGGGACCCAATAAGCCTTTAGTTAGGACATTTGCTAATTGCCCTCCGGTAGGAACAAGGGGGGTGCAGATCAATCCGCTTTCAAGCTTCTCTCTGATAAAATGCCTATCAACCTCAACATGCTTGGTCCTATCATGTTGAACCGGGTTGTGAGTTATACTTATGGCAGATTTGTTGTCACAATAAAGTTTCATAGGTATTGCCCACTAAATTTTCAAATCTTTTAGAATGATCTTCAACCAAAGAAGTTCACAAATACCTAAGGCCATAGATTTGAACTCAGCTTCAGCACTTGACCTTGCCACCACACTCTATTTTTTGCTCCTCCAAGTAATCAGATTTTCACCCAATAATGTACAATAGCCTGAGGTGGATCTCCTATCTATAAGTGACCCAGCACAATCAGCATCCGTGAATACCTCTAAGGACAAGTTGCTAGCCCTTTTAAACAGCACACTCTTACCTGGCGATCCCTTAAGGTAGTGGAGAATTCTGTGCACAACCTTGAGGTGGTTTTCTCCAGGATCATGCATAAATTGGCTAGCCATACTCACATGATAGGCTATGTCGGGCCTAGTGTGAGACAAATAAATAAGCCTCCCTACCAGCTGTTGATAGGACCCCTTATCCATTGCCCCTACTTTAGAATCAGCCCCAATTCTATGGTTTGGTTCAATGGGTATCTCAGTTTCCCTGCTGCCAAGCATTTCTGTTTCAATTAAAAGGTTTAGCACATATTTATGCTGGGAAATAAAGATTCAAGCCTTAGACCGAGCTACCAAAATACCAAGAAAGTATTTTAACTTTCCTAACTCCTTGATCTCAAACTCTCTTTCCAAACAACCCCTCAAATGTTCCATTCCTTCTTTGTAGCCTAATCCAAGCATTACTTTAGCAAACCTTCCAAACTAGGCTCTAGGGGACTGTTTCATCCCATAGATAGCCTTTTTTAGCCTGCATACAATATTTTCCTCTCTTGTTTGCAACCCAAACCCGGGTGGAACTTCCATACAAATCTCTTCTTCCAACTCCCCACGTAAAAAAACATTTTTTACATCAAATTGGTACAATGGCCAGTCATACATAACTGCTAAAGACAACAACACTCGAACAGTGTTCATCTTAGCTATTGGAGCAAAGGTGTCCAAGTAGTCTACTCCATATGTTTGGGTATACCCCTTAGCCACTAGCTTTGCCTTGTACCTTTCTAGAGTCCCATCAGATTTGTACTTCACCGTAAACACCCACTTACATCCCACAGGCTGTTTCCCCTTTGGTAATTTAACCATGTCCCAAGTTTGGTTTTTTTCAAGGGCTTCCATCTCAACCATCATAGCATCCTTCCAACTCTCATTATTTAATGCTTCAAATAGGGTTTTTGGCATTGGAATGGAATGGAATTAAGGCTGGTCAAGAAAGTCTTATGGGTAGGAGATAAGTGAGAGTAGGTCATAAACAAATTAACAGGACGTTTTGTGCAGGTGCGAGTCCCCTTCCTGAGGGTAATAGGAATATCCAAGTCATTAGGCTTAGGTTCATCTTGAGTACAAGGAATTGAGTTAGGTTTGGGTGCAACCTAGTCGAGGGACAGAATAGGCTGAAAAGGGGATGAATCAGGTTTAGTGTTGAGGTTATAGGAATCTAGATTGGATGATTCAGCCTGCATTGGGTTATGAGCCATAGTCTTTCTCCTTGTATACACCTTTAGTGGACTGGTATAATGTTGGGGAGTTTCCCTATGTATCACATTTAGAGAATCTCTTAAGATGCTTTTCGACTGAGATGAAGAATCCTTTGAGGAAGGTTCGTAGAGAAGGGGAAGGAATACTTCTCTATTTGGTTCCTCCAAAAATTCAGTCTCCCCTTTAGGATAAGAATTACTAAAGTATGGATTTTCCTCCACAAAACTAACATCAATTGAGACAAGGAAACGTTTAGATGGAGGATGGAAACATTTATGTCATTTTTGGATGGAGGAATACCCAACAAAGATACACTCAAGGGCCCTAGAATCTAACTTACTTCTATGAGATGAGTGATTATGAACAAAAACCACATAACCAAACACTTTAGGACTGATTCCATTAGAAGGCTTGAAATCTAGAAAAGTTTTAGAAAGAAGCTGAATTGGACTATTGGAATTGAGACTCCTAGAGGAAGTCTATTAATAAAATAAGCTGCTATCAAGGCTGCTTCTCCCCCATGTCAGATCCTTGATCTGACAAGAGAAATTCTCTTTGATCCGAGAGGGAATTCGCAGGAATAAGGGAAGAAATATAGAATAGGGAGAGAGAAATAGAAAGAGAGAGAATGAACGAGAAGTGTTGGAGGGATAATTCAGATTCCAATTTCTCAAATCATGCCTTCACAATAAGTTGGGCCGATCTCTTATACGGCCTCAACTTGGGAATTGCGCTAAAACGGTTGCCAAGTCCCTTCTAGAACCAACCAAGTTGCCTAACTGTCTACTTACAACTTGCACTGCTTGGAACCTTCTACTAGCAAGCTAATTCCCTCCAAAAATTACAATAATAGCTATGAATAGCAACAAAGTAAAAGATAATAACAAAATAAAATGTCACAGCCTCGATACATGACATAATGTTTAGGAACATTATTGTGGAATAGCAAGGCCCTGGTAACAGCTAGTAAATGCCCATTTTTCCTCTCAGCTACCCCATTTTGCTGAGGGGTATACACACATGAAGACTCATGAATTATACCCTTTTGTTGAAAGAAACCATACAAAGTTTGATTGAAGAAATCCTTAGCGTTATCTATCTTTACTCTTTTGATTTCAGCCCCAAATTGAGTTTTGATCATATTAACAAAATTGGGAAAGATGGTGCACACTTGTGATTTGGACTTCAAAAGATAAATCCAAGTCACCCGTGTACAGTCATCAACAAACGCCACAAACTATTTAGTTCCAGATAAATTTGGGACTGGAGAGGGACCCCATATGTCATTATGGATCAAGTCAAAAGGATGAGAACTTTTATTATTAGTGAGAGGAAATGAAACCCTTTTGTGTTTAGCAAACTCACAAACATCACATTGGAAATTCCTAGCATTTACTCCCTTAAACAAAAAGGGATACATAACCTAGAGAACTTTAAAAGATGGATGTCCTAAACAAAAATGGTGAAGCCAAATTACATCCTTATTTGGTTTAGCTAAAAGTGATACAGTAGGAAAACACTGCTCCCTCTTACTATGCCCACCAAGATCTTCAAGATGATAGAGACCATCTTTTACCCTAGCACGCCCAATCATCTTCCTCGATTCCTTTTCTTGAAGCTCACAAAAGGAATGATAGAATATGACACGGCAATTAGCATCATGGATCAACTTTTGAATAGAAACCAGGTTTGTGCAAAGTTTAGGGACATGTAAGACATCTTTTAGAGTTAGGTTACTGTCAATGAGAATGTCCCCTTGGCCTGCCACGGTTGTTAGAGATCCATCAGCTAACACAATTTTCTTGATACTACGACATAGTTTATAGGATAAAAATTGAGTAGAAGAGGGTGTCAAATGGTCGGTTGCCCTGGAGTCAAGGACCCAAGAGTGTTCAAGAGCTATGTCTAAAGCATGTAAATTAAATGAGGTAGAAGTTATACCTATGAAGGCTAAGTTAGATGAACTTGGGCTTGCACCTGGTCCTTTTTCGAGACATCCCAACAAGCTCCTTAGCTTCTCTATTTCATCCTTATTCAGTTCCATTAGATCAGCCTGGTCTGCAGCCTCACCATCTGCACTTTGTTGGCTGCTTACTACATAAGCCTGCCCCTTTGATTGCCCTCCCTTAGTTGACTTACCATGAAGTTTCTAACACCTATCAACCGTATGTTTGGGCTTCTTGCAGTAGGTACACCATAGGTTGTCCTTATTGATGGTTTTAGCTAGATCTGGACTCTTTCTTTCCACCTTTGCCAATTTCTCCTAACCAAGACCCTTTAGAGTCAATAAGGCTGAGTTTTCCATAGGTTATACCTCCAACATTACTCCTTTTCTACCTTCCTCAGCCTTGACTATTGAAATTGTCCCATTTAATGAAGGCAACTCAGACTTACCAAGGATTTGGACCCTCACTGCATCGTATTCTACATTAAGGCCTGCAAGAAAGTCACAAGTTCTCTCATTTTTCACAAACTTCTTTTGAATGACAGCATCCTCAATACACTTCATTTGGATGCACTAATAGTAATCCAACTCTTGCCACAAAGTTTGCAATAGATTTGCATACTCGGTTATAGACCGAGTCCCTTATTTAGTGGCTGCCACTTTAGTCCTAATTTCATAAATTTGGGCAGCATCATTTACCTTAGAATATGTGATCTTCACAAATTCCCAGATCTCCTTAGCAGTGGAAAGAAAGATCACTGTGTCGCTGATTTCTGGAATCATCGAGGTTCCAGAGCCAAGATATTACCAGTGAGTCCTCCTCATCCCACGAGACATATGCTAGATCATCCTTCTTTGGTCCAGTTCCGAGCAAATGACTTAGTTTCCCCTTGCTTTTAAGGAATGCCCTAATTAGTTAAGACCACTTGAAATAATTTTTACCATTCAATCTGTATGCAACTTGTATATTCTGAAACTCCCCACTAGTGATTCCTCCAGTGACACCACCGCTACTGAAACTACCTGAGAAAGGAACCTCGTTCGTACTCCCAGATTGTCATGGCTCTAGGCTATGAGATAAGATTGGAATGAAGGATAAAGGAGATTTCGACTTTCAAATAACCGAGAAAGGATGAACTTGAATCAAAGAAAATTCTGATTTCAAGCAGTCGAAAAAAATGATAGGACCGTGTTATGGCTCTGATACCATGTTAAAAGAAAGAACCAAACAGAATTTCAATCTCATTATTCTGTAATCGTAAAGTACAACATATATACATGTCAAGTAACCTTAATAGGCAGCTTTCTAATGAGAGAAAGCTTCCTAAACTACTGTAGGAAATATGAACAATAAGGAAAGATCTTACAAAGATAAAATACAATAAAATACAAGGAAACAAATCAAAGCAAGAATACAAGGAAACAAATCAGAATAAAAACAGCTTGTAATCAGCAGAAAAGCAAGTAGGAAAGAATCCACCATAGGAAAGAACAATCCATTCGTAGACTTCTAATAGGTAGTATAGCCCTGGATTCAATTAATGTACAAGGGAACCCAACAATTCCCCTGGGATCTACCTCCAAGTACCTGGTGGAGCATGATTAGAATAATCAGATCATCTCCTCCCCATGAGAAACTAAAATTCCCATAGCACTACATAGCAAGTTAAATTTCAATTGCCAGAGTAACCCATGGACTTTTCCCCAATGGTTCAACGACATTTTATAACAACATGCTAACATCATTAATAATCTTTTCAAAATGATTTGATAAATCCCTATTCTCAATTTGTTTTTAAATCAACAATTCAAGCATATACATATCTATATATATCAAGTAACAAAATTGAGAACATATGTTTGTCAAAATAATTTTTCAACATGCATGGGATTAATTTTCAAAGCATACTAGTGCAAGAATAACCACTTACCTAACCCCTTTGTAGAGAAAATCCATAAATATCCAGCAGTTTACTTCTCACTCACACCCATATCTTAGTTTGATGATTTAATCCTCCTCTAAGCTTGTATTTATAACCCCCTTAGGTTTTATCTAGATCCCTTTCAGTTTCGAATTTGATTTCCCCTTTTATTTCCAATTCCCCAATTAATTATAATCCTTATCAAATCCTAACCGGCTAATATAAAGGTTTTTCTTGTTATTTATCCTTAAAATTTACATCTTTAATCCTAATCCCTCTTCAACAAGGAATTGGGTTGTTCCCAATTCTTTAATAAATCATAATTCTCATCAAATTCTCTTCCAATAATATATATCTGATTTTTCCCTACTTATCCTGAACATAATCAACTTTATCCTCAATTTAAATTTCCAGCCCAATCTAAATCTCTCCACAACTATGATGATCCCTCTCATCTCAATCACCATTTAGAATCTGAACTCAATTCCCAATTTCTTCAATATTATGATTAGATTATCCTAATCTACAACTGCTTCAAAAATCCTATTTTCTCTTGGATTTATCTCTTTCCAAAAAATTTGGGTGCTTCACCTTACTAGCAATGCAATCCATAATACAACTATACAAAACACATACATTAGAATAATTTTTTTGGTGTACAGATTTTACCAAATTCATAAATTTCCATTACATTTATAACAGAATTTCAATTTTATATAAATATCATTGAGATAAAATGGTAGTTGAATGTACCAATATCACTCTGAATTTAAAATACCAATGCATTTTACACAACTAGAGCTGTACTGAAACCTTCAATTGAAGACATTCCATAACAGCTATGTATTTATCAAAAATATTTGACAGCTACATAAAAGGATGAGGCCTGTAAAGACAATAAAAGATCTTGTCATAAATTTGACAAGTCAACATTTACAGGATTAAGAACTGATTCACAGCTTCAGAATATAAGAAGAGATCACTAATAAAGGGAGTTGGAGTGAAACCAGGAATTCAAATAGCCAAATCAGTGGTCCCCCTGCCCCGGCCCCCAACTCCTCAGAAGAATAATATATTAATAAAACACCACAAGGTATTCAACTTACCATCTGATTGTGAAGAATGATATCCATGTAAGCTTCCACAACCTTCAAGTACTTATCAAGGCTATTGTATTCAGAAGCAACCTGAAATTATTGAAACATCTAAGAAAAATTTTACAAGGGTCACATGACAATGAGGCAAACTCATCGAGTAATTTGATTGATAATCTATCACAACAACAATAATCACAAGCCCATCCCACAAGGTAGGTTAGCAATTGGCTACATGAATTCTAGATCCCCAACTATGTCTATCTATGGCCATAACCTTTATAAGACAATTAAATTCCATGTCATGTTCCCATAGAGTTTTCTTTGGCTTCCTCTTCCTATTTTACTACAAACCTCCTCCATTTCATTCACTTGTCTCATTGGTGAGCCCAATGTTTTAAAAACCAGATGGAAAGCAGCTGGTCAATCAGACTAGTAAAATCGGGAACTGATCATGGACTAGTTTGGTCAAACACCAAAAAATTGGCTAGCAAAAACCGGCCAATTTTTTTCCTAACTGGGCAAACCAGCTCAGTTCAACCACCATTTCCCCCCAAACCGGCAGAATGAAGTGAAGAAATGATAGGCCAAAGCACAGTAGCCATGACACACACACACGCACACACACACACACACACACAGAGGAGACAGTATTGAACAACAACAGTGAGAATCACTTCACCGTTGGCAATTCCATCTGCAGCCTCATCATCAGAGGTATCTCCAAAGGTAGCCATCACACACACACACACACCCAGTGTTGCAAAATGGCCTTTTGGTTGTGACGGTAGATATGGCTTCTCACTTTCTGTAAGAGTTTGGCATAGAGCATTTATCAAGGAGGTGGATGTGAGTTTTCATTTCTGCAAGGGTGGATTATGACAGAAAACTATGATGTGGCGAGGTATAGCAGTCGGGGTGGTTTGATGGGGTTAAGGAAGGGAAATAAAAATAAATTTTAGTGAGAAAAATTTGAAAAATAATATTTAAAAGTTAAAACTAAATATTTAAGTTCTATATTTTATAATAATAACAATCATAAAATTAGTGATAATATTTCTACTATTTTCAATAACAGAATATGATATAGTTTTTAAATACCATTTTCAAGATAATTGAATATCTAAACTAACAAATAATGTAAACAGTACATGTTTTAATTATTATATATTTATTTGATAAAATTACATCTCGCTTCGACTTGGTCCAACCATTGACCTTTGACCTTATCCCTTTTCCAGTTCAATACCCTAGTCTAATTATTACAACATTGGATGAATCTATTGATTTTGCTCACATGCTTAAATCATCTCAATCACGTCTAGTGCGTTTTTTCTTCAATAGGTGCTAAACTAATCTTATTGTACACAATCTCATTTTTTATTTTGTCTTTTCTTTTTTGCCACAAAGATAGTCTTATAATCATCAAATATAACATCCCCTTTTGCTTTAAAGACATTCAATGATTGAATAAAATGTTGGACACACTTCTTCACTTTAACATCTGCATTGATTCTGAGAGTAACATGCTAACATCCTCCAGAATCTCTCCTTCATTCTGAACAATTGATAACCTACCATTATAAATAAATTCCTGAGATATTAAATGAGAAATCAATTATAGGATGTACTTTTATTAGCCACACATCCAGCATAACACAGTGCAACCAATTCTAGAATGCCATGAGTGAAAAAATAAAAATAAAAAAGCAAAGAAAATCTCAATTTCCGAAGCAACTAGACAAACTTGCAATAAAAAAGTGGGGGATGAGAATAGGAAAAATGTCAAATAGACACGATGATGACTTTGGAGTCACTACAAAGGGAATAATGGATCAGGCACAGTCACTGATCACCTTAAATAACTAGTCCATTACCAAGTCTATCACAATGTTCCATGAAACAATTAAAAAGTAAGAGATTAAACCATCCATTTCCTTTCTATTAATCCCTCATACCAACATTTTTTTCCTTCTTTTTCTTGGAAAGGATACCAGTATGCAGTTCAACCAGATAGATACTAGATTGCACGATTATTCCTCAATTGGTCTAGCAATATTCTTAAAGAAAATCTACTTTTGCCTAGTTTCAAGAAGATCTACAGCAACTATGTCCACAAACAAGCATATGCAAGTCACAAGACTCACAACTCTACCTCCCCTGCCATGGAGAAAATGGACAACTCCATCTCCAAAAATTCTTCACCTTCACCAAAATTGCCCAAAGAAAGAAAGAACCATATAAAATAGCACGGAAAACATGAATGTGTTAGAAAAACCTTTCAAAAGCATTCAAAAAATAACAGAAAATTATTCTACATAGAAAGAGGTTAAGAGTGTGTACAAGGAAAGTCTTGAATCCCATCAGAAAGACCTAAAGAAGGAACTGGCAATGAAAAGAAACTACTCAAGATCAGCGCAAAAGTAAACAAGAATCACAAAATTCTGAATACCTGAATGACTTTATCTACTACTAGATTGATTGTATCCAATTGAGCTCCCCCTTCAGAAAGCCTAAACCCAAGCAGCCTGTAATTTAAGCACTGCATCTTTTATAAGTTAAAACTGGTTATAGTTCATAGTTTAAAGTCTGTAAAGGGCAACACACACTCTAGCACAATGGAAGTGCTATAGCATAAGGATCCCACATAAGAATACCTGATCAGAGGAATAATCTTTGCAGCCATCAATGAGTTCAAGAATCTCCACAGCATTAGAACTGACTAGTTCATTGGGAAGCTCCTTGAGTAGATGATGAAGAATAATTGATATAAAAGTAAGTCTGTGGAACAACTCATACTGATTCCTCCCTGATCCAAGCACCACCAATACATTGCCAGCTTGTGCCTTCCAATAAATATTTGGTGTTGTAAAGTTAGCTAGCATAAAAAACACTTACTCATCAACAGTAATATCCATAATGATGTAAATACATATTTCTCTTTTTCTTGAATAATGTGATGACTTCATTGATATAACACATGGTTTTCCCAAAGTAATTACCTCCTGGGTAAGACAAATTTGAAGCTGTCATTCCCTGATCCAGAGGCCAAAAGTTTCTAGAAAATAATGCAAAACAAGTCCTACTCAATTTTCAAAGAGAAGTAGTTACTCCTACTCTCAGCACCCTTTTTGAGAAATTCATGATCAACTCTCCATTTTAACTTTTGTCCATTAAGAGCATGATCATTCCCCTTCAATTCAGATAGAGTTTCCAGAGTCAAAACATAATGATTAGCAACCAGCTGTAATAAATTCACAGCCATCATGCCCAGTTCTACACTTCATTAATCATGACATGAGGCAGAACATTAGTTCACAACCATGAACTCAACATGCTGCAACCTCCAAACATTTTTCTCTTACATTAGAAGCAGAATCTGGGGATAATGCTCAACAATATGGTTGAAAAAAATCTAGGCATGAAGGTGTACTAAGGAATAATGCCTAATTACATTATGTACACATATCGCTGATGTATCAATCACAGGAAGAGCAATTGGTAATTCCAGCCATACAGTACAGTGGAAACTCAGTCCTGAAATTAGCACTAATTTGGAAAAGGTTTTTATGCTATTGCTATATTGTTGAAATGTGATCTTTAATCCTGAATTTTAGCCTCCTCTACACAAATTATGTTATTCAAATAGTCATACATTGAACTACTGATATATAAAATTACTGCATATATCCTTATCACAAAGATCGCATAACAGATGATCCCATTTAAAGGCAGGATATTAACAAATTTGCCTGCATAGAAATGCTATTACAGGAGGAGTATGATACCACATGATGTCTGATCACTTACCTGACATGAATCCTTAATTATACATTTTATAATATACTCAATCGTTGGTTCCATCAAACTGATAAGCAACCTGCTCTTTTCTGCTATCTTTTCATGTGTGGCTTCTTTTGCTGATAGCAACCGCGTAAATAGAATTTTTAAGTCATTAATGCAAATTATTAGATATCCTGTAACAGAATAATCAAACAATACATAAAATCAGTTTCTGAAATGAAGGGATATTAACAGCCATTTAGAACAGTTTTTCAAAGAACAGGCAAATGCTGCAACATGTTCAGTATGAACCAGATCAAATAACATAAAATCCAAAGCAGAGGCATGGCCAGTTCCATGACCAACTTTAAAGACTAGCCAATCAAGTCTCTTGAAGTACTGACCAAAGAAGGAAGCCAAAGATTTTGGAAGAGAGGAAAACCCACAATTCATAAATAAGAAAGAACTGTTGGAAAGAGGAAAATTATCAATAAGAAAGAAATTTGTTTTTAATCATCTATCAAAGAGCGAAATTGCCTCAATACTTACCCAGGGAGCCTGTTGAAGGAATTAAGGCTTGTTGACATCTTTGTTTGTATTCTGTTAAGTGTTGGTTTCAGTTGTTTGGTTAGAGCTTAGTTCATGTGTTGTAAGCTGTTATGTTTTAAGTGTTATTAGGAGGTTAAGCTTGTCATATAAATAGGCTTAACCTCTCTGTTTTGAATTCAATTGAACGAGGCATTATTTCAGAATTCTTTTTCTTCTCTCATCATTTCTCTCGAATCCTTTATCAACTTTACATGGTATCAGAGAGCCTTGCGACTAACGTCCATGGCTTCAAATCGTGATTCCAGTGCCTCGTCTTTGCCTCGATCAAATTATTCTTCTGATTCGCAAATCGATTTTCCGTCGGTTGCAAAATCTCTTAATTTTGTTCCGATCAAGCTTGACACCAGTAACTACTTGTTCTGGAAAGCTAAACTGCTAGCTACCATCTGAGCTTTTGATCTTGTTTCCTTCATTAACAAGTCTCAATCGCCTCCAAAATATGTTCAGATCTGAAAACTAGTGTAGATGTTTTGGATCAGACGATTGTGAATCCAGTGTACTTGACGTGGATTCGTTCTAACCAGCTTCTTCTTGGCTGGTTGTTCTCGACGATGGACAAAGAAGTCCTTGCACAAGTGATTCACTGTGAATCGTCGAATGAGGTATGGTCTTCACTTGAGACTCTATATTCGCAACAAACTGTTGCCAAATCTTTTTAACTGAAACAACAGCTAAGGTCAGTTAAGAAACACTCACTTTCAGTGAATGATTTCATTTTGTGTATCAAGACTATTGTGCATGCTTTAACTGCGATTGGTGAACCCCTAGGTGATAAAGATTTGTTGTTAGCCATTTTAAATGGATTGGATCATGATTATGACACTGTAGTGAGTCTAATTACCTATCAGATGGACGAGATCAATTTAGAGAAAGTGCAGTATCTCCTTCTTATGCATGAGCAATGTCTTGTTTCTAAGAATTCTGTTGACTCCTCATTTGTGAATTTTGATTCTGCTATTAATGTGAATGCTGCGACACATGGTGGTAGATCTAGTAATGGTTTTGTCAATAACTCTAGAGGATGATACATGTCTCGTGGAGGAGCTTTTGTGAGTCGAGGTGGTAGAGGTAGAGGCCGGTTTGGTGGTCGACGAATTTATTGTCAGTTGTGTGGCAAACCTGGCCACTTCGTTGAAAAGTGCTATCATCGGTTCGATAGAAATTTTCAGCATCCTTCTGGTCAAGGATTTGGTCAATCTGGTCGAGGAGGTGGAAGTGGTTTTCAGAATCAAATAGAGCCATATGCATTTTTGACTAGTCCTAGTGAATCTAACGAAGTTTTTATGGCTGATCTAGGTTCCACTTCCTCCTATAATTCTCAAACTTCTTATCCAGCATCAATTAGTCCTTATCAGCCTTCATCATCCAACTCTCCTTGGTTTGTTGATTCTGGCGCCACAAATCATATCACTACCAGTCTTAACAACTTATCTTTGTCGTCTCCTTATCAAGGCACTGATAAGGTTACTACTGGTGATGCCTATTTCTCATATTGGTGTTGGTCATTTACATACTCAATCTAATTCTCGATCGGTTCTTTCTTTACCTCATATTTTTCATGTTCCTCATATGAAGAAGAGTCTTCTTAGTGTCTCTCAACTCACAAGAGATAATAATGTTGTTGCTGAGTTTAACCCTACCTCTTGTTTGATTAAGAACAAGGACTCCAGGGCTGGTATTACTCCGAGGAACCCTTAGAGATGGTGTGTATCAGTTGGTGTCAACTTTTGACTTTGTTGTGCCTACATCATCTCAGACCATAACTTCTTTCAAGACCCCTGACATTGCTGTCAATAATTGTTTCAAGACCTCAGATGTTGTTTCTTCTTTTCCTAATAACAATTGTATACAGCAGAGTCTAATTTTACCACATCTGTCTTTGAATGCCAATATAGCTCAAGCAAATTGTATAGGACAGCAGTGGCATGCCAAATTAGGGCACCTTGCTTTTCATGTATTGAAGCATGTTTTGAATAAAATTCAAGTTTCTTGTCCACAATCTAATGTTTCTTTTTGTGATTCATGTAAGGTTGGGAAGTCACATCAACTTCCATTTTCTAATTATCCTATTTCAGCTAAACATCCTTTGGAGTTAGTTTATTCGAATGTTTGGAGTCCTACACCTATTGCCTCTGTTGAGGGTTATCGTTACTACATTGTTTTTGTTGATGCCTATACCCGAAGCTCATGGCTTTATCCTTTAAAATTAAAGTCTGATTCACTCCAAACTTTTATCAATTTTCATAAGCTTGCTAAGCTGCAGTATAGCTCTAAATTGAAAGCCCTTCATACTGATAATGGGGGTGAATTTAAAGCCTTTTTATCTCATCTACATTCCTATGGCATTTAGCCTCGTTTTTCTTGTCCTCACACACCCCAACAAAATGGTGTTGCAGACAGAAACCATCGTCACATTGCTAAAATGGGTCTAACCTTACTTGCTCATGCTCCCATGCCTTTGTCCTTTAGGGCTTAAGCTTTCCAAACTGTTGTTTACCTCATTAATCTTTTGCCTTCCGTTGTTCTTCATTTTCGTTGTCCCTTCGAGCTACTTTATCATAAACAACCAAACTATTTTACTCTTCAACCTTTTGGCTGCACCTGTTTTCCCGCTCTTAGACCTTACAATCGACACAAATTTGATTTTCATTCTTCTAAGTGTTTTTATTGGATATAGTCATGGTGATGCGGGTTATAAATGTTTGCATCCATCGGGTAGAATTTATGTTTCCAAACATGTTCAATTTAACCTTGATGAGTTTCCCTATCCTTCCTTGTTTCAGTCCTTTGGGAAATCTTCATCTGTGCTCCATCCTTCCGGACCTTCAACTATACTTTTTCATTCTCTTCCCTCATTTTCTTCCAGTGTTCCTCGGGTGCCTCAGTCAGTTGTCCCTCCTTTATCAAACTCTGATTCTGTTGCCTCAGCAAACAGCTCTCCAGTGTCTTTTAAGAACCCTGCCTTCTCTCCACACTCTTCTTCTTCTTCCTTTTCGTCCTCTAGTTCTCCTTCTAGTCCTTCTTCAGTTCAGCCTCCTCAACCTCCTCGTATACCTAAATACCGACTTCCTCCTGTACCATCGGTTCATCCTAATGCTTACTCAGTCTCAAGCTAGGAAGTCTATGGCCTCTTCTCCTCATGTTCTCTTGACTACCGTAGAACCTAGCTCAGTTCATGAAGCTCTCCTAGATCCTCACTGGACTAAGGCTATGCAAGAGGAGTTCATTGCTTTGCAGTCCAATCACACTTGGGATTTGGTTCCATTCTCCTCTGATATGAATCTCATTGGGTGCAAATGGGTATTTCGTGTTAAGTATAAATCTGATGGCTCCATTCTTAGACACAAGGCTCGTCTGGTAGTTAAAGGTTTCTTACAAACATCAGGCATTGATTATGGAGAGACTTTTAGCCCGGTTGTTAAGGCTCCCACCATCCGAGTTCTGTTTTCCTTGGTTGTTAGTTTTGGATGGGATATTCAGCAAGTTGACATAAATAATGCCTTCTTAAATGGAGACTTGACCGAGGATGTATACATGATACAACCAGAAGGTTTTACTGATTCACAGTTTCCTTCTTATGTTTGTAAACTTCGGAAGTCTCTTTATGGACACAAGCAAGCTCCAAGAGCTTGGTATACTAAGCTGCAGCAAGCTTTACATGGTTGGGGTTTTGTTCGGTGTGTCTCTGATAGCATCCTTGTTCATTAAACGGACTGCTAAGGCTGTGTTATTTCTCTTGGTGTATGTAGATGATATTCTTGTCATCGGATCTGATTCTTCTGCCCTTAAAGACTGCATACATGATTTGGATACCTACTTTGCTCTCAAAACTCTAGGGTCGGTTAACTATTTTCTTGGTTTTGAAGTGTTTCGGAATGAGACTGGATTATATCTCACTCAGTCCAAGTATACATTGGACTTGTTGCATAAAGCTGGCATGCAAGATTGCAAGCTGTGTGAGACACCAGTGGTTTTGGGGGTATCCTTTACTGATGAAGGTGATAATTTCTTGGATCCATCTCTCTATAGAACCATTATTGGTTATCTTCAATACTTGACCCATACCAGGCCAGATATCTCCTTTGTGGTGAATCGTCTTAGTCAATTTTTGTCTGCTCCTAAAGAGCAGCACTAGACAGCTTGTAAACAATTGCTTGGATATTTGAAAGGTTCTATTGGTTTAGGGTTGTTGTTTACACCTGCCACCTCTAATTCGACCTTGATAGTGTTCACAAATGCAGACCATGCTGGCTACAAGGTAACTAGAAAATCCACCAGTGGTCTTTGTGTTTTTCTTGGTTCTAATTTGCTAGTATGGAGTTCAAGGAAATAGTCGGTTGTCGCTCGGTCAGTAGGAGAAGCCAAGTATCGTGCCATGGCCCAAGGTGTCACAGAAGTTATGTGGTTGCAGTCTTTGTTTACTGAGTTAGGATATTCTTTGTCTCAAGTTCCTGTTCTATGGTGTGACAACCTAGCAGCAAGAGCACAGTCGAGAATCCAGTGTTCCATTCTCGTACAAAGCATATTGAGATAGATGTTCGTTTTGTTAC
This sequence comes from Diospyros lotus, assembly GCF_014633365.1. Taxonomy (NCBI): domain Eukaryota; kingdom Viridiplantae; phylum Streptophyta; class Magnoliopsida; order Ericales; family Ebenaceae; genus Diospyros; species Diospyros lotus. Next base: position 23,550,365 of record NC_068347.1, read on the forward strand.
AGAGAAAGTTGAGAATGGTGAGATTGATATTCGGTATGTGCCTACTATGTACCAGGTCGCAGATATTTTTACTAAAGGGTTGTCAGGGGACAAGTTTTCCTTTCTTTGCAATAAGCTAGGGCTTTGTTGGTCTCCTGTTCACTCTATTATGCCTGATGTGGATGAAGCTCCTCAGTTGGGATCTGCCACCACCAGGAGGTCTATATTCAGGGGGAATGTTGAAAGAATTAAGGCTTGTTGACATCTTTGTTTGTATTCTGTTAAGTGTTGGTTTCAGTTGTTTGGTTAGAGCTTAGTTCATGTGTTGTAAGATATTATGTTTTAAGTGTTATTAGGATGTTAAGCCTGTCATATAAATAGGCTTAACCTCTCTATTTTGAATTCAATTGAACGAGGCATTATTTCAGAATTCTTTTTCTTCTCTCATCATTTCTCTCGAATCCTTAATCAACTTTACAGAGCCATTGTACCATGCTCCTCCACATACAAATTTGTATTTAGTAAACAGAAAAAGGATATTTCTGATGAATCATTTCCTTCTAATAAATTTCAGGAAGAGTGGAAGTCAAGTTCATTATATGAAACAGAGAAGGTGAAGGAACACACAAGACACAACATTCTAAAACATAAAATCATGTTAAAAGTAGGTGCATGTGAGGGAAACAGTGAGATGCTGTTGAAGATTGTTGAAGACTTCTTAGGATTTATTCCTAAATATCTCCTTTCCTAAATATGTTGGAGATTTACCTTTCCTGTTTTAGGAAATAGAAGATTTCCTGTTTTTCTTTCTTTCTTTTTTGTCTTTCTTTCCCTTTTGCATATTGTCTTTCTTTCCCTTTCTATATATATATTGTACAGCATATACTCAGTTCAAGATACAGAAGAGTCATTCCTTTCTTCATGGTATCAGAGCCTTTTATGATTGTCCACTGTTATCCTGTCAGCCTTCATTGCTGACCTTTGTTCTTCCTGTCATTTCTTGTTGGCCTTCATCACATCACCTTCGCTGATTTGGCCTTCATTACCATTCTTGTTCCCTTCAATCTCCTTCATTGTTTTCTGGTTATTCCATGAGGAGATGTCTGAGACTTCCGAGAACGTGACATCCAATCCTGGAGCTGTTTTTGATTCCCCGTTGACTGGTTCAAGTGGAGAGCTTCAAAGCATGAGTGCTGTTTATCGCTTAAATGGGAAGAATTATCTGCAATGGTCGCAGATTGTGAGGACACTCTTGAAGGGAAAAGGGAAGATTAGCCACTTAGATGGGACTGGTCTGAGTAGTGATGACCCCAAGTTCCAAGAATGGGATGAGGAGGATTTGGTGTACTGGATATGGAATTCAATGCAGCTAGAGATCAGTAGAAATCTAATGTTCCTTCCTACAATGCGAGATATTTGGGAGACGCTTCAAAAAACCTACTCCATGAAGCAAGATGTTGCAATGATTTACGAACTGAGAACCAAAGTTTCATCTGCAGTACAAGGCACTCTCTCTATTACTAAATATTATAGCTATTTGAATGGTCTTTGGCTTGAAATAGATCATTATCAAGATCTTAAGATGGAGTGTGCTGAAGATACTAAAGTCCTACTTGAATTTCTTGAAAGGGATAGGATTTTTGGGTTTCCAGCAGGACTAAATATGGAATATGATTAAGAGTGCAAATGTTGGGAAAGGATCAGCTACCACCCCTTAGTGAGGTTTTCTCCATCATTTGAGCAGAGGAAACTAGGAGAAATGTTATGCTTGGGACACAACCAACCAAAGGTTCCACCATGATGTCCAAGATAGGTACAGAGGATGGAGGAAATAAGCCATATAATCTAGGACAAGGACAAAACAAGGTTGATTCCTCTAAACAGTCCAACCGAGATGGATTGTGGTGTTCCTACTGCAAAAAGCCTCGACATACAAGGGATAACTACTTCAAGCTTCATGGGAAGGCTCAAGTATAGGCTATGAATGGTAGATTCAAAGGACAAAAGCAAAGCAAAGCCAATCTTGCTAATAAGGAGGATACTTCTCAAGAGGAATTAGCTGTCAGTGGAGAAGAATTCAGCAAAAAGGACATTGAAAGGTTGAAAGGTTTGCTGAACTGCCTCACCAAGACTTCTGGTACATGTTCATTGGCTCAGAATGGTAAGTGTCTCATTTCTGATTTCTCTAAAGCTTCTGACATCTTCCATTCCCACTCATGGGTCATAGACTCTAGTTCTACCGATCATATGACTCACTACCCAAATAAATTTGACAATTATGTGCTTCTCCCTAGAAACAAAAAGATCCTTATAGCTGATGGATCAGCTATTCCAATTGCTGGTCATGGCAACATTAGAGTTACCCCTCTCCTTTCCTTACCTAATGTCCTACATGTTCCCAAACTGTTAACCAATCTTCTCTCCATCTCCAAAATCACCAAAGACCAGAATTGTACAATCAAATTCTTGATTCTCATTGTGTTTTTCAGGATTGGGCCACGGCAAAGACAATTGGATTTGCTAAGGAAAGGAACAGTCTGTACTATTTTGAAGGGACTAAAGGTGACTTAGACAGAATTAGTTGTATTTTGTATATCAGTTGTAGCATATGATTTCTGCAAAGGATAAGTTACAGGTTATAACTGATTTGTAACTGTTGATTGGTAAAGCTAACCAACATGTTTGGGGAGTCAATCAAGTACTGAAGTCAGTTTCTCATTTCTCTCTCAATTTTCTCTCTATTTTCCTCCACTTTCTCTGTGTTCTCTCTCCATTTCTTTCTTCCATTCTTCCTTCTCAATTCCATTCTAAAAAACCCTAGATTCAAGGCTAAGTCTTAACAAGCATGCACTCACACAGCCTACACACACACTTGAACTTCCTAATACCAGAGAACTCTCAAAATCCAAGTCATTCAAACCAGAACCACCTCAACTAGAACTAAAATCTCAAAATGCCACTCAGGAATAGCAGCAATCACAATTGAATCAAGCATCCAAAAAATTGAAAGTTTAATTGAAGACGTGTACAACACAATCCAGATCAAAGACAGATCAATGACTCTAAACCAAGTCTAGGTATTGAAATAACACTCTCTCTCTCTCATCTATTAGTAAGCAATTTGAACTTGATCTTTGCTAGAAAAATGCCGAGATTCCCATTATATTCAAGGATTATATTTGCTTGAGTTGTATTTCTATATTTCCTTTCTATTCCTCTCCCTAATCTTGACTGTATCTTCTAAATCTTTCCTATTTTCAGAAATAACTAGATTAGGAAACTGTCGAATGTAGAAGACTATTAGCCTTTACCAACTATATATAATCTTGTAAACCCTGCAATGAGGAATAAGATTGGTTTTTTCTCGGCTACTTTTGACATGGTATCAAAACCCTAGGTTCATATTCCTGGAGCCGACCATTATGTTTTCTGGTTGACTATAGCCGACATTGATATCTAGCCCACTTTCATAGCTATCAAAACCCTATAACCATGACAGATTCAATGGAATCCAGTGGTACAACGGAGGTACCCTTTCTGGAAATAATGGCATTGCTTCAAGTGGAGAACTACAGAATATTCAGGCTGCTTATAGACTGAATGGCAGGAACGACTTGAAGTGGTCCCAATTGATTCGGACATTTCTAAAGGGTAAGGGAAGCTTAGCCATCTACTTGGGACAGGACCTAAGAAGGAGGATCCTGCATACGCAGCTTGGGATGAAGAAGATCCATTGATCATGTCTTGGCTCTGGAATTCCATGCTGCCAGAGATCAATGACACGGTGATGTTTCTAAACTCTACTAAGGAGATTTGGGATGCTGTGAAGCTAATATACTCTAAAGTTCATGATGTTGCACAAATTTATGACATAAGGACAAAGGTGGCAGCCATCGAGCAAGGATCTAGGTCAATCACCGAGTATGCCAACCTCTTGCAGACCTTGTGACAAGAGTTGGATCATTATCAATGTATCCAAATGATGATGCAACTTTACAGAAAAGGTTTGTTGAAAATGAGAGAATATATGATCTTCTTGTTGGGCTAAACTTAGAGTTTGATGTAGTTAGAGTTCAAATTCTTGGAAAGGAGGATATGTCGTCTCTAAATGAGACGATCTCAATTGAGCGGGCAGAAGAAGGACAGAGAGGAGTGATGCATGAGACTTTGTCTACAAAAAGTTCAACAGTTGTGATGGTTGATAAGTGTCATTTATACACTTATTTAGGCATATAAACTTAGCATTTATTTATTTAATGGGCATGATTGCTAGTTAATTTGGTTTAATATTTGATTATGTAGGTGCAACTCTCATGTTAAATGAACTTGGAGCAAAAATGATGATTTTAGTGCATGATGGGAGTTGAACCAGGCATTGAAACCATGGTTGGATACCTTTGAGGGTCAATGTTGGTGATTTCATAAAGCGTCAGGAGCAAAACGTAAAAGTTGAAGAATTGAGAGTCGAGAAAAAAATGGCTCACGGCCTACCACAGCATGCATACTACGATAGGACCGCGATGGGAGAAGGTCACTGAAGCTCACGGTCTTACTACGGTATGCATACCGCAGTAGGACTGCGAGTGGAAACTTTTGCTGGAGCTCACGATCCTGTCGCGGTAGGACCGTGATAGGGCATAGAGCTTTGTCTAAAAGTGAGTTTCGGGCCTGTTTTCTTCCAAATTGATCAGTGATGAACGTCTTTCTGGTGCACGACTCTGAAACCCTAAAAAACACTATATAAAAACTCATTCTTCACAACTCAAGGGGAAACACGGACGGAATTGGACACAATCAACTTGAAGGAAGAAGGAGACTTTTCTGAAGAAAACTCAAGAGCTGGGTTGTATTTCTCTGTTCTTTCTCATATCCCAGATCATAATTTCCATATTTGTTATTCTTTTATCTGTTGAAATCATGTCTGGTTAAGTGTTTTGTAACTAGGGTGAATGATGAAACCTCGTATATTATTGGTTTAGTTTGACATTGTTCGTTTTTGCTATATTCTTGCCTTCTAGGTTGATTGTTTATTATACTCTTAACTTTGTTTTGATGTTTGATCACCATTAAAACATGTTTGTGATTTATATTGTTTTCGAAAGATTCAATATGAATTTAGCACATGGTAATAAGCAACATAAGGTCCTATAATAGATAGATATACTATTATGCCTTGTGAATTCATATTGGGATGATCATTGAGATTGAATGCATGTTTATATATTCCTAGGGTGATTAGAGATAATTAATCTCATATATATATATATATATGCATAGAATCAGATGACTATCAAGAAAGGCTTTCGGTTGACATAGGATCATTGATTTTCAACTCAGGACAAGAAGTAGCAAATTCGAGTAATGAAGGATTAAATCATATTAAGAACAATGGTGGATTCATGAACTCTAGTGTCGTAGATTATTGAGTTTGAAATCTAAAGAATTGTTTATGTGTCTATAGTTTGTTAATTAGTTCTAGTTAGTATAGAACCAACTGTTAATTATCCTATAATTGTGTGTATCTTGTTGAAGTTAAGTGTGGTTAAAGTGGAAATCAATAGCCAATTCTCGTAGATACGACACTCTACTTATCATTATATTACTTGTCACGACTCGTCCACTTGCGGGATAGATTTGATGGACAATAGTAAAGGGGTTCCAGCTTAGAAAAGCAGCCTAAGGAGGAAAGGAAGGTGTTTGATTCATCAAAAGTAATTAACAAAGACTCCTTATGGTGTAGCTACTACAAGAAGCCTCGGCACACCATAGAAAAGTGTTGGAAACTTCATGGTAAACCCCCTAAAGGTGGACAATTAAGGGGCCAAGGGAAAGCTCAGGTGGCTAGTAGCCAGCAATCTACTAAGGGAAAGGGCCAAGACCGAGTAGATACGATGGAGCTCAATAGGGAAGAAATTGAGAAACTGAGAAGCCTGTTGGGGTCCTTGGAAAAGAAACCCAGGATAGGTACTTGCACTCTAGCTTTCACAGGTATATCTTCCTCTTCTCTTGCATTTCATGCTTCGAACACAACCCTTCTAAATACATGGATTCTTGACTCTGGAGCCATAGATCATATGACTTGCTCCTCCCACCAGTTTATAACCTATACACCATGCCCTAGCACAAGGAAAATAACCATGGCTGATGGGCCATTAACAACTGCTGCTAGATAAGGAGATGTTTTACAGTCATCTCACCCTAAAAAATGTCCTACATGTTCCTCAACTTTTCACAAACCTTGTGTCTATTCAGAAGCTTACTATAGATTCTAACTGTAATGTCATTTTTTATTCCTCTTTTTTGTGAATTCAAGAACAGGACATGAGGACGATAATTAGGCATGCTAGGGAGAGAGATGGACTGTGCTACCTTGAAAACCTTAGTGGACAAGTTTAGAAAAGGAAAGTTTCTCCTTTATCATTCCTACTTAAGTCCAATAAAGATTAGTTGTGGCTTCATCACTTTCGTCTTAGTCATCAATCTTTTAGGGTCCTTAAGTTGTTTCCTTTGTTGTTCAAAGGCTTAGATGTTGCGGATTTTCATTGTGATGTGCGTGAACTTGCAAAACATAAAAGAGTCTCATTTCCTCCTACTAATAAAAGCTCTCTTCCATTCACACTGACTCACAATGATAAATGGGGCCCCTCCACTGTTCCTAACATTTCAGGAGCTCGGTGGTTTGTTTCCTTTGTTGATGATTGTACTCTTGTGGTTTGGTTATACCTTTTAAAGATAAATCTGAAGTATGCACTCTTTTTCCAATCTTCTATAACATGGTCAAAACTCAATTTGGTGTTGAAATAAAGAGGTTTTGGTTTGATAATGCCAAAGACTACTTCAATCAGTCTTTATCTTATTTCTTCCATGAAAAGGGCATAATACAGGAATCTTCTTGTGTCCATACTCCTCAACAAATGGGGTGGCTAAGAGAAATAATGGTCATCTTTTGGCTGTTACAAAAGCTCTTATCTTCCAAAATAATGTTCCAAAACAATATTGCAGAAAAGCAAAGTAGTCTTAACAGCCACATATCTTATTAATAGACTTCCCTCAAGAAGTCTTGATTCTCATAGTCCAATTCATCTTCCTGAAAAATTTTGTCCCGAGATCAATGTCTCAAATAATCTTACTCCTAAAGTCTTTGGATGCCTATCTTTTGTTCATATTCATAGTCCTCATCGCAGAAAATTTGATCCTCGTGCCTTAAAATGTATCTTTGTTGGGTATTCTTCCACTTGAAAGGGATATAAGTGCTATCATCCCCTACCAAGAAGGTGCTTATCTTGGCTGATGTTACTTTTCTGAAAGATACTTCTTATTTTGATCGTCCTTATCTTCAAGGGGAGATTGCCTTCTTGGAAGACAAGGAAAGGGATATGTTTCTACTTGATTTCTCTTCTTCTCTAAATCCTTCTTCTCCTCCATTAGTCTCTAAGGGCATGATACAAGGAGAGCAAATACCCAATTCTTCTTGTCCACTACAGGTATATTCAAGGAGAAAGGCACCAGCTCCTCCACCTATGCAGGTACCATCATTTGAACCAAGTCTTGACCCTGATATTCCTAGTCCCGGACCAGAACTTGCCACTTAACCTACAACTAACCCTGACCCAAGTGACTATGACAAACCAAACACCAGTAACCTTGACCTTCCTACTGCTATCAGGAAAAGAACAAGGACTTGTGCCCAACACCCTCTGCATTTATTCTTGTCCTATTCAAATATGTCTCCTAAGCACAAAGCTTTCCTTACCAGCCTAAACTCAATCCCCATACCAAGAACCTTCTCTGAAGCAATAGGCAATGAGAATTGGAAGAGTGCCATGGAAGTAGAGATGGCAATACTGGAAAAGAATCAAACTTGGGAGTTGATGAAGTTACCAGAGGGAAAGAACCTAGTGGTATGTAAATGGGTGCACACTGTAAAATATAGATTAGATGGATCCCTAGAAAGGTACAAAGCAAGATTGGTTGTGTTGTGCACGAAAATATTTCAATAAAGAGATCTTTTAGAAGTTTCCAAATCTGAAATAGGATATTTCCTAATTCAGACTTAGGAAACTTTCCTAAGTCTGTTCATATGTATCTTTTCTTTTTTGTAATTAGATTAGCTTCCTTATAGTTAGTTTCCTTATGTTGTATCTCTTTTCCTTTATAAGAGGATGTCACCGTGTACATTCAAGATATACGAGAATTATCCTGATTTCCTACAGGTTGCTAAGAGATATCCTATTAGACCAAAGACAGGAGAAAATGTAGTATGCAGACTGACAAAGCTTTATATGGACTGAAACAGTCACCAAGGGCATGGTTTGGCCGATTCACCAAAGTAATGCTTCATATGGGATACAAACAAAGTTAGGGTGATCACACCTTGTTTATACATCACTCAGTTACAAGAGAAGTGACTACATTACTTGTTTATGTGGATGATATCATTGTAACAGGTAATGATATGGCAGGAATGGAAATGTTGAGAGGCTACTTGATCAAGGAATTTGAGATTAAGGAGTTGGACAGATTAAAATATTTTTTAGGTATTAAGGTAGCTCATTCTAAGCAAGGAATCTTTATCTCTCAACAGAAAGATATACTTGACTTGTTGACTAAAACTGGGATGCTGGGAAGTAGGATTGTTGACACACCAATTAAACCTAATCACAAGCTAGGAGATGTTCCAAAGGATGCCACAATGGATAAAGGTTCTTATCAGAGGATAATGGGAAGGCTCATTTACCTCTCACACACCCGGCCAGACATTGCTTATGCAGTGAGTGTGGCTAGTCAATTCATGCATAATCCTAAGGAAACCCACCTAAAAGCAATATATAGGATCATACGTTATTTAAAGGGAACACCAAGTAAAGGTATATTGTTCAATAAGAGGGAAGAGTTGTCCATTGAATCCTATACCAATTGTCAAGAAGGAAGAGGAAAAATCAATCTTATTCATTCACATAGCCTTAGCCACATATATACATGCCTATCAGTTGAATTGGCATTAGTTTCCTAAGTCTAATTAGGAAGTTCCCTAATTAGATACCTTCCTAAACTAGTTTAGGAAATATGTACAGAAAGAGAAATGAACAGAAAAGGAAACTACAGCTACTACATACAATCAAATCAAATAAAGAAATAAGCATATAAGGCAATACACGATACAAACAATAAATAAAGGAAATCAGCATATAAAGAAGGTGGCACATAGGGAAATTTGTCGTCTTCTAACACTCCCCCTCAAGATTGTGAGTGTATATCATGCATTCCCATCTTGCTCAAGATCTTGTGATACACAGGACCCGATAGGCCTTTAGTTAAGACATCCACCAGCTTCTCTCCTGTAGGAACAAAAAGGGTGCAGATCAAGCCACTCTTTAGTTTTTCTTTATCGAAATGCCTATCAACTTCAACATATTTGGTCCTATCATGCTGAACTAGGTTATAAGCAATGTCGATTGCTGATTTATTATCACCAATAAAGCCTCATAGGAGCTGACCAGCTGATCTTTAAATCCTCCAAAACAATTTTCAGCCATAGTAATTCACATATACTTAGGGCCATAGACCTAAATTCAGCTTCAACACTGAATCTTGCCACCACATTCTGTTTTTTACTTCTCTAAGTGACAAGATTTCCATATAAGAATGTACAATATCCTGAAGTAAACCTCCTATCAACAAGAGATCTTGCATAATCAGCATCAATGTATGCTTCCAAAGACACTTCTCCCCCTTTTTTAAACAAAAATACCTTTACTGAGAGTCCCCTTAAGGTAACGAAGAATCCTGTGCATAGCCTTTAGATGGCTTTCCTTAGGGCTATGCATGAATTGGTTGGCCACTCTCACTGCATAAGCAATGTTTTGCCGTGTCTGAGACAAATAAATGAGTTTTCCTACTAGCCTTTGATAGAATTCTTTATCAACTGCAACCTCTTCAGTATTAACACCAATTTTATGATTTTGCTCAATGGGTGTGTCAAGGGCCTTGCTACCCAGCATACCAGTATTTGTCAAAAGGTCCAGCACATATTTGTATTGGGAAATGAATATCATCAACATACACTAACAATACAGTCAGTTTCCCGTTATTGAATGATGCATAAAGAGAGTGTGATCCCCTTGACATTGCTTATATCCCAAACCAAGCATCACCCATGTAAACCTCCCAAACCAGCTCTTGGTGACTGTTTCAGTCCATAGAGAGCCTTTCTTAACTGGCATACCACATTTTCCTCTTTATTTTGCAATCCAAACCCATGAGGAACTTCCACATAAATTTCCTCTTCTAAATCTCCATGTAAAAAAGCATTTTTTACATCAAATTGGTATAGAGGCCAATCAGACATAGCTGCTAATGATAGTAATATTCTGACAGTGTTCATCTTTGCTACGAGAGCAAAGGTTTCAAGATAGTCCAATCTATACATTTGGGTATAACCCTTAGCAACCAACCTAACTTTATATCTTTCTAGGGATCCATTAGGCTTGTATTTCACTGTAAACACCCATTTACACCCTACCGGTTGCTTCCCCTTGGGCAACTTAACCAATTCCCAAGTTTGGTTCTTCTCAAGAGCTGCCATCTCAACCCTCATGGCATCCTTCCAACTCTTATTACTTAATGCTTCAGACAAAGTCTTTGGGATAGGGATAGAATTAATGCTGGTTAGGAAGGCTTTGCGGGCAGAAGACAAATTTGAGTAGGTTATGAACAGATACAAGGGATGTTTAGTACAGGCACGAGTTCCCTTTCTAAGGGCAATTGGAATGTCAAGGTCATCAAGATCAGGTTCAGGCTGTTGATGGTCTCACTGGAAACAGGTTCTGGAATATCTGCATCAGAATCACTCATAGGCTGGATGGGGTTTGAGATAGGTTCAGATTCTGGACTATAAGGTTCTGGACTTGGTTTAGACAATTCAGCATGCTTAGGTTGATGACCTGGGACCTTTCTCCTTGAATATACCTTTAGTGGACATTTTCTCTAGGAACCATATTTAGAGAATCCCGTATCTTTTCCTTCCAAGAATTCAGTCTCCCCCTGAGGATAGGAATTATTGAAATAAGAACTTTCCTCCACAAAACTCACATCAGCTGAGACAAAACTCACAAACATTTGAATCACATCATTTTTTATTCAGCCGAGACGGATCTGTATTTGGTCAACCATTTGAATCACATCATTTTTATGTCACAAAATGTGAAAGATATGTACCTACATCCCGCTGAGGCAATTTTTGTGCACAATAAGCCATATATAAGCGACAATAGGCGGATGCTAATGGATCTGCAATCCCTCTCATCATCATAACCAAGCGCTGTAAAACATCCACAGGACGATCAACTAGGAAACGCCAACAAGGCAATATTGCCAGCTCCAGATAACTGAGGTAGAGAATGAAATTAATGGTCAGTAGAAAACATTCTCATAAAAAAAGGTACATTTCCAACTGTAACTTTGGATTATGTGCCTATGCCAAAGGACAAACCAGCATAATAAAAATAAAACAATGAATCACAAATATCTGGCACAATACAAAATTTACCCATAAATAAAATTCATGAAATCAGCCACAAGTAGTGGGGAAGCATTTTTTGAGCTGACACAAGGACAGGATAAGAGCTGAGAAGCACATGCACTATTAATAACGCATTGAGTCTAAATTGAACAAATGCTAGTCAATGACACTCATTTAATACTCCTCAACACGTTTCTGACACATCCAAAGTGTCCAATCATTTTTCTAATACTTGTGACTAAACACTTTCTGGAAACGTGGAGGACAAATTAGTCCATCAGGAGACACATGTCCATTCCCTATGCACATATAATATGCTTTACAAATTTGGAGAGAATTGCTCAGAATCTAGAAACAATTTAAATATGTTACTTTACAACTAAAAGTCCTCCTTATTTAAACATTTGATTATTTTTAAGAAATTTAAAACCAAAAATTTTGGCATGTTTATAAACGCAGCTCTTAGCCTGCTGCATAACAATTTTGAAAAAAAGCCCAACTTAACAGGGTAGAGCCAGAAAGACAATTATAATTTTTCATATTTTTATTCATATAATCTTATAACATCCACACATCATGTAATAAACAATTTTCTTGTTTAAAGGTGCAGGTCTTTCATTTGGTTTATTTTCATTTTCAGTTTGCTTGGGGTCTTACTCGTTCTTTTTGCTGCATGTCAGAAAAGACCATTGAAAGACCCATGAAGCCCTACCCAAAGGTAACAACATTTCACAGGATAAACAAAAAGAAGGGACAGACATCTATCACTTTCTCTTGAGTATAAAATGGAGGAGAGAACATGATGCAGGATTGCAATAGAAGTTGTAGAAAATTAGAAAAGAGGAGAAGATCAGGGAGGGGAGAAAAAAATCTGTGGAAGAAAGGAGGGCAGAGGGAGGGAGGGAGAGAGAGAGAGAGATCAATAATTAATATTACTCCAAATCAATAACTTATCAATAATATTATTCTAAATCAATAATATTTTTCCAAACCAACAATTTTCTTCTGATTACATCACTAATGCTATTTATAGGCGGAAGTTCAACTAGCAAAAACATGAGTGCACAAAGCTGAAATTCCAATTCTTAAGCACCAAAGACATTGTTGAGCATGGGTGGCTGATAGCCTAATTAAAGCAAATATGGATACAGAAAAAGTGTGCATTACACTACAACATGTGTTCAAGTCACAAAATCTTCAAATTAAAAAATGGAACTTGTAAAATATATTCTACTACTAGTTTTACCTAACCTACTGTTAAGCACGCACATGTGCATCTGTACCAGCACTATACAAGTCAAGGCCCAATCAAAACTGAAACATGGTTCAAGTCAAAATCTCAAATTAAACACGGAACTTGTAAAAAGTATTCTACCTCTAGTTTTACCTAACCAACTGTTATGCATGGACTCGTGCATATGGCCAGCACTATAAAAGAGGGTGATATTTCATACTATATAATGATCATTGAAATAATCAATATTGAACAAATAAATAATATTCTAGAAGAATAAGGCGAATGAAAGAAAAGAAAACAAGGATTTCACATGCGTGGGAGAAGCTCGGAGATAGAACCAATTTTGAAGAACCAGTTATTGCAGGTTTCTTTGGCATCGGAGCAGATATCCTTTGCTCCAAAGTGCTCTGTCACAAAACATTATCATGTTAAGAGAATGCAAAACATAACCAGCAATCTATTGCTACCACCGCAAGGTTCCATAAAGTTGGAAACTAGTAAATTTGACATGATGATGCAGAGCAGATATGACCTTTTCAGCATGTAAAATTCATCAATTAGCATGCAGCAAACCCATTATAAATATTTTTTGTTCTGCAAGATGTCGTATTCATCCATTTTGACGTATTTACTCTCCCAATATTATCAGTTAAGTGATAGAAGCACCAATTACAGGCCCATGCACATGTCAGTCTAACATTATAATTTAATTGAACTGGTTTGACATGTTTTCTACTTTCTAAGATATAGAAATTAGCAGAATTCAGATGTCATCTAAATCAATGAGAGAAGCAGCTACAACCATGTCTCAGCCAAACATTGTTATCTAGTGATTTACTTGAGCCTCTTAGCCAACATGCATAAAATAAAATGAAAACAATAGGCACATGCGCACACACAAATGAGACTCATAGATAGATCTGAACTTATAAAAGATATAAAACCTGGCAAGGAGCAGATTACATTTCCATCTTCAGAAAATTCAGCTTTCTGCTTGATTCGTTTCCATACCATATCACCAAGCATATCCATTACATCTGTGGCTAGAACAAACAAAGTTGGATAAAATTGTAGCACAGATGTGTCCATCAGAAGCCTGGCAACCTGCAGAATAGGGGTATTGATTTTATTTTTTAGAAAAAATTTCCTTAGAAATATTTTTAAGTAAAATTTTCTCTTCATCCAAACCCTTCTCTTCTCTTACTAGACCGGACATTGCTTTGGGTGTGAGTATTGTTAGTTAGTTTTGTCATGACCCTAGGGTTCTAGGGTTTGAATAGGAATTTGAAGAAGAAAGAACAGAATTGGAGGGAGAAAACAGAACAGACAGAAGGAGAATTTGAGAAGAGAAGTGAAGGGTTGGGATGAAGAGAGAGAGAGAGAGAAATGACAGTGAGGGGATAGACTGATTTCATTCAATTCATTGATGATTCTCCTATTACTGTTGTAGATCTCTTTATAAAGCCTCTAGCAACAACCATAACAGCAACAACACCCCTAACTAACATAACATCAAGGCAGTACTAGCTAACTCCCTAACCCCCAACTAGATAACAACTAACGACTACTATCAACCCCTTTACTGATTTATCTTTGGGTCGTGACAAGTTTATGCATGCTGCCACTAAAAGACACTAGGATGCAGTGAATCAGATTTTGAGATACCTCAAGGGAAGTCCAGGTAAAGAGCTACTATTCAAGAAAATAGAGGACAGGGATATAGTTGGATGCTCAATGCAGATTGGGCAGGAGCTACTGAAGACAGCAAGTCTACAACTGGATATTGCACTAAGGTCTGGGGGAATCTGGTTAATGGAGAAGTAAAAAACAATCTATAGTAGCCCATAACAGTGCAAAAGCTGAGTACAGAGCCATAGCACAAGGAATGTGTGAGCTTATCTTGGTACGAAGGTTGATGTCTGATTTAAATCTACCGTTAATTGGTCCTATGAAGCTGTTCAGTGATAGTAATTCAGCAATAAGTATAGTCCACAACCCAGTTCAACATGACAGGAAGAAACATGTGAGAATTGACAGAAATTTTATTAAGTTTGAAGTAGAAAGTGGGGCTATCACCCTTTACTATATCTCTACCAAGTCCAAGAGGCAGATGTCCTTATAAAAGCTTTGTCTAAACCAAGTTTTGATCTATGTGTGAGCAAATTGGGAATGATTGATATCTATTCACTAGATTGAGGGGGAGTGTTAGAAAGATTAAAAGGAATTTCCAATTTTCTCTCTTATAGCTGGAAATAAGGGGATAAAGAGATGAGAGAAATTTAAAAGATGGAGTGATAAGGCTGTTAGAGGTAAGGAGATAAGACAGATAAGATAATACCAGCAACTCTAGCAGTCTAAAATTCCTAATTCAAATAAGTATATCTGTACCTATAGTTTAGGAGATAGATGTTCCTATTTTTCAGGAGATATCTTGTATAGCAGTGTGTGTGTATGTATCTCTCTAGTTGCAGAAACAAATCAGAGCTTTCATTTAATCGAGTGAAGTATTGTACTCAAGAAAAACCTCTTTTCAATTCTTATACTATTTGAGTGATTTTTGTTTGGTACTCGAGTAAGTTCCCTTCATCTTTGGTAGATTATTGGTTCAGTTATAAGACTCTAACTTATGAGTCCCTTGCCTATTGTGCTGCATGCAGCAACTTTGGTAACATTGAACGTGAAAAGCAAATTGTTACATATAGACAAACATAAAATTAAGGTCGTAAAACTCACCTTGATTGACAACCTCAAAGACGTAACACGATCATCAGCCTGCCAAGCACGGGTAATCTCATCTTTCAGTTCATGCAACCGTGAGACATACTCCTTCTGGCTGATAACTTTGTTCCCATCTTCAGCAAACTTTTCAGGATCATCCAGTTCTTCTAAATGCATAGCTGTTGATGCTTTCTCATGTACTGCAAATTGGCATCATGTTGTCCCATGATTATGACAAAAAAAGACATTACAAGCCCCTAAAAAAGCATCTCAATGACCACCAAGTAGCAGTTTAATGTTAGAACTCTCCTCTTTTTTTCCTTTCTTCTCCATCCCAAGCAAAGGAATGCCACTAGAAATTGAATAGGAAATAATAAAACAAGAAAATAGAAGTATACCATACCCTTGCCACTATTCATGATTACATGGGACATCTGCAAAAAAAAGGCTAGAAGTCACAATTTAGAATAGGGAAGATACATATATTCAATGGGTCAATCACAGAATCTCATAGCTTTCATAAAAAAGCCACTAAGCCCTTGACTTGGTGGTGGTCTGACAAATTCAGGTTGGCACCTGATATGGAAGGATAGAGTGAAGCTCCTACTCTATTTGCATGAAACTGTTAAGACAGAAGCTCAAACCCTTGTTTTCATGCAAATGGTTAAAATACCCACAAACCAAGCAGTAGCCCTCAAAACCAGAATAAGAGTTTTTACAAAAAAGATAACATGCTAATTAGCTTTTATAAACACATGATACTTCATCTAACATCAATTGGCTTTGCAGTTTAAACTGTACCTGACTTGGGCTCTTATATTTGAAGTGGTTCAATTGGTGAATAATTTTTTATGTGACAAAAGAAAGATACTGGTGGACAAACATATGTTAGGACTAGTGAAGGAGATACTGAGGTTTTTACAATTACAATTGGATTACAGCAAGGATCCACACTAAGCCCTTATCTTTTTTTTTTGTGACAGATGAACTTACAAAGCAAATCCAAGAAGAGGTGCTTTGGTACATGCTATTTGCAAAAAATATTGTTTTCGGTGGGTGAGACAAAAAAAGGTGCAAATGCCAAACTCAAATTGTAGAGGGCTACTGCTTGGTTTCAAGTTGAGTATTTCAAAAACAGAATACATAGAATGAGAAAGTTTTTAAAATAAGTGTGACTAATGTCAAGATGAGATGTAAAAATCAAGTTACCCCGAGAAAGGATCAATCTAAACATCTTGGGTTAATTGTTCAAAAATAATGGAAGATTATGAAGATGTTACTCATAATGGAAAATTATGAAGATTATCAAGATAATGAAGATTACAGCAAGGGTTTTCTACCATGTCTATAATGGAGAAAACCCTTGCTGTAATCAAAAATAATGGAGAAAACCCTTGTCATTACAGCAAGAGTGGCAGGGTTGCTCCTTTGTAAACTGGAATGTCACTGGTTAAAATTTTGGAAACAGCTTCTTTGCAAATCAAGGGTAGAGTAGTGTACAAAAGCAACCCTTGCAAAGCAGGGAACCTCATGTACTAGAGAGTAGGGATGCTCCTTTTTAGTTTTCGAATTAAGAACCTATTGTAGAAACAAAAATGAAGATGCAAAACACCCAAATAAAAGTCTAAGTTCGATAGTCAACATGTTAGAAATGTGAAACATGGTTTGATACCACAAGCACTGCAACTACAAGTAGTCAACAAGCTTTGTTTGG
This sequence comes from Diospyros lotus, assembly GCF_014633365.1. Classification (NCBI taxonomy): domain Eukaryota; kingdom Viridiplantae; phylum Streptophyta; class Magnoliopsida; order Ericales; family Ebenaceae; genus Diospyros; species Diospyros lotus. The sequence continues at coordinate 23,567,534 of NC_068347.1, forward strand.
CATTTGAACACTGTCATTAAAATCCTTGAAATTTCTTTCCAATCCTAATATCACGCAGCAAAAAATTTTAGATAATAAAAAATTCAAAAGGTTAGCATTCTTACCGTAGAAATTGAAATCATTTTAGATCCAGAAAATCTCTGCATTAAGAATTTCTTGAAAGAGGTCCATTCTTTTGCTGGAAGTTGAACATCAGCTTTATTTACAGCAACACTACTCTCTTCGTCTTGTAATTTTTCCATTGGGACAGCTATATTCACATCTGAAGCCCTTAGAGGGTCATAAAAGTCATACTTTTCTTGATCCATAACATCAACCTAGAATTAGACATTATCAAACTATCAAAAATACTGTAATTGCAGGCCATAATTATGTGCGAAGTAAACAACTTTTTATAAAATGAATTGCTCTCGAAAATTCACGAACTGCAACCAAGTTTACATGCATGCAAATGTGCGCGCGCACACATACATATTGTAGAAGTTATTAACTTCTTGAAAATTGATAATGATTGCCCTCGATGTTATTGACCTAGTCTCCACAGGTTGACTAAATACAAATCTCATTCAGTGATTTGCTATGCAATGAGTAGTGAGTAAAAGTGACCTGTGGAAGAGATTGTGTTGACATAGTATAGTTGTTATTGCTATACAATACTCTTGTGTAATCTCTTATGTTGTTATTGGTTGACTGTACTACTAGTTTGTATTTGTAGCTGTAGAGGATTAAGTTTATTTTAAACGCTGATGTATAAGATGTGTAAGAGGCGGTAAAGGCTAGTATATAATCTAGCCTCAATTCTGTTTGTTATTGAGGTTGAATTCATTTAGTAATATTTCTCAGAAATTCTCTCTGTTTTTCGACTTTTCTCCTTCCGTTTCATGGTATCAGAGCCTCGACTAGGGTCCATGGCTTATCGCGATTCAACCTCATCCTCTTCATAGTCCTCTACATCCTTGTCTGATTTTTCTTCAATTGCTAAGAATCTTAGTTTCGTTCCTACAAAACTAGATTCAAGCAACTATTTGTATTGGAAGGCGCAAGTCCTAGCCACAATTAGGGCTTTTGATATGTTGTCATTTATCAACAAGACAGATGTTCGATCGAAATATATCTCTTCTGAGAATGACGAGCCTATTGTTAATCCAGAATTCCTAAATTGGATCGGATCTAATTAGCTCTTATTAGGATGGCTATTTTCGACGATAGACAAGGAGGTTCTTGGTCAGGTAATACATTGTGAGTCAACAGCTAAGGTATAGACTACTCTTGAAAGTCTTTATTCTCAACAAACAGTCACTAGATCTTTTCAGTTAAAACAACTTAGATCTATTAAGAAACACGATATGTCAGTGAATGATTATATCTTGAAGATCAAAACTATTAAATCATTCTCTAGCAGTGGAGAACCTTTAAATGAAAAGGACCTGTTAATGTCCCCCCTTTTTTTTTTTTGATCGAATCGGTAAATATGTATAAATGATCAAATGTACAAACAATGACTGGGCATACCCAGGAACCATGGATAACATCCAAAAACTATAGGCCTATGGCTAGGTTATCAAAAGGACCAAAACATGAGGATACATAGTAAACATTACTTTGTATACAAAGGTTTTAATCCTATGAATGAGCCCCTCCACATAAGGCTGAACATTATCAAAAATAAGGCAATTCCTTGCTGCCCATATTTGATAGACCGAACAAGCAAGGGCAATTTTCTTAGCATTACATATCCAAGAGGATCCTTTGGCATCTTTCTTCAACCATTTGAGGGCACTAGGGATCGAAGTCATGGCTCTAGAAATGCCAAACCACGTTCTTATATGCTCCCAGACTGCCGAACTGACCGAGCAACGGAAAAATAGATGGCCGACAAATACCTCAGCCCCATTACACAAGGAGCAGGTGCGGTCAATGTCCAAAAATAAGAGTTTGTCACAAGTTAGGATGTTGGACCTAACACATAACCATAACATGAAGGCATGCTTAGGAACAAGGCAGGGATACCAAACTGTCTTCACCCAAACCTTGACATGCCGCTTCGGCCAAGAGAACTCATAGGCAGCATGAACATCAAAAGTAGGACCATTGGCCCAGCTCTCAAGTAGGATCTTGGCAACCTCCGCTGACCCTCGCACTTCACACATGGCATCCCTAATAAGCATCATCCTTTTCATCAGAGGGGAGTCGTCATTCCGGATCTGCCTCTGCCAAATGGAAGCCGTATGCAAGAATTCCTTATGGATCCACTGAACCCACAAAGTGTCCTTTTTTCGATGAATGTCCCATAGGTTCTTGACAAGCAGCCCAGAATTCCAGCTTTTAAGATGCTTAAGGCCCAAGTTGCCCTCACATTTAGGCTTACAAACATCTTTCCAGGCGATAAGGGAGGCCTTGGAGTTCCAAAGGAAGCGTCTGCAAAGGCTATAAATCTACTCAATAACAATTGCAGGGACAGGGAAATGTCCATTTTGCATGGATTAGATGAGGATTATGATGTTGTGGTCAGTTTAATTACATATCAAATGGATGATATAAACTTTTAAAGCATTTGTTCTAGATTAGGGCTTGTAATAGTAGGGATATTTTCATGTAATGTTTCTGCTATATTTCTAGAAGGATTTTATTATTTTTCTAGGGCTGACCGAGGTTGTTGTGACTGCTCTTTCGGCAGTCGGTCAAGTTGAAGTCTCCCGCCTTATTTGCTTTTAAATAGAGGCCGAGGGGAAGACTTTATGTATGCTTTCTTTGTGAGTTAGCGAGCTGTCTTGGGATAAGATTAAGCAGTGAGAAAGAGTGTATATCTTTCTTGTATCAACTCTATATAGCTTTCAGGTTTTTTGGGCTAGGTGAGAGTTGAGTTTGAGTGCTTTGTAATCTTGTATTAACATTCAAGATAGTGGAGAAAGTAGGAGCGAAAGCCAAGCTGGATGTAGGTCTTCTTTAAGACCGAACCAGGGTAAATTCTTGTGTGTTGTGTGGTTCTTGATTGGTTCTTGATTTGTTTTTTGATTGCTGGTCATTTGCGAATTAAGGATAGATTTCATTTGAGTGTTTGAGTGATCATATAAGGGTGAGATCTAGGTTAACAACTTGGTATCAAAGCTGGTCACCTCTGGATTGGATCATTGCCTCAAGAATCTAAAGTCGTAGAAGGCAATCTCAGGAAAAACAAGAAATGGCGTCGATTGCTTCTCGGTCAAATATCGACAAGTTTGATGGGAGCAATGATTTCGGCCTATGGAGGATCAAGATGGAGGCACTGCTCTGCAGTCTCGGACTGGAAGAGGCGCTAGAACAAGAACAAGCAGAAAAGGGAGAATCAACCGGGAAAGAACTCCAAGCCCTAACCGCAGAACAGAGTGAGGCGCGGGTGCAGATTAAGAAGAAGGCCTATAGCCTTCTTATTCTGAGCCTTGGAGATAAAGTGCTCAGGGAGGTATCTAGGCTGAAGTCTGCGGCAGAAGTTTGGAAGAAGTTGGAGGATCTATACCTCAAGAAGACCCTCTCCAGCCGGTTATTTCTCAAAGCCAGGTCTTTTAATTTCAAGATGCATGAAAACCAGAAACTCCAGGATCATTTAGATGACTTTAACAAGCTATGTTTAGACCTAGAGAACATAGATGTTAAGTATGAAGAAGAAGACAAAGCCTTAGTTCTCCTATATTCTTTACCCAAGTCCTATGAGAATTTTGTAGATATCCTTCAGCATGGTAGGGATAAACTCTCTTTAGAAGATGTTATAGGGGCTTTAAACTCTAAAGATTTGAGGATAAAAATGGATAGCAAATCATCTCCAGCAGATGCATTAACTGCAAGGTCTAGAAATCCTAAGAAAGACTCTAAGAACAAAGGTAAATCAAGATCTAAATCTAAGAATGGAAAAGGGCCGATTAAGTGCTATTATTGTCAACAAGAGGATCACATTAAGAGGCATTGTCCTAAGAGGAAGAAGGACTACGCCGAAAAGGAAAAATTTGATGGTGGGGTAAATGTATGTGGTACCGGTTATGATAGTGCTGATGCACTAACTGTTAGTGACAATTATGACAGCCAAGATTGGGTCTTGGACTCAGGCTGCTCCTTCCATATGACTCCTAGAAAGCAATGGATCCAAAACTTCAAGGAAATTAATGGGGGAAAGGTTCTGTTAGAGAATGATTTTGAATGTAAGGTCCAAGGGGTAGGAGATGTAAAATTAAAGATGCATGATGGGACACATAGAACCCTCACTGCAGTAAGGTATGTCCCAGACCTTAAGAGAAACTTGGTTTCTCTTGGGGAATTGGATAGATGCGGATATAAGTACAAGGGTGAGGGTGGAGTAATTAAAATTCATAAAGGCTCCCTAGTATGCATGAAGGCTGCTTTAAGAAATGGAATATATTTTCTACAAGCAACCACTCTAAGTGGTGAAGCTGCTAGTGTAAGTTTTAATTCCCATGATAAGGCAAAGTTGTGGCATCTAAGGATGTCACACATTAGTGAGCAAGGGCTCAAGGAACTTGCCAAACAAGGGATATTAGAGATAGGTCAATCCCTAGACCTAGGAAAATGTGAATCATGCATTTATGGGAAGGCAGCTAAGATCAAATTTAGCAAAACAGCCATCCATTCATCAAAGGCACCCCTAGATTACATTCATTCAGACCTATGGGGCCCAGCTCAAACCATGACTCATGGGGGCTCCCGATTCTTCCTATCCATTATAGACGATTTCTCAAGAATGTTTTGGGTATATGTTCTAAAGTCTAAGGATAATACTTTTGAATCCTTTAAGTTTTGGAGGAAAATGGTAGAAAATCAAGTTGGCAGAAAAGTAAAAGTTATTAGGACTGATAATGGGCTAGAGTTTTGCAATAGGGATTTTGATCAAATGTGCAAGGAAGGAGGCATAGTTAGACATTTAACAGCCCCCGGAAACCCTAAGCAAAACGGGTTGGCTGAGAGGATGAACCGCACCTTGCTAGAGAGAGTAAGATGTATGCTCTTTCATGCAAGTTTGCCAAAAGCATTTTGGGGTGAGGCTGTGTCTACAGCAGCTCATATCATTAATAGATCACCCTCTGCAGCCATTAACTTCCAAACGCCATATGAAAGGTGGACAAGTCACAAACCTAGCTTATCACACCTTAAAATCTTTGGATGTTTAGCATACACCCATGTAAAACAAGGGAAACTAGAGTCTAGAGCCAAGAAATGCCTATTTTTAGGCTATCCCTCCGGGGTTAAGGGTTATAAGCTTTGGAATCTAGAATTAGATGGTCCTAGGACTATAGTCACGAGGGATGTGACATTTGATGAGTCTTCTACCATTAAGTTTAGCAACCTTAAATCTCAGCATTGTCAAGAAAAGGATAAAGAAGCTGTCCAAGTTGAAATCCCAGGTGTTAGCCCAGAAGATACCCCAGAACCATCCGAAACTGCATATGAGTTTAAGGAAAATAACCTTGAAAATGATCAGGCTATGGATCAAGCCCTAGAACCTTCCCATCATGATGAAGTTGAGGAAGACAGTGATGCAGATTCCAGCTTAGGTGATAAATCAAATTTGGACGGATATAGTGTTGTTAGGGATAGGCAACCTAGGGTCCGAAAACCTCCCAAGAGATTCGGTTATTCTGATCTGGTAGCTTATGCTTTTACCAGTGCAACCGAAATAGGAGGGGAAGAACCTCTCACATATGAAGAGGCAATGTCTTCTAAGGATGCTGGAAAATGGCAAGAAACCATGAAGTCTGAAATAGATTCTTTGAATAAGAATCAGACTTGGGAATTGGTTGAAAAACCAAAGGGGCAGCGCATTGTAGGCTGCAAGTGGCTATATAAAATCAAGGAAGGGGTAAGAATTAACCCTAAGCCTAGGTATAAGGCTAGGCTGGTTGCTAGGGGGTTTACCCAAGTTCAAGGCATTGATTTTAATGAAGTTTTCTCTCCTATTGTGAGGCATACATCTATAAGGGTTCTTTTAGCCATAACAGCCCACTTAAATCTGATTTTAGAGCAGATGGATATTACCACTGCTTTCCTCCATGGGGACTTAGAAGAGAAGATTCTAATGGATCAACCTAAGGGTTTTGAAGCTAAAGGAGAGGTGGAGAAGGTATGTTTGCTTAAGAAGTCCTTATATGGACTTAAGCAATCCCCAAGGCAATGGTACCGTAAATTTGACACGGTTATGATTAGCCAAGGGTATTTGAGAAGTTCCTATGATAGTTGTGTGTATTATAAGCATGTTTTCCCTAACATTTCAGTGTATTTACTCCTATATGTGGATGACATGCTCATTGCAAGTCAATCCCACCAAGAAATCCAACTTCTAAAACAAAGATTAAAAGCTGAATTTGAAATGAAAGAGTTAGGTGAAGCTAGGAAAATTCTAGGAATAGAAATTTCTAGAGACACTCAACATAGGAAGATATACCTATCTCAAAAGTCCTATTTAGCCAAGGTTTTATCCAAGTTTAAAATGTCAAATGCAAAGGCAATTGGTGTGCCTTTTGCACCTCATTTTAAATTATCTTTAGACCAGTCCCCTAAAAGTGAGGAAGATAGGAAGGAAATGAGTCATATCCCATACTCTAGTGCGGTAGGAAGCCTAATGTATAGCATGGTATGTTCTCGGCCAGATTTAGCTCATCCTATGAGTGTTGTGAGCCGATTTATGGCAAATCCAGGGAAAGTTCACTAGAATGCAGTGAAATTGATGCTTAAATATCTAGCTGGAACCCTAAATCATGTTCTAACATATGGTGGTGCTAAGATAGGAGTTCAACCTAGTATCCTAGGTTATTCAGATGCAGATTATGCAGCTGATATAGATAAGAGGAGGTCCACATCTGGTTGGATGTTTAGATTATAGAACTCTACAATTAGTTGGAAATCAAGTCTCCAACATGTTGTAGCTTTGTCTACAACCGAGGCATAATATATAGCCCTTTCGGAAGCTTTTAAAGAGGCTATATGGCTTAAAGGTTTAGTTAGTGAACTCCTAGGTTTAGATGTTAAAGCAACCTTGTTATGTGATAGTCAAAGTGCCATACATTTATCTAAAAATCAGGCTCACCATGAAAGGACAAAGCACATAGATGTTAGATTTCATTTTATAAGAGAAATGATTGAAAATAAATCTGTTTTCTTATCCAAAGTGGCAGGTGAAAATAATGCAGCAGATATGTTTACAAAATCAGTTCCAGCAGCCAAGCTTCACCATTGTTTGAAGATTATTCAGCTAGGGCTAGCAGGAATCTGAAGATTGCTGGATTCGGAAGAAGCCTAATCAAGTCAAATGGGTGGAGAATTTGTTAAAGCATTTGTTCTAGATTAGGGCTTGTAATAGTAGGGATATTTTCATGTAATGTTTTTGCTGTATTTCTAGAAGGATTTTATTATTTTTCTAGGGCTGACCGAGGTTGTTGTAACTGCTCTTTCGGCAGTCGGTCAGGTTGAAGTCTCCCGCCTTATTTGCTTTTAAATAGAGGCCGAGGGGAAGACTTTATGTATGCTTTCTTTGTGAGTTAGCGAGCTGTCTTGGGATAAGATTAAGCAGTGAGAAAGAGTGTATATCTTTCTTGTATCAACTCTATATAGCTTTCAGGTTTTTTGGGCTAGGTGAGAGTTGAGTTTGAGTGCTTTGTAATCTTGTATTAACATTCAAGATAGTGGAGAAAGTAGGGGCGAAAGCCAAGCTGGATGTAGGTCTTCTTTAAGACCGAACCAGGGTAAATTCTTGTGTGTTGTGTGGTTCTTGATTTGTTTTCTGATTGCTGGTCATTTGCGAATTAAGGAGAGATTTCATTTGAGTGTTTGAGTGATCATATAAGGGTGAGATCTAGGTTAACATAAACCTAGAAAACGTTCAATACCTGCTTTTGATGCACGAGCAACGGTTAGCTACGAAAAATGTAGCTAATCTGTCTTTTGTTCATAATTTTGATAATGCAACCATGAATGTCAACTTTGCCTCACAAGTAAATAGAGGTAATAATGGTAACACTGGTCAATGAGGTTTTCTTGGTAGGAATGGTGTCAATTCCCGAGGAAACGATTCTAGAGGAAGTAGAGGCAGAGGTCGATCTTATGGCAGAAGAGTTTATTGTCAACTGTGTGGGAAACTTCAACATCTTGTTGACAAATGCTACCATAGGTTTGACAAAAAATTTCAAAGAAATTCCTTTGGTAGAGGTGGAAGTGATTCTCAATCTCAGGCTTTGATGGCTTCTCATGAGGCTAATGGAGCTTTCTTAACAAAATTAGGGTTTGCACCAGAGACTCATTATGGTTTCTCCACCCAACCTTTGGACAATCAATCACAACTTTCTTCTTCATCCTATCAGCCTTCAACCTATCAACCTAGTGATAACTCCTGGTGTGTAGACTCTGGTGCTACAAACCATATCACCTCCAGTCTGAATAATCTCTCTCTTCATACTCCCTATGGTGGCAGTGATAAAGTGGCAATAGGCAATGGTAAGATGCTTCCTATTGCTAATGTTGGTCTTAGCAAAATGTTTACACAAACTGATCCAACCTTTGTAATCTCTTTACCTTGAGTTCTTCATGTTCCTAACATGACAAAGAATTTAATTAGTGTATCTCAACTCACTTATGATCATAATGTCATTGTTGAGTTTCACTCTAATTTTTGCTTGATTAAGGATAAGGATTTGGGCAAGGTGCTACTACGGGGAACTCTTAAAAATGGCCCCTCTATCAGCTGGCTCCAGCATTTGTGCATGCTGCATCATCAGTTGTTTCTGTTTCTTCTACTATTGTTTCCTCACCAAAATTTCCTAAATCATTTATAACTAGCCTGAACAATTGTAATAGACAAATTTTGTCTTCTTCCAATAAACCTAGCATGCAGTTAGCTTGTATTGATAGGGTCTGTCAACAATGGCATGCTAGGTTGGGACATCCTTCATTTCGAGTGTTACAACATGTTCTAAATAAAATCAACATTCCTTGTTCCTCTGCTGATCTTTCTTTTTGTGATTCTTGCAAATTGGAAAAGATGTATCAGTTTCCTTTTGCAAATTGTCAAATCACAGCTAAACATCCCTTGGAATTAGTATATTTAGATTTGTGGGGGCCTTCTCTTGTTCTTTCTGTTGGGGGTTATAGATATTACATTGTGTTTGTGGATGCTTTTATTAGATATGCATGGTTGTATCCAATGAAACTTAAATCCGAAGCCCAATCCATCTTTCAGACTTTTCATAAGTTTGCTGAATTGCAATATCAGTTCAAACTTAAGGCCCTTCAAACTGACAATGGTGGAGAATTTAAAGCCTTTTTACCCTATTTAGGCACCTGTGGCATTCAACCTCATTTTACCTGTCCCTATACACACCAGCAAAATGGTGTTGCTGAAAGAAAACATCGACATATAGCTGAAATGGGTCTAACCCTTTTAGCCCATGCTAATATGCCCTTAAAATTCTAGGTAGAGGCTTTTCAAACAGCTATCTACACTATAAATTTGTTACCAGCCTCACCACTTAAATTTCTTTCTCCCTTTAAGAAACTTTATAACAAATAGCCATGTTATATATAGTTGCAGCCATTTGGTTGTGCTTGTTTTCCCTACCTCAAACCCTACAACAAGCACAAGTTCAATTTTCATTCAACAAAATGTGTGTTTCTTGGTTACAACCATATACAGGCTGGATACAAATGTATGCATCCTTCGGGTAGAGTCTATGTGTCAAGACATGTTTGTTTTAATCCTAAGGAGTTTCCTTTTCCACATTTATTTTCTAAATCTCATACTCCTCAGTCAGTGTCTAGCATGGGCTTGCCCACTGCTATTTTGAATTCATTTTCTTCTTTAGCCAAATCTAGTCATTCACCTCAAGCAGCACCAACTGATTCCCTAGTCTCTTCTACCACCAGTTCTAATTCTGTTGTTCCTAAGCAACCTTCATCTTCTTCCTCTATTCTTGTTGCACCAATTCCTATATCACTTCCTGCATCTAACCCTACTTCAGCTAAGGCTGCTCCAGCACTATCTACTCATCCCATGCTTACTAGAGCTAAAGCACGACAGTTTTCCCTTACTTCTCCTCATGCCTTAGTGAGTTCTCTAGAGCTCAATTCTGTTCAAGAAGCTCTCTTAGACTCCAATTAGATTAAAGCCATGAAGGAGGAACATTCAGCTTTAAAAAGGAACAATACTTGGGATCTTGTTCCGTTTTCTTCATATATGAATCTTATTGATTGTAAGTGGTAGTTCCGAGTTAAGTATAAATCTTATGGTTCTATCCTAAAATACAAGGCTCGTCTAGTTGCAAAGGGATTTCTCCAAACACCAATAATAGATTTTGCTAAACTTTCAGTCCAGTAATCAAACCTCCTACGATTCGGGTGTTATTTTCTTTAGCTGTCACTTTTGCCTGGGATATCCAGCAAGTTGATGTGAATAATGCCTTCTTCAATGGAGATCTCAATGAGGCAGTTTTTATGATGCAGCCAGAGGGATTCGTTGATCAGTCTTTTCCTTCTCATGTATGTCGTTTAAAGAAATCTCTCTATGGCCTCAAGCAGGTTCCGAGAACATGGTATACTAAGTTGAGATCAGCTTTAAGGATTGGGATTTTGTGAGGGCAATTTTTTATGCTTCTTTATTCATCAAAAGAACTCCCAAGTTTGTGTTGTTTGTGTTGGTGTATGTTAATGATATTTTGATCACTAGATCAGATTTTGTTGCTTTACATGATTGTATTTGTGAGTTAGATACTCAATTTTTTCTAAAAACACTTGGTGCAGTGAACTATTTTCTAGGGTTCAGGCTTATCGGGATTTGACAGGCCTTAATTTGACTCAATCTAAATGCACCCTAGATTTACTGAAAAAGGCTGCAATGTCTGACTGCAAGCTGTGTGCTACTCCTATGAGTGCAACCACTTCTTTAACTGATGAAGGAAATTTGTTCTCTAATCCTTCTCTTTATCAAACCATTGTGAGTTCTCTTCAATATCTAACATACACCAGACCTAATGTAGCATTTGTTGTGAACAAATTAAGTCAAATTTTGGACTCTCCTAAGGATCAACATTGACTGGCTTGTAAGAGATTATTGTAGTATCTTAAAGAAACCATTGGCCTAGCTTTGGTTTTTACTCCATCCTCATCTGACTTGCCACTATATGTGTATACCGATGATGACCATGTAGGCTACAAGATCACAAGACGTTCCACTAGTGGTTTATGTGTTTTTCTTGGAAATAATCTACTTGTTTGGAGCTCTAAGAAACAAACAGTTGTTGCACGATCTATTGGTGAGGCTGAGTATCGCGTTTTAGCTCAAGGAGTGGCAGAAATTTTATGGTTGAAATCGCTCTTTTATGAGCTTGGGTTTTCATGTCTACATACTACTATTCTTTGATGTGACAACTTGGCAACAAAATGTATAGCTGAAAATCCTGTTTTCCACTCAAGAACCAAGCACATAGAAATTGATGTGCACTTTGTAAGAGAGAAGGTTGAAGGTGGTGCAGTTGAGATTAGATATATTCCTTCCTTACATCAAGTTGTTGATATATTCACAAAATGATTGCCTAAAGATAGGTTCTGATTTTTATATGATAAACTTGGTCTTAAAGTTCCCCCCACTCATCAACAATCAGCAGCTACAGATACTATCTCGGGGAAGTCCAAATTGAAGGGGCATGTGGAAGAGATTGTGCTGACATAGTATAGTTGTTATTGCTATACAATACTCTTGTGTAATCTCTTATGTTGTTATTGGTTGATTGTACTACTAGTTTGTATTTGTAGTTGTAGAGGATTAAGTTTATTTTTAAATGTTGATGTATAGATGTGTAAGAGGCAGTTATGGCTAGTATATAATCTAACTTCACTTCTATTTGTTATTGAGGTTGAATTCATTCAATAATATTTCTCAAAAATTCTCTCTCTGTTTTTCGACTTTTCTCCTTCCGTTTCATGACCAACATTTGAGAAATTAAAGCAACAATAGGAAAACTTGAATATCACAACTGCACTTACAGAGGTTGAAAAACTATAAAAAAAATATTTATAATCCAATAACAATACCAAAGTTCTCTGACCTAGTGATAAGAGACAAATAAAATTTCACATTAAACTAATAAGGAAAGGTCATCAATGTGAGTTTTATATATGTGTGTGTGTGTGTGTGTGTAAATATATATATGTGTGTGTTTATCTATGTATGTCCATACACCTTCGTGATTTTTCAAAAGTGTGGGCTTGTTTGCTTATGTTTTTTTATCAATGTTCAGAAAGCCATATGTGCGTATCAAACTGGAAAAGTAAGATGGTAAGGGGTCAATAGTCGGACTAGGGTCAAACTATAAAGTATTTTTATCAAATAAAGAAGTATATAATAATTGAAAATATGATAAATATCATCACATAATTTTACAATTAACTCCAAATTTTAGGTGAACCAGACCAAACACAAACTTTAAAAACAGATTAAAAAAATAATGCATACAAAATATTTCTCCAACCTCGGGATTTTCACTCCAATTCGACCATTCCTCTCTCCTATATCTCTTTTTCCATTGTCATCATTATTTACTGCCCCAATGTTGATTCATAAATGCACTAACACATTTATCTTCACTTGGAGATATTTCTTTCTTGCTTTTAGTTTGCAAACATCTCTATCTCTCTCTCAGTTTGCAAACCCCCTCCCTCCCAAGATATCTCTTTCTAGCTTTTAGGTTGCAAACATCTCTATCTCTCTCTTAGTTTGCAAACCTTCCTCCCTCTCTCCCTCCCATAAAATGCCTTGGCCTTGTCCTCACCTCCACCCCGCTGGCAAGCTCGCCATAGAGGAGTGTGACATTCTCTCTGTTGCCACAGGAACATCATCAGCTCCTTTTCGCTGCTTGGTGAGTCGTCTCTCCATTCCATCAAGTTGAAGGTATGCCGGGTGGGGGGGGATTCAGCAGTTGAACTGGGCTGGCTTTGTCAGGTCTCAGTTCAACTGGCCCGTTCAACAAAAAGCCAGCTGGTTTCTTGGTCAAACCAGACCAGTACTGCAACCAGTTCTTGGATTTTCTAGTTGAACCGGCTGGTAAAGTCCAGTTTTGAAAACGTTGATTTTTATGTTTTCATTTTCTTTGTTGTCGATGTCTTGGCAACCGAAGACAGTGAAACCCTCTAAGAGGGCACGGTTTTCAAATGATTTTGGGTGTTATACTGGAACAATTATAACATTCTATTTTACAACGGTTTTTTTGTTTTTGCTGGAAGAAATTGGGGGCTATTTTTTTACGACGGGGGTATTTTGATATGATTCTTTTGAAAACAGTTTCGGACCACAACTCCCCAGTTCACGATGCTCATAAACCACAATATAGATTTTGAAACCATAAACAAACCCTAACCATGGAAGTTCGCTGAGATCAATAGTAATGTGATGTAATCTCAGCTGAAATACTACAAACCAAATCCGATTCAGCAATTTGAATGCAGTATGCGGTGAATATAGAACCAAATAACAGTAACACTCGATAAAAGAAAGGAACAGCTAAGGATTTGAAAAAGAAGATGGCCAATTTAGGATATTCAAAGGTAAATGGCCAAAATAAGTTAAAATTTGACCTGGCGAAGCGACGGAGATGGGGCGGAGAGAGGATGAGAGTCGGCTTGCACGCGAGGCAAAGAGTAGGCTTCGTCTTCGGCGGCGTAGTTTCGGGGTCTGAACTCCATCGTACCAGTTTGAGCGCCTCCGGTTGCGGTTTTGGTTTGACTGTTGTTGACCCTGTTCGGAACTTCGGATGACAGGGAAAACCAGAGAAGAAGGAAGAAGGAACAGCGAGGATATAGCGTGGCATCTACTTGATTGGGCCGGATGGTGGCTATCCGGGTCGAGTTAGTTTGATCCCTGCCCCGCCCGGCCGAGCTATATCAGTTTTTTAATGAATACATTAGTCATGTCACGCCTTATTAAGGTGTTCATATATTATTATCTATTTTATTTAGCATCTTCTTTAATAAAAATGTGACACATAATTTATAATATCGTTATTAGTTATGACTCTTATTATTATTCTTTCTTAATTCTCATTTACGAGTATGAGTAACAAAATAATTCTATAGTTGAAGCTCATTGATTGAAAAATGAGGTAGAGATGAAATTTTTAGGCTCTCTCTAAATCTACTCTATATTTTAGTTTCTATTATATTATTATAAATAATTAATTTTATATTTTTTTATCTCATAAATTATAATTGCTCTACCTACACTCCCTATTATATTCTCTATATGATTCTCTAATTCATTTATTTATTAATAAACTTTAATTCTATTTTTTTATTTTACCTATCATTTTTGTTAATATAAAATTTTAATATTTAATTATAATTTAATAGTAAAATAAATATTACTGTATTACATTTTAATGTTATTTACTATATTTTAAAATTAATTTACTAATTTTTTTAAAAAAAAATTATTAAACAAAATCTTTTGAAATAATTCCATAATAATAAATTTAAAATTTCCAATCATATTCCAACGACCATATTCCAACAGTTTATAAATAAATAATACATTTAGTCAAAAATATTACAACTCATAAATCTAAAAGACAAACTTCTATATTGTCATCACCAACATTTAATAATCTCACATTAGTTACAATGTCCAACAATATCAGCATATTCATCTGAATGATCTATAAAGAACTTGAAGATGATGAAGATGGGGAGACTATTGCTAAGCTATAGTTAAACACTATTTATAGTCTACGAATCACAACTTTATATCAAGCCACATTAGATCTGTGATGAACCATCGTGTTATCAATTGTAATAGAGTTGAAGGTTATAAGAGGCTTTATCGTGATTATTTTGCTATACCCTTACATATCCACCACAATTATTTTGTAAAAAGTTTCACATACGTCGATCATTACTTATATGAATTAAAGCAGTAATTGAATCATATAATCAATACTTTGTTAAAATATTTGATGCCATTGGAGTTCTTGAATTTTCATCGCTCCAAAAAAAATTACAACTGCATTAAGGATGCTTGCAGATGTTATCGATAAATATGTAAGAATTGGCGAAAGTACAACAATACAAAATTTGAAGAAACTCGTGAAAGTAGTAATTGAAGTATTTGGTGAGCAATATTTAAGATAGCCAAATAATATTGAGATTGCAAGATTGATGATGGTGGTTGAGTAGCATATGTTTCTAGGAATGTTGGATGACATTGATTGTATGCATTAGAAGTGAATAAATTGAAAATTTTAATAAGTTAAAGATAATGTCAATAAAGATGACTATCAACATGATATTAGTAATAAAAGGATAATAAGTGAATTTATTTTATCTCATTTTATTGTTCCACTTTGATTTTTGTCATCCATTTGGCCATGGTATCATTGAATTTGCTTACTGCAAGTTAGATTGAAGACTAATGATGCATCAACAAATTGGGAGTTCAATCAGATTCAAGCTATTTATATTTATGTAAATAGACACGAACCATTTTCTATTACCTTTGTTTCGTTTGATCGTCACTATCTAGCATTTGTACTAATATTTAACTATGTTAAAACGAGCATCAAATCCTCTTGTATTGAGATTTTTTTTGTTCATATCTTTTTTTGGGTACTAATTTGGGATGAATCATATTAGGATAAACTGGTAACCACGTTCGCATACTTGCATCGAATATTTTAGTCATTGTTTGAGTAAATTTGTGTAATAATATTCATTATTATCTCTTTTCATAGCAAACAAAAGACAATTGGTCAACTTGCGTCAAAAATCACACAAAAAAAAAAACAAAAAGAAACAACTATTGAGAGATATTAAATCAACACTCTTATTAATTATAAGAAAAAAATCACACAAAAAATAAAAAAATTCAAGAACAAATTTAGTTAAATCAATGCTCAAACCCAATTCAAATTAAATGCAAAAACAATACACCAATAGCTCAAAATGAACTATAAATCAATACCGAAATCTAATTCAAATTAAACACAAAAATAAGACACTAATAAGCCAAATATTCTAAAAAACACAAATCATAAAAAAACATAAAGTGCAATAAAGAGTAGACAAAACACAAATTAGAAAAAAAAAATCCCAAACAATAAACAACACAATGAGCAACAAAGATAGATTAAACAAACACAAAACAAATTTAACAAAGATAGATCAAACAAAACACAAAATTAATAATAAAATACACAAATCAATTTGTTACCAATTTCTTAATCCAATAACTACTATTTCAAAGGCTAATTATTTGTGTTTTTTTTTTTTTATTATCTCACCCCATCAAATAATATGAGGATTTTTGTATGCATTTATTATTTCTCAAATGAAATCCTTTGTTACTTCAAATCACAACTAAATTTATTGTCAATCCTGCTCAGAAAAAAAAAAATCATCAAGTTTAATTTTTAGATTTTTCTTCAAATACACAAATCAATATTTAAATATACAAAACAATCAAATACATATACACAAAATCAATAATTAAATGCAAAAATATACAATATCACTTAATAAATACATAGATCAATAAAAAAAATTCCAAAATCAAATACACAAACCTCATCACTGGCGAAACTGTCGTTGCAACCGTTCACCTTTCGTCGCCGCGAATGCTCACCTTCCGCCTCTAAGTGATTGTCTTCTCTGACCACGAGCCTCTTTTAATCATCGTCTCCGACCACCAGGATCATCTGTCTCCAAATTGATTGTAACCGCGAGCCTCTTTCGACGACAAATCTGCTGACACCAGCAATGGCGACAACTGCAACGATGATCATTGTGAAGGCACCAGCTATTTCAATGGTCATTGTGGGGAGAAAATGCGAGAGTTGCTTAGACGAGCTGGATCACCAAACTATCGTGGCAATTTGAGTTCACTATCAATTTGGTGATGGTGAGCAACATTGGATATGTGAAATCAGCTTGCCTCCTTAAAAATCTGGCTTGGCAAAGATTTTGGCTAATCGTTGAAGACAACCTTAGTCTTGCCCCATCTCGTCTTTGTATGTTGCATTTAAATTATATTTATATAATTATATTTTATCTAATATATATATAATATTATATATTATTTAATCTTGTTAACTCATTGAGTTAATCTCATGTCAAGAATAAAATTCAAAACAAAACACATTAATTAAATTATTAAAATATATAGAATTAAGTGATTTTAGACTTGTACTTTAAAGAATAATAAGTTTTTCAATGTCAACATTTAATCCTCGTGTCACTTTATCTCCAATTGTTAATATTCATTATAATAATTGTTTTTACGATAGGTTGGAAAAAATTACACTTGAGATTTAAAATAATTAAAAAATATTTATATTTTAGAAAATAGAATGAGCATCCCATAAATTTAATACTATGTTCTTATGTGCTGTTTAGCCAATTACAATAATTCATATTTAGGTTGGTAAACAATTGTCTTAGGATGCTTATTTGGGCTTTGAAGTGTATTCCTAATTTTGGGAAATTAACAATTATCTATTCGTGATCTCATGTTAGTGATAAATTGAATCAATTTGATTACTCAATATGGATATAATGTATTATTTAAAATTGAATTTTTTATTGCATTTAATTTATTTGTTCAATCTCTACAGATGGCATGGATTATTATACGAAAAAAACAAATGCCTCTACCCTGACAAGTGATGGTTTATTTTCAAAAAGTTTGGATTCATCTTCGAAATTGCCTCTAAGTGATATTACAAATGGTATTAGTTTAGTTACTTTTCTTTTTTCTTTTTTATTTTTTGCACATATATTCATTTATTTATAGTTTTAATTAGAGGTTATTTAATAAAAATTAGTTATATTGTCGAAGCAGTGGGGCTGAGTCGATTAACTACCAATGTGACTTCCAAAAGGATCGGAGTGAAAAATAGTTTTGTCGACGAATGTTTAAACACTCCAACTAGCTTGACAACCACTATTGTACCATTGTCTAATCACTCAACCCTAAGTGGTTCAACATCAACAATTCAAAATCATCTCAGTACTGTAACTAATAGCAGCCGTAACAATAGGGATTACTCACTCCAGATTTGCAATTCCACTAAATTCGAATGAAGATTCAACCTCAACATTAAACAGGGAAGTCCTCTTGCAGAGTTAATAATCAGAAGTAGTCTTATCATTTGGGACGAGTCTCCTATGATGAATAAATATTGTTTTGAGGGTTTGGATAAGAGCATGCGAGATATTCTAAGATTCAGTAACCCAATGAGTTATGAATTACCATTTGGAGGAAAGGTAGTAGTTCTCGGAAGGGACTTTCGACAAATATAACCTGTGATTCCAAGAGGTACTAGACAAGATATCGTGCTTGCAACCATCAATTCATTGTACCTATGGAGAAATTGTAAGGTATTGAGATGGACAAAGAACATGAGGCTCCAAAATGTTGAATCTAATGAAGACTTAATCAACTTAAAGTCTTTTTTTGAATGGATAGCAAGCATAGGGGATGGAACAATTGGCGGTCCGAATGATGATAATGCGGTTATTGATATACCGGATGACCTGTTGTTGAATGCATTAGATGATCCTGTCGCCTCAATCGTGAACAACACGTATCCAAACTTTACTTCTAATGTCAATGAAACTGAATATCTTCAAGGCAGAGCTATACTAGCACCGACTCTTGATGTTGTGGAGACTGTCAATGAGTACATGATTTCACTTAACGCAACTGAGGCAAATACATACTTAAGTTCAGACACAACTTGCAGATCAGATTGTAATGTTGATCTTTTACAAGATCTTCACACGCTTGAATTTTTAAATGCAATTAGGTGTTCTGGCGTGACGAACCATGAATTGAAGCTAAAGGTTGGCACTCCGGTTATGCTATTGAGAAACATAGATCATTCCGTGGGGTTATGCAATGGCACTAGGTTGGTTATCACAAGAATTGGAAACCATGTTCTTGAGCCAAAAATTATGACAGGCAGCAATGCTGGACATAAGGTTCTTATTCCAAGGATGACATTTACCCCATCTGACCCTAGGCTGCCCTTCAGACTACGAAGGAGGCAATTCCCTCTTATTGTGTCATACGCAATGACAATCAACAAAAGTCAAGGTCAATCACTGTCGTATATTGGATTGTACTTGAAGAAACCAGTTTTCAGTCACGGACAATTATACGTAGTTGTTTCTAGAGTTACAAATCGCAAAGGATTGAAAATTTTGATTTGTGACAAAAATGGGAGCTAGACAAATTCAACGACAAATGTAGTTTTTAAAGAGGTTTTTCAAAATTTATAGTAGTTCTCTCGAGATGTATTAACTTTTTAAACAGATGTATCACATTACTATATTCACTTCTTAAGTTTTTATTATTGTCGTATTTATTTATACATACAAAAATTATGATTGTCTATTTTAAATAAATTTAATACATATGAACTTCCGTGCATCGCACGGGTGATTAACTAGTTTAATACTATATTATCAGTTAACCTCATTCACTTTAAAAAAATAATCAAAACATCTTTATATTTAAAGACTTTTATCTCATTTTTTATTTTTTTTCTATATTATAAAGTCTCTCAATTAATTTCATTTTTGTCATTTAGTTGAAAAAAATAGTAACAACAACGATAACAATAATCGAGCGATAGGAATCCCATATCTAGAAATTTTAAATGGCATAAATGCTTGCAACACAAATCTAGATTTATAATAATCCAAATCTAAATGGCATAATAATCCAATGTTCAGGTAAGTCTTTATTTTTCTATGATAAACACAAATCTAGTTTGAGTTCGCCATACTTTCAAATATAAACAATCGTTCTAGATCTATAATAATCAAAATTTTTAAATAGTTGGACAGAGGTGATAGTTCACTAAAAACACAATGATAGTTAAATAAATACTACGATGATAGGTGATTGAGTTCATTGTTTAGACTCATCATCTATTTTTCTATCTTATGTGATAAATCTGATGAACCCAAACCGTATAAGTTAATCCGTGATGAATCCAATCCATTGTAGATTCGTTATTATATATATCTATCTTTATCTTTCTTTTATGTGATAAATCTAGGTTTCTCCGCAATAAATCTAAACCAACTTCTATTCATTATCATCTCTCTCTTGTAATGAATATGGGTTCATTTCCAATGAAGATAGACAGTATTGGTTCATCATGATTAACTCATATCTGATATAAATTAATCCCCAATCTCTTTATTCAAAGGGCTGAATTCACATTTGACCAAAGTCAAATGTATAAAATCGTTTTTGTACTTTTCATAGAAAAAAAACGTTTTTAACTATTCAAACAAACTAATTACACTCTATATCCACTTTTATGTAAGATACCAAAAATACTCTTAATGAAATTTTAAAATAGAAAACCCTACTGTTCTTAGTCTCATTTACCAAAATACCCTTATCTCTTTCATATAACCTTTCTTCTCTCTTTTCTTCCAAAATTCATGTTACTCTCTATCTTTCCATTGTCAAACTATCCAAACTTAGTCATTCTTCATACATTCAATTTTTTTGCTTGTTGGGTCATTCAATCTTCTTTATCAATTACAGCGACCTCACTGAAGTCCCATTCAACAAGTTTCTTTCTCTCCAAACCCAATCTCAAGGTATTTATTCGATTTGTATTTATTTAATTTTTTAAAATAATTTTTGTGTTCACATTGCTTATTAAGGTTGTGTAGAATGATTGTAGTTGTTGGCAGAACATATTTTGATAGATATCATTCCAAATCTGCACTAATTTGGGTGGAAAAAAAAAAATCAAAACTACACATCGTTAACGAGTTTTGTGGGCGATAACAGTTGATCGGGCTTAGTGGGGGAACAAAGCCCGATGGGTCTTAGTGGGGGAACAAAACCCGATCGGGCTTTGTTCCCAAACTAAGCCCGATAGGGCTTTGTTTCCCCACTAAGCCCGATAGGGCTTTGTTTCCCCACTAAGCCCGATAGGGCTTTGTTACCCACACTAAGCCCGATTATGATTTTTGTAGCCCACAAGCACGATTATATATATATTTTTTAAAATAATATGAATATTTTGTTAAATAATTTAATATTATATATGAGTGTAAAATAATATAATTTAATATAATATATTTAATTTTATCATATTATTTAACAAAATTTCACTTCTTAAGCATTTGTGCCTAAATGTGTTATGTTAAAATCCTCCAATATTTTTCATAAAATTTTTAAATATTTTTCTTAAACTACATATGAAAAATTATCATGACTTGGTTGTTGGTTTATAAGTCAAAAATCATATTTAATTGTACAAATCAACTCTTTAGAAAAAGAAAATAAAATACAAATCTCAAAAAGCAAATAAACTTACTTACTTATAGTTATGACTTGGTTTAATGAGGAAATTAACCCGATTTGGGTGTGTGTGAATCCGTTACATCCATGGTAATAGTGAGACTAATTTTTTCCTCCTTTCAATCTTACAGCAATGGATTTAGTGTAGTTGGTTATCGTGTGGAACGGGGAATAGAATGATAATAAGTATATTGGGGGTAATAGGATTTGTGCGGGAATTTACAAAAATACGACTTTTACTCAATTGGTTGAGATTGTGTACACGGTGACAGGAATTGATAAAATAAAGTACGACATCACCATTCATTTTGTAACAGAACACTCAAGCGAACTTCCAGCTACCAAGTTCCCGATCAAGGACGACTACGGTGTCAGGTTTATTATGTGCGATGACAGAAAATATAAAGTGATGTATGTTGATATGATTTGTAAAGATGTTGTAGTTTGTAACCTACGTAGTGGTGGTAATCAAGATTCAGGTGCCGTTCCATTTACATCCGCACATAGTCCACTACAAAATGATGATTTTGGTACATATGGTATGGACAGTTTGTCAGATGATGCTCCAGACACGAATGATGATTGTGATAATGAAACTGATGATAATAGTGACGATAGCGATGGTGATAATAGTGATAGTGGTGGTGGTGAAAGATGAGTGAGTCCGGAGTACTCAGAAGTAAGATTTTTAGGTTCACAATTTGAGGACAACCATTTACAAAGAAACTGGATCGTTCCTGGTGTAGAAAATTATGCAATTGAGGAAACAAGACCCGAAGTGTCAATTCCATACCAGGGTGATCTTTTTCACATGGGTGCACTCTTTAGAAGTAAACAAGAACTAATTTTGGCATTTGGACAATATTGTGTTGATGTGAAGATGGACTATCGAATCAGACGTTCGTGCACAATTCGATTTGAGGCTGGTTGCAAGGATGTGAACTGCAAATTTATGCTTCGTGCAAGATGCAGACCTGGTTGTTCGTTTTGGCATGTGGTGAAATTTATGCCGAGTCACACGTGTACTCCTGATGTCTACGATTCACATTTTCGAAGTGTGAAGGCTATTGTCATCGGAAGTTTGTTCTCTGAAAGTGTGACGAGTAGTGAATATACACCTAGAATGCTAATGGGGGAGTTGTTGGAGCAACATGGTGTGCAGATTATGTACACTAAAGCTTGGAGGTCTTTACAACATGCAAAGATACTTACTTATGGTAATGCGGATGAATCATATCAGCAACTACCCTCATATTTTCACATGTTAAAAGAAACAAATCCTGACAGCATCACGGTAATAGAGACAGATGAAAATAATTGTTTTTTATATTCATTTTTTGCACTCGGAGCTTGGCTTCATGGTTTCCAGTCTTACATAAGACCGGTTGTTGCCGTTGATGCCACACATTTGAAAGGTGAACACAAAGGGGTGATATTCGTTGCCACTTGCAAAGATGGGGAGGGAATGATTTATCCCATCGCTTTTGGATTTGGAGATGGTGAGTCTGACAGATCATGGATATGGTTTTTGACGAAATTGAGAGAGGCTATCGGAGTGCGAGAAGATTTAGTCATTGTTTCTGATCGTCACCAAAGCATTGCGAATGCGATGAGTTGTGTCTTCCCTTCTGTCCCACATGTCTTTTGTTTCTTCCACCTTAAGCAAAACTTGAAGAAACGTTGTAGACAACGAAAAGATGTGATGACTGCATTCTACCTTGCAACATACAGCTACACCACAATAGAGTGTGATACATACTTGGCAGAAATACAATCGATGCATCCTCAGACTCACCTGACATTTATGGAAGCAAGACCGAAAAAGTGGTCACGAGCATATTGTCCAAGAATAAGATATTCCATGATGACCACCAACATTGCCGAGTCTGTCAATAAATGCATGATGAAAGCACGTCGGTTGCCTATAACAAGTGCATATGAATTTTTGAGACATATGCTTCAGAAATGGTTTAATGATAGGCGTGCTGCAGCTGCCAGACTCGAAACCATTGTGACCTCCGCTGCAGTGGCACATGTCAATTTGGCGAATGCCGAAACATTAGACCGAGGATGTCGTGTAGTTCCTGTAATACAAGGGAACAAATATCTCGTGCAACATGCAAAGGAAGGCGATGGGATAGTTGACATTGTTGCGAGTACATGTAGTTGTTGCAAGTGGGACATTGATCAAATGCCATGTCTTCATGCAATTGCTGTTAGCAGGTATCATGGTTTGACTTTTATTTGCGTCTTATGTTCGTAATTTAGTGTGATATGTTAACACTATGTGTTTCTTTGCCTTATGCGACAGTTTCATGAGGGTGCACTACCATATGCTTTGCCATTCATATTACACCGCAGATTGGGTCAGACGTGCATATGCACCTCCCATCAATCCTCTCCCTAACAAGGCTGCTTGGATTCTTCCAACGTACGTCAGACAGATGGTTATACTCCCACCTGTGCAAAGAAGACAACCGGGTAGACCGAGAAATGGTCGGATTCCTTCCATGGGGGAAGCTCGTTGAAGAAAAAAATGTGGAAAATGCGGTGAACTAGGACACAATAGTCTTGGTTGCCCTAATGAATGGACTTCCTCCATTGGAGAGTCGAGCATAGCCACTACTCCAGAATCCAGGGGTGCTGCTAGGGCCTCTGCAAGGGCAAGCCGGAAATGCAGCATTTGCAAAGAGACTGGACACACTCGTCGCCGGTGCCCTGTACAGTTGTCAATTCCAGGTGATGATAATATTATCAATGAAGAAAACAATCAATAGGCATTAACTCATTCAGGTATGATATAATGTTATCACAAATGTTATCACATATGTTATCAATAGTTGTTAGATCGTTTGTGAAAAAAAAAAAAAAACATGTTTTTTACTCGCAAAGTGTTAATGGAATTTTTTCTGACCATGTATCTTTTGTGTTTCAGCAATGCTCAAAAATCACTGGCATGATACAAAAAGGATGACAACATCAATCAAATCTCTTTTTGTTGTGAGTTCAGTAATGAATATTATTTTTTACATTAATATTTGAAATTGGAATTTATTCATATTCGTAATCTTTCAGTTTCCTTCATCTAAACTCATAATTAATGATTGACAGCTTGTGTTGTAGTATATTGTTGAGTAGAGAACTGAGTATATAATGCAGTTTCAATGGCCTAGAAACAAGGGACACTTTGCTAAAATTTTTTGATATATGAATTACTAACAACATTGGACCAAGATGATGCAATGATAATACTAAAAAATTAGAGTGTAATTTCTTAACAATCACTATTATTTGAGACTACTACTGGGAATCTTCAAAAAAAAATTCAATTTAAAAAAAAAAATCGGCCATTGGGTTTTGTGGGCCACAAAACCCGGCCATCGGGCTTTGTGGCCCACCAAGTCCGAAAATGAAATTTTTTAATTTTCTTGATTTTTCTTCAAATTAGTATGTTCCATTAGCACTAAAATGATGTCTTTTAATGTTATTTGGGTAAGCCAGAATGTATATATCACAACAACGTCATTATTTTTCACTTTGTGTGAGGATGTCCATCTACCATCAACACAACCAACACATGATCACAATTGGTACTAATAATTGGACAAATCAAGATAATAATGCTATGATAATAAAGTTGCTCAAAAATTAGAGTGTATCTTCTTAACAATCATTATTATTTGAGGCAAATAGTGGGAAACTACAAAAAAAAAAAAAATTCAATCGAAAAAAAAAATCGGGCTTTGTGGGCCACGAAACCCGGCCATCGGGTTTTGTGGGCCACAAAACCCAGCCATCGGGCTTTGTAGCCCACGAAACCCGGCCATCGGGCTTTGTGGCCCACCAAGCCCGAAAATAAAATTTTTTAATTTTTCTTCAAATTAGTATGTTCCATTAGCACTAAAATGATGTCTTTTAATGTTATTTGAGTAAGTCAGAATGTATATATCACAACAACGTCATTATTTTTTACTTTGTATGAGGATATCCATCTACCATCAACACAACCAACACATGATCACAATTGGTACTAATAATTGGACAAATCAAGATAATAATGCTATGATAATAAACTTGCTCAAAAATTAAAGTGTATCTTCTTAATAATCATTATTATTTGAGGCAAATAGTGGGAAACTACAAAAAAAAAAAATAATAAATCGAAAAAAAAATCGGGCTTTGTGGGCCTCGAAACCCGGCCATCGGGTTTTGTGGGCCACAAAACCCGGCTATCGGGCTTTGTGGCCCACCAAGCCCGAAAATGAAATTTTTTAATTTTCTTGATTTTTCTTCAAATTAGTATGTTCCATTAGCACTAAAATGATGTATTTTAATGTTATTTGAGTACGCCAGAATGTATATATCACAACAACGTCATTATTTTTCACTTTGTGTGAGGATGTCCATCTACCATCAACCCAACCAACACATGATCACAATTGGTACTAATAATTGGACAAATCAATATAATAATGCTATGATAATAAACTTGCTCAAAAATTAGAGTGTATTGTCTTAACAATCATTATTATTTGAGGCAAATAGTGGGAAACTACAAAAAAAAATAAAATTCAATCGAAAAAAAAAATTGGGCTTTGTGGGCCACGAAACCCGGCCATCGGGTTTTGTGGGCCACGAAACCCGGCTATCGGGCTTTGTGGCCCACCAAGCCCGAAAATGAAATTTTTTAATTTTTCTTGATTTTTCTTCAAATTAGTAAGTTCCATTAGCACTAAAATGATGTCTTTTAATGTTATTTGAGTAAGCCAGAATGTATATATCACAACAACATCATTATTTTTCACTTTGTGTGAGGATGTCCATCTACCATCAACCCAACCAACACATGATTACAATTGGTACTAATAATTGGACAAATCAAGATAATAATGCTATGATAATAAACTTGCTCAAAAATTAGAGTGTATTGTCTTAACAATCATTATTATTTGAGGCAAATAGTGGGAAACTACAAAAAAAAAAAAAAAACAATTCAATCGAAAAAAAAATCGGGCTTTGTGGGCCACGAAACCCGGCCATCAGGTTTTGTGGGCCACAAAACCCAGCCATCGGGCTTTGTAGCCCACGAAACCCGGCCATCGGGCTTTGTGGCCCACCAAGCTCGAAAATGAAATTTTTTAATTTTTCTTGATTTTTTTTCAAATTAGTATGTTCCATTAGCACTAAAATGATGTCTTTTAATATTATTTGGGTAAGCCCGAATGTATATATCACAACAACGTCATTATTTTTCACTTTGTGTGAGGAACAACTTCAAAATTTCTTTTGTCATTTTCAAGTTTTTTTTTTTTTCCTCTCAATCTATGGTTTCCACTAACACTAAAATGATCTCTTGTTACGTTGTTTGGGTTAATTGAAGGTAGAATGCACAACAAATACATGATGAATTGTTCTAAGTACTAACATTTGACCAATATGATGTAATGATCTTCAAATTACCCAACAAGTGTGATTTAAAAATTTCGACAGAGTCTCCCTTGTTTCTTGGTCATCCTACCTGCATTAGAGACTCAGTCTCTATGTCCAACAACGGAATAACATGACAACATCACAACATTAGAGATTCAGTCTCTCTTCCCAACAACATACTGCCACCACAACCACCTATCCCTTACCCTCAACAACACCACAAACCACATTTCATCAAGTGAACAATACATAATTTGCTATTTGCTATACCTATACAAAAATATATACAACATTTAAACTAGATGAAAATAAAAACACAAAATGAAGAATCTTCTAATCTATTAATCTACAAGTATACTACCGTACTATCGTACTATGTCTATACAAAAATATTTCAATCTGTCTCCGGAGGGTACGGACATCCACAGTCGGGTGCATCTGCCAGTGATCCTCATTATGCCTCAGTATGTCCTCGACATATTTGGTAACGTAGAACCCGCAGCTGGCCCTGTATTAGACATAACACACATTGGTAGCATAACCATATTTTCATGAAAATTGACTATGTAATATAATTTAAATTAATTTACCCATCCGGTTGTTGAGGCAACTTCTGAGGATCAGTGTTCTCCACTTCCCAATCTCTGCCTAGCGTCGCAGTTGTGGTTACATGTTCATAATATGCAGCTTTCTTTAGTAGAATGGGTAAGAGGCTCACAAGTGGTTGTATAGCTTCGACCCTGCTCCTACGACTGTCTTCATTCATGGCATTGGAGTCATATATGACAATTCTTCTATCTTTCAAGCAAATCCTTAAGAGAAACCAGTGAGAATTCGCTACATTACAAGGGAGCAACACCTGTATTTTATTTTAATACGTCAGTAGTACGGAAATAAATAAATAAATCATTAAATGGAATGAATTAAGACTTACATAATCGACCGTCCACCAAGGGAGACTCCTGTCAGTGCGCCCGTCGATGAAACCGGCCCACTTTTCCGGGATAGATGCGATAGAAGGCGCAAAAAACCTCCTGTTGCCCCCATACTCCTGTTCCCAAAATCTTACTATGAATGCCTGAAAAATAAAATAAAAATATTGGTCATAGACTAAATTAAATGAAAAAAAAATAAAAAAATAAATAAATAGTGCAAACTCACAAAAAGCGAGGTTAACATGATTGTGTCATATTGACGCCGAGACTGTATACGTCTCAAGCAACACATGTAACTATCAATATGGTAACCCTACAACTAGTTGGCCTCATTCTCTATGTTTCGGAGATCATCCGGTGTTAGGTTGAGAATGAAACCAGTGTGAAGACTACAATAACCAAGAAAAATAAAAGTAAGAATATATTGTTGATGCAAATAGAAAAAATATAAATATTGTTACTTACCTAATATTTTCATTGGAACCTATGAACTCAATATAGCCCTCAGGGGGCACTGTCTCTATGTCCGGCAGGATTAGGTCTAGTACCGGTGGCGTCGAGTCCACATCCGACCCCTCCAAAGCGGCATCCTTCTTTCTCCTTTTATAATTTGTTGGATCGGTGAAGGGTGGACGACGAAATTGCGATGGATATCTATCTCGCATAGGTCGTCTGTCGACCCTAACCAGTTCCTCCTCCTGTAGCTGAACAAAACCTAACTGTTACAAAATAGTATTTTAGAATGAAGTAAAACATATAAAAGTAAATTTGGAACTTACTCTAGATGTAGATGCCTGCTCCTCATCGTGATGATCAAGATCTACCTGATCACCACCTTGGGACTGCTCATGAGCATGATCGCTGCGATCTAGGGAAATATGTGGGATACTTAGATGAGCTCATAGTGCTGCCTGCCCCCTCTCTAGTGATTCTTGCGCCCTCTCTAGTCTCAACAATTGTGTCCTCACCTGACCCATTTCCCCATTTATTCTCGCAACATATCTAGAGTCTGTTTCAGCATCTCGGTGATCTACAAAAGGCAAACAAAAAATATATAAATAATTACAAAAATATAAAACCATTATTATAATAAAAATCATACCCCTGCCTCGTATTGTCTGTGATGTGAACTGTCAGGGAACCTTGCCTCCTCATTATCCTTCTTCTCATTTCCCTCTTGTAAAAAATATATAAACAATTACAAAAAATATAAATTAAAATCATTATTATAATAAAAATCATACCCCTGTCTCGTATTGTCCGTGGTGCGAACTATCAGGGAATCTTGTCTCCTCCTTATCATTCTCCTCCCTATTCTTTTCCTTTCCCTCCCTCCTCATCTAAATGTATCATACCCGCCTCGTCCTCATCCCCGCCCTCGTCCTCATCCCCGTCATTCTCTTCCTCCTTTTCACCCCCCGCCCCCAAATTTATAGACGTCGACCCCAACCGAGTGTTGAGGGTTAAAAGATCTCCAAAAATTCGTTTCCCTTTCATCATCAGTGGGTTCAAGAGTCGGACTCGATTCTCGTGCTTGCAAAATTGTATTATATAGATAGATATGATTTAAAAATAAACTAAATTTAGAGGTAAGTTGCACACTTACTTCTTTCCTAAGACAGTCGTCGTAATTTTTTATCTGTAGCCTTTTTTTGGATAGCCATTTTCTGCATCTTGGAATGTCTGCATCGGACAGTCTGATGGCTCATTTATTCTGAATCCATGGGAACGTTTCGATCAACCACCACTGTAGAAAGCAAAAAAAAAAAAAAAATTAAAAAACAAAACAAACATTTAGTTACTATAGACAAATCATATACATTAAGGAGTGAGTATGACAAATCATCTACAATAAGGAGAGAGTACCTGAAACGCCCATACAAAACCATAAAGGTTGATTTTCTTCCCACCTTCACCAGTCAATTTTCTTTCTTTCGTGGCCAACCGAATGTAATGTTGACTCTTACTGTAGACATATATACCCCAAGGGAACATCTCTAATGCTTGTAAATCCTCGGCCATAGTCCACAAGAAATCATCCACATGCCCACGTTCATCCTGGCCCAACAAAAACATGTCGACCACAGCAATGTAAATCAGTTTCAGAGCATCCTCTGAAACCATGTCCTCTTTGGTACTAATAAGTAATTCAAGGTCGTCTCCAGTCACCCCCTTCTTATGTTGTGGAAATAGTCGAGCACGTAAACTCTCCGGCTCAATAGGTTTCGGTTCAAGGCTTTTCCTATCAATAACCCCAAATCGGAGTCCACTAATAAGTATGAACTCCTGCCTCCCGTACCTGTATGGTGTGCCGCCAATCTTGAACCACATCTCATCGTGGTGGGCACTCGAAAACGTCACCTCCCTAAGTAGAACATGATATATCAACTGTGGTGCAGTCAAATGGAGGGACAAAGGCATCTTCAAGAAATGTCTTAATGGGCCCTGTAGGAATCTATCCAATAAGTTGTATCGGTCTAGAGCACGACGCATCACCTCAAGGTGTTTGATCCCACAATGAGTAGTAACTCGCATTCCGGGGGGTAATATTCGGTGAGCATGAACATAAGTAAATTTTGTAGTTTGTTGTTCAGCCATCTGTAAGAAAAAAAATACAAAAACAACAATTGTCTTAGCACATGTAAAAGCACAAGTAAAAGAAGAAGAAGCCCAATTGTCCCAACCCTATCATCGCAACCCAAACTTGATTGGGCTTTGTTGGGCAGCGATAATCGGGTTGTGTCATAACCAACAGTCGGGGGAGCCCAATTGGGTGTGGGGCTTAGTCGTGCCCGATCGGGCTTCGTCTGCAATCGAAGCCCGATCGGGCTTCGATTGAAGACCCAAGGAAGCTCGATCGGAAGAGAGGGGGCTTCGTTGCAGACGAAGCCCGATCGGGCTTCGTCTGCAACGAAGCCATTGACGAAGCCCGTCGGGCTTCTACCCAGCGGGCTTCGTCGCGAACGAAGCCCGACCATGGGGCTTCGTTCGCGACGAAGCCCAGTCGATCTCCATGGTCGCCGACGACGAAGCTTCATCGGCGATCATTTCCAGCATCTAACTAGTAAAATGAACATTTTCTTACCTTTTTAGCCAAGATGAGATCGATGTCGACGGGTCAAGTGGCTGTTACAGCGGCGGCGGCGAGTGGCATCACGGCGGCGGCAAGTGGCTGTCACTGCGGCGACGGGCAGTTGCTTTGTGAGGGAGAAGAAGTGGGTGGGTGAAACGGGTAATGGGGGGGGTTGAGGGGTATTTTAGTATTTTACTTTTATTGTGTTTATTTTTTTTTTAATTTTTTAAATAAATAATGGTCAAATCTGACAAAGTGGCTATTTCATGTAATTAGTTTGTTTGAAAGTACATAAACGTTTTTTTTAAAAAAAGGGGATAGAAACGAATTTTACATTTAAATAGTGGTTATTTTTTGCCATTTCCACTTATTCAAATGGTCAATGGCCATCGGTAAACTTCAATTACTTTTTTTATTTTTATTTTTTTTAAAATAAGATGAGATAATAAAAATGAGAGAGATAAATGGTAAAATAATTTTTAATCTTTTTGTTTAATAATATAAGTAATTATTATTATTTCTCAAACATTAAGAGTAATTATTGCAATTTTGCGAAACCTCATAAGTGTTTTTTTTTGCAATTTACTTTATTTATTATATTTCTTTGTTTATTTTTGTTAATAATGAGAATCCATACCCTATTCTTATTAATCCCATTGGTGTAAAAATGAGGGTTAAATTTTTTTGTCATGTCAACTACGAGGAGAACAAACTCAACCTCACCCTTCGCCGTTGCTATTATTATTTGAGGTAGATTGAATGAAATGGAATTGGATATATTTAAATATTAAATAAGTTATTAGTTTTCTTTTATATTTTGTAAAATATTTAATTTTCATTTTTATATAAAATTTGGAATGATAAATTGTTTGTACACCCGATTTAGTCATAGTCTTTTGTCCAAATACCTAGTAGTTTATTTTTAGTCAAATTAATCAATAAACTTGACTTAAATCACTATAACACCTCTTATATTACAAGCAATGATAATTAAGATGTAATCTATTTAATTAAATTGAATCTATTTAACTACAAAAATAAAAATACCAAACAAAACCAAAACAGTAGAAAAATAAATGGCTAGGCCAAACCCATTCGAGTTTCAGCCTATCATTGGAACCCACTCATGGGTTTTGGTGCATCCTTGAAATCAAATTATTATAAGCTCGAGAATTAGAATTCATTCGGTTATAAGGGTGTCTATTTATTATGGAATATTGAGTTCAAATATATTATAATGCTTAATAATAGGGGTGTCTATAAATTTGAGAACTTAACCAAATCAAAGTAGTCTAAAAATTGAACTCAATTCAATTGGTTCCGTTGTTAGTCCTCACCTTTTAATACTTGACTCAAATTTGACAAAGACGAGACTCATAATTTGATCGTAATTATGATTTTAATTTTAATTGTGATTATGATATCGCTAAATTTGATTTTAAATTAAATTTATCTCATTCGAAGGAATATTCACATAAATTATCTTCTTATCAAGATATAGTTTGTAAGCACCCCGCCCGAATATCCCAACCACCTGGTCTATCCGAACGAAAACGCTTACAAAAGAGAAGAGAAATAAACATAAGACAAAAATACCCTGGCATGCATATATAAGAAAAATATAACAGCGGAAGCAAAACGATATACATGCATGTCCACAAGTACCCCGCTGGAACAACAGTCAAGGAGTATATAAAAATATACAGACACCTGTGCCAACAAATAAAAGATACAAGGAACAACCCGGCATAGTAAAAAATAAGAAACAAAAATCCTATCAAACTATCAGAGATAATGGGGGCAAGCTAAATGCTAAGTTGCACTGAAACGAAAACGGGAAACGTTTCCGATAGGAAACGAAAACGTAAAAATGGCATTTTCCTAGAAAAGTAAGAAACATAAACGTGGGGTAAACTGTAAATTTAAAAAATATAGGGAGTTTTTTGCAAATATAATTTTTAATGTAAAAAATAAAAAATACTCAAATATAAACAATAAATTTAAATTCTATAATGTATTCAAATAAATATAAATATAAAGTTCACAATACATTCAAATAACCATCAATAATATTTAAAAAGTTCTATTATAGTAATTAAAAACAAATTATTATATATACTATCAACAATATATAAACTAATAATATGAACTAACATATATATTTTTGTATATATATAACTGTTAACTTATATATACTATTAACTTATATATATTTTTACATATATATATATTGATACGCATACTGTTAAGTGTTTAACTGTTAACATATATATATTTTCGCATATATATGCATAAATATGTAAAATGTTAAGTGTTAAACATATATATTTTCATATATATATATAACTGTTAACTTATATATATTATTAACTTTTATATATATATATATATACAGAGAGAGAAAGGGGAGTGGGTTACTTACAGATATAGGAAGGCAAGAACAACAGTGGCAGCGGGAGAGCCGGGAAAGAACGATCAGCGGCTGGAAAAATTTGAAGGACGATGGAGCACCGAAGTAGCTGGCTGGGCAATCGCTGAAACGCGTTTCTGGGTTGGAAACGCGTTTCAGGTGAGTTATTAAAATTTTGAAACGGCCTGAACATTTTCAAAAATTACACAAATGGCCTGAAAAACGTTTCGGGCCGTTTTTCCCATTTCCGAAACGGGAAACGGTTCGGAAACGCCGAAACGGCGTTGCCGAGCCGTTTCTGTACTTCACTGGCTAAATGTACACCCTACCAACACGGCTAGCTGCTAGGTGGAACGATCCTCGCCAGGGCCTTCGCTTTACCCTTATCCGGAATGATAGAAAGTAAGGTGAGTCGCAGGACTCAACAAGTTATAAGAAAAGGAAGGCTATAAATTAAACAGAAGAGGAGATCACCCCCAACACAGCCCCGTACGTACACACAAGTCATGAGACACAACAATACAATAGTGCAGCATAATAAAAGCATATACCGGTCCTTGGGGACCACATAAGACACCTGGCACCCAAATCCATACCAACATACCGTTGCCCTGAAAGGCAACATAGATCTCCAACAAACCTGCGCGCACTATCCCGGGTCGGTACTCCCGTCACCCTTTATCCATGTCGATACTCCCGACACCCGAGCCATAGGCTCTCTCGGAATGGTACTCTTGTCCGAGAACTAAATACTACCAGTAACCATGCAATGCACATAAAAATGCAATGGCGTATTGAGCATCAACGTGATACATTGGCGCCCATACATCCAGGCATCAGGCCATGCTCTGCCCATATAGTAAACCACACGCGATGCATATGCCCGTGCTGGATGCATCATAACCAAGCTAGGATGTCCGTGACCAAGCATAACTAGATCATGAAAACCCTAACATGCAGCCCGTACCCATGTGCACATCAAAACATGCAACAAGAAATAAATGACACCAGTTATGCTATAATCACGTAACGGTAGAGGCAGTCAACAGTGCTTGGCACTGATCAACGGTCAATGGATGGGAGAGACCAATCGACGGCCTAAGATAGACCATACGACAGTTATTCCGTCACCGAACAGCCGAGCCTTGCCCCCACTGCCCAACCGCTCTAGCTGATTAGTGGTTAATTTTATAAAAATTTTGTTATAATTATACCCTTCTTTTGATCTTAAAAATAGTTTAAATTAGATATTAATATATATTTTATGGTTATATGCAAGTTTAAATTGAAAAATGAATGAAATGAAATTTTAAAGTAAAATTTAATAATAATAATAATAATAATATATAAAATTATATATAATACATATACATCATTATATGTATGCATGTAATATATATATAATATAATATAATATATATATATGTGCCATGTGTAATACATATATATAATATATAATTTATTAATAACATTAAATTATTTTTATTTTTTTTAGGCATGAAGAATTCAAGCCCATGAAGACTTAAAGTCCATGAAGAATTCAAGTCCATGAAGAAATCAAACCCATGGAGAAATCAAGCCCATGAAGAATTCAAGTCCATGAAGAAATCAAGCACATGAAAAATTAAAGTCCATGAAGAATTCAAGCCCATGAAGAATTAAGGCCCAATTTGAGTAACCCATGGAAGATATTATTTGGAGAAGGCCCAAGAATTATTTTTAATCCTAATAAAGATTAAAAACCAATTTATAGAAATCTATTTTTATTTTTTATGTGAGAGCTTTATTAGGTGTGTTTTTTAACTAAAATCCATTTAACTATTAGGTGGATATTATAGCTAAAATCCATTTAACTTTATGAATGCTTTATTAGGTATGTATTTTAGCTAAAATCCATTTAATATTAGGTGTGTATTATAGCTAAAATCCATTTAACTTTAAGTGTGTGAGTGCCCATTAGATATAATTATGTCTAGTTGAATAATTGAAATTGTGTGGTTTGTATTGCATCTTGTGGCCTATAAATAGATCACTTGATTGCATTTGTAAGTGTGATTATTATTCTTGAATCAAAGTTTAGTTGTTTCCTTATAATTCTCTCTTTGAGAATTGTTCTTGTTCTTTCCCATTTTCTTTAGTATTCTCTCTTGTGATCTTACTTCATTCCTTTCTTCTTTTAAATTCTTATGTCATTTATTATTACTTTATTATTCACCGCCTAAATAGCCGGTTAATTTGTGCCTTTAAATTTCTGCAATTTTAATTCTTGTCATTTAATTATTCACCGCCTAAATGGACGGTTAGTTTATGCCTTTAAATTTCTGCAATTTTAATTCTTGTTATTTAATTATCCACCACCTAAATGGCCGGTTAGTTTATGCCTTTAAAATTTCTTGTCATTTAAATTCTGTTATTTAAATTACGTCGTTTAAATTCATGTCAATTAACTTTTAAATGGAAATGAGTAGCTAAATCTAATCTTGGGTTAAGGCAAGGACAATGTCCAACGCCAATGATTCCCAAAGAAAGCTGCGCTTTAAATAAGTAACATTAATTTAAATTTCAGTATGAGTGTATCTTCATTATTGAGAAATCACTAGGTTTGGATTGGAGCGTAAGCCTAACTTAGAGCTTTCATGCCATGTATGAGAGTTACTAGAACTGGAAACGCTATCATACTCAAACCCGGATGATTAATTTAGTTATTTTGTGTATTAATTACAATTGAATTTATGGTGGTTGCTTAAATTAGAATCCCGCATATCATGTATGGGGATTGCTTAACCTAGAACTATCATCATCTCTAATTGCATTTAATAACAAACCCTCATATCTGAAATTAAATTAATGTTGCTAATCTTTTATGCTAAAATTTGGGAATCAACGGGTTAGCACTGAAATTGTCTTAACTCAAGTACTATCCAATTTTATATTCTCACTTAAAGTATTTATTTCAATTACTGCCTTAATTTATTTCCTAGTATCTGTTGTTTAAAAAACCATAAAAAACTTTGTTGCCAATTTATCCAAATGCGTGTGTGCTTGTGTGACATTCTTTTTATTTTGCCATAAATAAATCTCTCAGTGGACGACCTGGACTCATTCAGAAAATATAAATTTAAATTTGGACTACAACTGCACTCGTACACTGACGAGTATAAACCTCTCACCTAAACAAAGAAAAAAATATAAAATTTTTATTGTGTTTTGTTTTGTGTTTTAATTGCAGGGTGGGAGTGCAGTCACTAGCCTATAAACAACCAAAATCCATAATAATGCCCGAACAGCTAAGAACCTAGCCCCGAGTGAGTATGGTATCATTCCCACAGGCTTGGGGGTGGCGCAAACCCCCGTAGGCAGCCAACGAATAAAATTCTTGAGACCAGTTTAATAAATTAAATTTTAAAACAAACCATTTAAAATTCCATAATTTATTAATAGTCGAAACAAACGAAGAGATGTCAAATAAATTGACAACGAAAGAATCGACGAGGAGGGTATAAAGAACTTGCCTTTACGAAAATATCCTTAGGCTTGATTTGACCCAACACGATAAAATTTATACAAACTGTAACATCCAAATTATTTGCCAAAATTAACAAATTTGGACTCTAATTAATTACTAGCTTCTCTACATACATGAAAAATTAAATCTTGAATTAAACTTGATTTAATATGAATTTTAGCCCCAAAATCTCCCAATTTCCGGCCTCGCCCACGTTGTTCTTCTTCCTCAATTTGCTGCTGATTCTGCTGCATTAAAAATGCCCGATTTGGGCTTTAAATTCATGTAAAAAGAAGTGGACGAGAGGGGGCCACGTGGCAGCTGCGGGCCAGCTGCTGAGAGGCCACCGCCTCAACCAAAACAGCGTCGTTTCGGACACCCATAGCTGATTAAAAATCAGCAAAATCCCCTGCCTCTCGCGCGCACCCGCGGCCACTCGAACCTGCGACCTTGCCCTCGCCCGCGTGCCCGCGCCACACGTTGCCTTCATACATATACCATACTGCATTAAATTTAAAGGGGTCTTCAGTCCCTTTTCCGAAATCACGCCAGCCCCCTCCAACTTCCATTATTTACACATACCCCCCTTAATTAATTACACTAACGCCCAAAACTTCTAAAAATCCCACAATTTCATTTATTTCAATTTTTTTCTTATTCCAGAAATATTATAAAATAATTAATTAATTACCCTAATTTCTTATTTTCTTAAAATCACATAATCTATTATTATTTATAACAACAAATTAATTTAATATTCCTTTTAACTTAGATTAACACAATAACTCAATAATTAAATTAATTTGCTATTTACGGGTCGCTACATAGTTTCTTATGTACATCTATAACTGATTTTAGATTTATAAATAGGTGTCTAATGTTCTGAAATTAGTTGCAGGTATATAACTTTTATATTATCAATATTTAGTTAGTGATATTTTGATCTTTTTACCAGTGATTTTTTTATTTAGATTTTTCACGTAAATTATGTGTTTGTGTGTGGTTGATTGGTTTCATTGTGATTTGATGTCAATCCAACTTCGTAACAATTTATATATATATATATATATATATTTAAATATATAATTTAAATACATAAACATTTGATGTTAATTTGGCATATTTTATGAATTTATTAGTTATTTGAAATGGGTTATTTATCAGAAGTCAAAATAAATTATTAATTATTTTGTAGTGTGTTTGGGTACAAATTAGTTGTCGAATATTTATATTATTTTATTAAAAATTATCTAAGAAAATTTGAATTAGCAAATTATTATATGTAATTGGAACTAAGTACCTTGTAGAACCAACAAAACTTTATTGGATTAGATTTATTCAGTTATATGGAAAATTTGGTACAATTAAGGGTCCAAATTTATAAACTCACATTGTGATTGAGAGATATTG
The DNA here is from genome assembly GCF_014633365.1 of Diospyros lotus. Lineage (NCBI taxonomy): Eukaryota > Viridiplantae > Streptophyta > Magnoliopsida > Ericales > Ebenaceae > Diospyros > Diospyros lotus. Next base: position 23,605,643 of record NC_068347.1, read on the forward strand.
ATTAATGAAATGAATTATAAAGGGATGGAATGTAAATAAAAAAATGGAATGAAATATTATTTATGTTTATTTGGGATATGATAGAATAAATATCAATAGAATTGGATGGAAATTATGGATACATAAGTCTCTTTCAAAATGTTTTCATTCAATTATTAACTATCTTCCTAAACAAATAATTTGTTTCCATATGTTGTATGTATTTTACGCATCACTCATTATGGGCCGGGCAAATCGCCCAGAGTTTAGAAGGTTCAGGTGACCTCGTCAAAGAAATCCCATACACCATCGAAATCTGAAACTCATAAAACGAGCTCCTTGCGAGCTTTTAGTGAAGTTCCTAGCGAGCTCTCACGATCGACTAACAAGCTCCTAGTAAAACCCTCAGTTCGTTGGACCATACAGATTGCTGGCCTAAAACCTCCAGCTTGCATAACTGGCAAGATTGCTAAAAAGTCAGAGATAGGGTCCATTTACTTTATCTGCAACGGCCCATGCTTCTCGTAATGACGATCCCACTCTCAGTTTTGTACAAATGATAAGGACTGTTTGTATCCCATTATATCATCTTTACATTTCTATATGTTATCCAAATTGTAAAGGCCCCTCAATATAAATAAGAGTCAGAGATACCATAAGAGGGCAAGGAGAATAATCAGACACCGACATTCTGAAGGAAGAATCAGAGTGCGGTCGTGGAATAGGCATCGTTATGGCTGAACCACGTGAAAATTGCTTGTGTTTATTCATATATGGGATCTTTGTTTTCTTCTTCTTGGCATTTCAGACTGACTCACAGCAGCCCAAAACGAATAATGGTCTGCTGAAATTGAACGTCGCCATTTTAGTGCTAGAAAAAAGGGCCCGCTATGATCAATAGCCATGGCAAGAGGAAGGAATACTCAAAGTTTCGAGGCGGCGGTCGACCCATCAAAAAATCACTGGGATCGACCGCGAGATTGTCCACCAAATTGAGGGCCCGTTGCTCTGATAGTGGATATCCCTTTACCACCGCCAACCGGTGATGCCACAGGTATACCACCGCGATTTCCTATTCAACCCACCGTCCAAATCGCCGGAATAGGGGCGATCCGAGACTGGCAGCAATGTCAGGAAGCGTTAGAGAATACAGTGATACAGCTCACTGACGTGGTAAGAATTCCGGCCCAAACTTAAGCGCGGGCTGCCCACGACCCACCTGCTTCGCCTTGAAGGATCCATCAACCACGAGAAGAGAGACCTCCGCATGTAGAAGAAGATATCGGGGATAATTATCTATTCCCAAATCACTACTCTCTGGGCCGAGAAAGAAGTAAGCGATTGCAAGCCCAGCAATCAGCAGGCCCAGACTCAACTGTGGAGGAATTATATCAAAGAGTTCAGCAGCTGAAACAACAACAAGGAGTCCGCAGTCAGAATAATGGCCGTGGGGACATGACGCCGTTCACCAGAGAGGTTGAACTTGAACCCATCCCCCAGAGATTTAAAGTCCCAAGCATGCCACAATACAATTGGGACGACGACCCCTACGATTACCTGGATGCGTAGAACGTACAAATGGATTTACAGACAACCCAGTTCGTTGGCTAAATGTTGCACCTTCTCGGCGACCTGGGTGATATTCCTCGAGCTTGGTTCAGGAGCTTTCCGTCTCGCAGTATCAGCAGTTGGTAGAAATGCCAATAGAGATTTCTCAATCAATACAGGGCTCTAAAGAGGCAGCTCGCACCACCATGCCACCTCGCCACAGTGTTCCAGAAAGCAAACGAGCCCCTTGAGGGATTGTATTGCCAGATTCAGACGCGAGGTGAGCAACATCGAGGATCCCTCCGATGAAAGTATCTTGATGGCGATCTCTGTCGACCTTTGAAAAGATGTGAAGCTCTATGAGAGCATCTACAGGACCCCAGTTAAAGACCTGGGGGAATTCTATGAACGAGCTTCCAAGGAGATCTGATGGGAAGACGCCTTCGGGTCAAAGAAACCCATTGGGCCGAAAGAAGAAGTTGGGGGCTCCAACCAGAATAAGAAAAAGAATAATGAAAACGCTGGAAGGGAAGCTCGGGGGGAGCGCTCAAACAATAAAGTCTTCAAGCGAGCTTACAAAGCAGAGAAAGATTAGCGACCTCCGCGGTCACGGCGCTTTGACAGCTATTGTGTCTTGTCTGACCCCCAAGAAAGGATCTTCGCCATGGAAAGAAACAAAGAGGAGTTCAGGAAGCCCAACCCGCTAAGAACCCCCAACAAATTCAGAAATAAGAAAAAATTCTGTGCGTATCACAACGAGGCGAGCCACAACACTTTCGAATGCTGGGCCCTAAGGGAAGCCATTGAGGACTTGATTAAAAGGGGTTAGTTGAAGGATTACGTGATATGACCAACCAATCAATCAAGCCAACCATTGGTGATATTTTACTCTTAGAAATAAAATGGTTTTGATAATGACTATATGAAAATCAATCTCTACAATATGGATTACATAAATGAGAAAATAACTTTTATAATATGAAGCAAGGCATGGATTATGTAAATGAGAAAATAGCTTTTAATATGTGAATTGTGAAGTAAGGTATGGATTATATGAATGAGAAAACAAATTTGTAATACATGAATTTTGAAGCAAGATATGAAATCCTATAGAAGAAATATTGAGTTTGGTTGAGTGATATTTATTTTAAAAATATACTTTTGATAATCTCAACTTGCCTTCAAAAAGATCAAATTGAGGATTTGTTAAAGTTTTCTATATTTTCAAAAGGATAGTCAACTATGTGTTTCATTCTGTTGACTATGCCTTAGAATAGTCGACTATGCTGTTAAGGATAGTCGACTATGCTTGTTGGATCTGTCGACTATGTGAAGCATCTGTCGACTACTTCTTAATCTGTCGACTATCAAGTAAGGATAGTCGACTATGGCTTTTCATCTGTCGACTATTTTTGTTCTGTAAATTCAAATTTTTCTTCACATTTTCACATTTGTAGACTATTCACTTGCATCTGTCGACTATGGGATTTTTGTATTAAAACATAGTCGACTATCTCTTTCTGTCTGTCGACTATGCTTAGCTTTATTTGATAAAATAGTCGACTAACCCATTTTCTCTGTCGACTATGTGTTTCACAGAAACTTATAACGGCTAGTTTTTAGCGCATTAAATGCTGGCTCAACCACCCACAACGGTCCAAGAATAATAATCACACTTACAAATGCAATCAAGTGATCTATTTATAGGCCACAAGATGCAATACAAACCACACAATTTCAATTATTTAACTAGACATAATTATATCTAATGGGCACTCACACACTTAAAGTTAAATGGATTTTAGCTATAATACACACCTAATATTAAATGGATTTTAGCTAAAATACATACCTAATAAAGCACTCATAAAGTTAAATGGATTTTAGCTATAATATCCACCTAATAGTTACATTGATTTTAGCAAAAAAAACACACCTAATAAAGCTCTCACATAAAAAATAAAAATAGATTTCTATAAATTGGTTTTTAATCTTTATTAGGATTAAAAATAATCCTTGGGCCTTCTCCAAATAATATTTTCCATGGGTTGCTCAAATTGTGCCTTAATTCTTCATGGGCTTGATTTCTCCATAGGTTTGATTTCTTCATGGATTTGAATTCTTCATGGACTTGATTTCTTCATGGGCTTGAATTCTTCATGCCTAAAAAAAATAATAATAATAATTTAATGTTATTAATAAATTATATATTATATATATGTATTACACATGGCACATATATATATTAAATTATATTATATATATATATTACATGCATGCATATAATGATGTATATGTATTATATATAATTTTATATATTATTATTATTATTATTAAATTTTACTTTAAAATTTCATTTCATTCATTTTTCAATTTAAACTTGCATATAACCATAAAATATATATTAATATCTAATTTAAACCATTTTTAAGATTAAAAGAAGGGTATAATTATAACAAAATTTTTACAAAATTAACCACTAATCATACCCCCCAACTTAAACATTGCTAGTCCCTTAGCAATCAGATTATACACCTGCCAAACTTTATTCACAATAACTGTATGAATGTAAAAATTTTAAATTCGAAACCAAAATGCATAAAATCGAATAAGTAATTTAGCATTCTAAATCAGATTTTTGGTTAAAGGTCATACAATCTCAGGAATGGAAATTAGGATAACCAACACACAGATTTACTCCCTCAAAGTTTTGACTTCAAATCTTACTATGGATTTTCTCTCCAATAAAAAGGATTCCTCAGGTGTACACACAAGGGGGTGCACCGTTATAAGAGTAAATGCAGAACAAGTTCAAAACTCGGTGTCATCCCAAATACAAGGAACGTATTTTCATGAAAGAACAGGGAAATTGACATAACTTCATGATTGGAATAATGCTCTAGATGAGTAACTTCTGAATTTAAACATGATTCCCTACTCCAAACTCGAATTCTAAGATCACATGATTTATAGCATCAACAGGGACCAGACTGGGTTGTAATGGGGCTATAAGGTTAATACGGGTTGTCAAAGAAAATGTAGAGTGTGCAAAGGGTGTGTCGGGATTTTTTTTTTTTTTTTTTTAACATTTATTTTGAAACAGTTATGCTGAATAGCTAAGAGAATTTGCCCCTTTTTTTTTTTCTTCTTTTTTTTTTCTCTTTTTTTTTCTCTTTTTTTTTTTCTTTTTCTCTTTAAATATGAAAATAGAAAGACAGATTAATTCCCAAAATCACACCAGGTTGGATAAAATTCATATGGTTATGGGTTAACCGAGAGTAACGAAAAAAATTGTACTACAAATGGCTCAAATGGGATAGCAAGGGAGGTTAATTTAAAGAAAGAAAAAGGTTTAATAGGCTCAAACTGAAAGAAATTGATCCCCCTATCATGCTTCTTAGTCATCTAAGTCGAAGTTTGAAACCAGTCAAATTCATCCGCTATCATACTATACATTCAAAGCGAATTGATATTTTGAAGCCATTGAAAAGATAAGATAAACAAGAGAGCATATTTAGAGTAAGTGTTATTTCACTCAGAATTAATGGTTATTAGGCTCAAACACTTACTTGGGTAATAGTCTTCACTTCTGTTGAGGGATCATACAATGTACTAATCAGCTAATTACTGTTACTTTTGACTTTATGACCGATAACCAATTTTTAAATTTTGAATCCCCGATGAATGCAAATTACTTATTCTAATGCACATACGTTTTCAAATAAGAAATCAATGCATCCATGTTTCGTATTGCAAACTTAACCGACTATCAGTGCATAACTTCAAAACTTTAGGAATAGCATTATTTAAAACACAATTTTTTTTTTTTAATAAGAGCAGATAAAGATAATCAATTCACACAAGACAACAAACTAGCAATAGCAAACTCACAGTTAAATATGAACCAAATAATTCATAACTAAACCTTACACCCTCCAACTTGAATTGCAGTAATAAATTAGGGTTGTTAAGAATACCTGTAACTCCACAAGTCCATAGATTTGCTGTGAACTGCTAAAACTTAAACAACAAATGAGCACACCATATATATATATATATTTATATTTTCACACCAAAATAAAAATTTCATGCAAGTCATAAGATAAGCAAAATGCGTCTCAAGAGTACAAAAAGTACTCCTTACTCAGCCACCTAATCAAAGACTTTGCTAACAACATTCCACAGTTTTGTTTTTTTGTTTTTTTAAAGAACACAACCAAAAAAAATCCTACAAGGTGTACAATAACTAGATGCGTCTCAAGAGTACAAAAAGTACTCCTTACTCAGCCATCTTAATAAAGAGCATTTCTCACAGTGATAAATCTAAATTAATCGGACCCCTTTGGCGCTTGTTACTAATGCCTTAGACCAGTCTATCCGAGGCTCATGAGGATCGTACTGTGGAACATAAGCATGTAATTTCTCTAGCAGCTTATCAATGGTGGATGCAGAAATGAGAATCTTTCTTGCTGAACAAGAAATGAACTGTTGGTCCACAGCCTGATCAAGAAAAGAGAGTAACCCATCGAAAAAATGGTTAACATTTAAAAGTCCAATGGGTTTGGTATGGAGATTACTCTTGGCCCAGGAGATTATACAAAAGATTTCTTCAAGTGTTCCAAAACCTCCTGGTAAAGCAATGAAGGCATCTGACTGATAAATCTTACAAGCCATGCGCTCAGACATAGAAGTCGTTTCTATAAGTTGACCGCGTGTAATCCCGGAAATATGTGGTTCAGCTAAAGGGATTGGCATTACCCCTACCACAGATGAATTTCCAAGATGTACAGCTTGTGAAACATAACCATTCAATCCACGACTTCCCCTTCCATATACCAAATTAATTTTTTTCTCTCCTAATTTTTTACCAAGTTCGCTCGCTGCAAGTGCGTAACAAATATCGCTCCCAAGTTGAGAGCCACAAAGTACACATATGGTATTGATTCGACGAACTAACTGGCCTTCCATGTTTGTTCCTTTTGTATGTCTTGAAAAGAAGTTTGGCAATCAAAAGTAGCTATACAACAATTCAACAAGAAATAAATACAAACAAAAATCATGCGTATGTGTAAGTAGTTGTGATTGTGGCTCACATCTTCCTCTTGTTTTACATCCAGAAACGGCTTAAACACTTTCTATGAAGCGGGGATAAGCTTCCCATCCAATTTTCTTATAGATTGGCAAACAGGGTCGTTTTTAGTCAGATTCCCAAGACTATAGCGTTGGTGGTCACTTCTGAACTGGGTCCATAAAGCAAGAAGTTCTCTTTGCACTATTCCACATGGATGCATCTCAAGAGTCAATCGGATATCATCCAAAGACTCCTTACTCAGTCCATCCTTTATGAAACTAATTTTATCTTCTCGATTTATGGACGTAAACCCCACAGATTTGCATCGTGTGTTACAGGTCCATCGAGCACATTTGTAACAACCATTCACTCTTTTCGCTCTTCTTTTCTTCGCAAAACTACTCTTCCCTAAGCCTGAAAAATGCTTAAAACTAGGTGAAGTTTCACCAGCTAATCAAACTTTTGCTTCGATTAGCCAACGAATATCTTCAGGGATATTATTACGCATCAACAGCCAAAGTCTTTCACACTAACATAAATTTTTTTCAAATCATTCTGCGGGAGAGATGGATAGTACTTGTGAATTTTTGAGAGATAAAGATCCATTTTTTTTTTAAAAAAAAAAATTATACTAAGAAGAAAGTAAAGAACTATAAACTTTACAAAAGGGATGAGAGTACCTGATCGGAGAATAACACAAAGGAGAGAAGATTGAGCTCAAGAGGGGTGACTTGCCTCATACAGATATGGAGTCTCTTATAGAGCAATGGGCATCACTATTCTACACTCGACTTGAGGCATGTCATAATTGCACCGTCAGACTTGATGTCGTTTAGCGTATCATTTTTCAACATTTGGCAGTGTGCCTTTTTTTTTCAACGCTCGGCGCCTCTGTTTTCAACATTTGGCAGTGTGCCTTCTTCTTTATAGGGCAGTGTGATTGCACTGCCTAAGAAAAGATGGCTACCACCAGCGTCAATTCTGTCTCTCTCAATTCAAGTTTTTTTTTTTTTAATTAATTTTGTTTTAATTTTTGTTTTTTTTTTAGGTAAAATTTTGTAGACACCTTACCCCCCAACTTAAATTGCGCATTGTCCTCAATTGGCAATAAAAGGATAGAAGATAGGCATACCTGGCGGTCTTCAATACATAAACTCGTATGGAGAAGACTGTACATAGAGAAACACTAGTTAAGTAATGCAGAAACGGAACAACTTATATGTATATATAAAATTATTTTATTATATTTTTATTTATTTATTTTTTTTAGAATTTTTTTTTCTTTTCTTCCAATTAAGGATCAAATGAGTGATTGCCCACCTAATCGTATAATATCTCCCATTCACTACACCACTTTTAAAGTTATTTTCAAAATTATATAAATTGATTTTTCTCATGAATGCACATATATATTTTGAAAATATATCGTCCGGAGGTGTTGGTTTTATTATATCCGCGTATGGCACATTAATTTGCACAAACATCTCACACGTGTTTGGTTTAATTTGATCCTCAATAATATCGACTAACCTAAAAGATAGAAATTGAGGGGTAAATGTGGATAAACTTATGATTTTTTCACATTTTGGCTCTCGAATTTTATCCTCTTCTTCCTCCCAGGTTTCTTCTTTTCTTACATTATTTTGGTCTTTTTTTTCGTCCAAGACTTCATTGACATCTACCTCACTGTGATCAACCACTCTCTCTTCTTGCACCAAAGGGTGTACTGTCCTAGGGGCATCAAGTTTCTCAATTATTTCTCCATTCCTTAAGACAGTCATTCCTATGTCCTGCTCCTGACTTTCACTTTTGATGATGGGTTTTATTAATGGGATTTGGAGTGAGTTGGGATGGACAGGCTCTGACATGCTCAAAGTCTGTGTTAGCTGTGTCAATCGGTTCCTAATGTCCTCTGTAACTCTAATGGTATGTTCTTAACATTTGGACATTTGTGTAAAAATTTCCATTTGGCCTTGCATAAATAGATTGAAGGTATCTTCTAATAAACTCCCATGAGGGGGTTGATATGCATCGAATGTAGACCCTTCATTCGTTTGAAATGATTGAGGCTGGGAAAGGAAGTGCTCATGTGGTTGGGCTACAAAATCATTTTCCCATGAGAAATTTGGATGAAAGTGTGAATTAAGGTGATATGCATCAAAGTCCGAATGGTAGTTTTCCTCATGGTTCTGGTAATACATTCCCTCATAGTTGTGTGTGTGTGTAACTGGATTGACCATACAATACCTCCTTAAAAGCAGGTATTATAGGGCAGTCATCCGTTAAATGAGCTGATGTCTCACACACAGCACACCAAACCTCAATTTCATGGTAAGTGGGTAACAAATGGGTAGTGTCTGGCTGCAAATCAAAAGTGGTTTGCCTAAGAGGGTATAGATAATCCTTAAGAGGTCTAGACAAATCAGATTCAAAATGATAATTTTCATCATGATAAGTATCTTGAGCAGACAGATTGTAGTAATTTTGAGACATGAGTGTAAAGTTGACAATCCAATTACAGGTAAAGACTCAGAATGATATGAAAATACTGTTTCAAAATTCTACCTGATCTCAGTCTCATATACAATGCACAAACAAAAATAAAGTAAAAGAGAAATAGAGTTACCGATTTTATCAAGAGATGCTTATTCTTTTATTTTTTTTTATTTTTTTCTTTTTGTTTTTGCCTTAATCCCCCAGGCAACAGCGCCAAAATTTGACTGCACTCTCACCCTGCAATTAAAACATAATAAGAACAAATCATAATAAAACTTTTATATTTTTTTTATTTTAGTGAGAGGTTTATACTCGCTAGTGTACGAGTGCAGTTGTAGTCCAAATTTAAATTTATATTTTCTGGATGAATCCATGTCGTCCACTGAGAGATTTATTTATGGCAAAAGAAAAAGAATGTCACACACACGCACACGCATTTGGACAAATTGGCAACAAGGTTTTTTTATGAGTTTTTTTTTAGACAACAGATACTAGAAAATAAAGTAAGGCAGAAATTGAAATAAACATTAAATGTAAAAATATGAATTTGGATAGTGCTTGAGTTAAGACAATTTCAGTACCAACCCGTTGATTCCCAAATTTTAGCATAAAAAATTAGCAACATTAATTTAATTTCAGATATGAGGGTTTGTTATTAAATGCAATTAGAGATGATGACAGTTCTAGGTTAAGCAATCCCCATACATGATATGCGAGATTCTAATTTAAGCAACCACCATAAATCCAATTGCAATTAATACACAAAACAACTAAATTAATCATCTGGGTTTCGGTATGATAGCGTTTCCAGTTCTAGTAACTCTCATACATGGCATAAAAGCTCTAAGTTAGGCTTACGCTCCAATCCAAACCTAGTGATTTTTAATAATTAATACACACTCATACTGAAATTTAAATTAATGTTACTTATTTAAAGCGCAGCTTTCTTTGGGAATCATTGGCGTTGGACACTGTCCTTGCCTTAACCCAAGATTAGATTTAACTACTCATTTTTATTTGAAAGTTAATTGACAGAAATTTAAATGACGTAATTTAAATAACAGAATTTAAATGACAAGAAATTTAAAGGCATAAACTAACCGGCCATTTAGGCGGTGGATAATTAAATGACAAGAATTAAAATTGCAGAAATTTAAATGCATAAACTAACCGGCCATTTAGGCGGTGAATAATTAAATGACAAGAATTAAAATTGCAGAAATTTAAAGGCACAAATTAACCGACCATCTAGGCGGTGAATAATAAAGTAATAATAAATGACATAAGAATTTAAAAGAAGAAAGAAAAAAAAAAAGTAAGATTATAAGATAAAGTACTAAAGAAAATGAGAAAGAACAAGAACAATTCTCAAAGAGAGAATTATAAGGAAACAACTAAACTTTTATTCAAGAATAATAATCACACTTACAAATGCAATCAAGTGATCTATTTATAGGCCACAAGATGCAATACAAACCACACAATTTCAATTATTCAACTAGACATAATTATATCTAATGGGCACTCACACACTTAAAGTTAAATGGATTTTAGCTATAATACACATCTAATATTAAATGGATTTTAGCCAAATACATACCTAATAAAGCACTCATAAAGTTAAATGGATTTTAGCTATAATATTCACCTAATAGTTAAATGGATTTTATCTAAAAAACACACCTAATAAAGCTCTCACATAAAAAATAAAAATAGATTTCTATAAATTGGTTTTTAATCTTTATTAGGATTAAAAATAATCCTTGGGCCTTCTCCAAATAATATCTTCCATGGGTTGCTCAAATTGGGCCTTAATTCTTCATGGGCTTGAATTCTTCATGGACTTTAATTTTTCATGGGCTTGATTTCTTCATAGGTTTGATTTCTTCATGGATTTGATTTCTTCATGGATTTGAATTCTTCATGGACTTGATTTCTTCATGGACTTGAATTCTTCATGCCTAAAAAAAAAATAATAATAATTTAATGTTATTAATAAATTATATATTATATATATGTATTACACATGGCACATATATATATTAGATTATATTATATATATATATTACATGCATGCATATAATGATGTATATGTATTATATATAATTTTATATATTATTATTATTATTATTAAATTTTATTTTAAAATTTCATTTCATTCATTTTTCAATTTAAACTTGCATATAACCATAAAATATATATTACTATCTAATTTAAACTATTTTTAAGATCAAAAGAAGGGTATAATTATAACAAAATTTTTACAAAATTAACCACTAATCACTCACCTCGTGGGATCTTCCCACAAATCTCGCTAGAAGTACGTGCGTGAAGTTAACCATGTCTTGTTGGCAAGATCGAACGAGTAGTTGGCTCCCGCAAAGCGAGCTAGGGGTGATCCGATTCCAGAAAAGATGGTCTTCTTGGAAGAGGAGGCCAGAAACGTCCATTGGCCGCATAACGATGCGCTTGTTATACGGGTCAGATCGGCAATTTCGAAGTACGGATGATAATGGTGGATATGAGCAGCTTGGTAAATGTAATGTACAGAGCATGCTTCGATCAGATGGGTTTGGGACCAGAGCAGTTGAGCTCATCCCCAAAACCTTTCTATGGATTCACGGGTGATGCAATGATCCATGTCGGTTGAATTAATCTTCTGGAGACTGGCAATAAATGATTAGTGGTTAATTTTATAAAAATTTTGTTATAATTATACCCTTCTTTTGATCTTAAAAATAGTTTAATTTTAGAGCTTTCATGCCATGTATGAGAGTTACTAGAACTGGAAACGCTATCATACCCAAACCCGGATGATTAATTTAGTTGTTTTGTGTATTAATTGCAATTGAATTTATGGTGGTTGCTTAAATTAGAATCCTGCATATCATGTATGGGGATTGCTTAACCTAGAACTATCATCATCTCTAATTGCATTTAATAACAAACCCTCATATCTGAAATTAAATTAATGTTGCTAATCTTTTATGCTAAAATTTGGGAATCAACGGGTTGGCACTGAAATTGTCTTAACTCAAGTACTATCCAATTTTATATTCTCACTTAAAGTATTTATTTCAATTACTGCCTTAATTTATTTCCTAGTATCTGTTGTTTAAAAAACCATAAAAAACCTTGTTACCAATTTATCCAAATGCGTGTGTGCTTGTGTGACATTCTTCTTATTTTGCCATAAATAAATCTCTCAGTGGACGACCTGGACTCATTCAGAAAATATAAATTTAAATTTGGACTACAACTGCACTCGTACACTGACGAGTATAAACCTCTCACCTAAACAAAGAAAAAAATATAAAATTTTTATTGTGTTTTATTTTGTGTTTTAATTGCAGGGTGGGAGTGCAGTCAATAAACGACCTGGATCTAGTCACTACAACCAGATATCTCACAGTCAAATTTCCGACCCCCAATGGAGTAGGGTGTGTACGAGGTGAGCGACACCTCGCAAGTCGTTGCTATGAAGATGCGCTAAAAATGAGGGCCAAAAGAAAGAAAGTAAACATCATTGCGAGAAATACCCCGCGATCGATCATCCAAAAGGGGGTTAGCCACGATCTTGACCCTTGCGAGGTAGACTATGACAGACCCACTGGTCCAGTTGAGGAGCTTGAAGATATTTCGCTCGGCGGGACGTGCGAGGAAAGATGCCTTAAGCTAGGAAAAAGTCTTGCCCCCGAGGTAAAATCCTGACTTACCGATTTCCCTAAAGCTAACCTCGACGTATTCGCATGGAACCATGAGAACATAACGGGAATAGCCTCAGAGGTCATGTCGCATAGGCTTAACGTAGATCCCAGCTACAAGCCAATATGACAGAAGATGAGGCCAATGACTCATGAGGGTTACGCCGCTCTTAAGGAAGAAATGGATAAGCTCTTGGAAAACAAGTTCATTAAAGAGGCCCACTACCCGATCTGGGTGGCTAACCCGCTCCTGGTGAAAAAGAAAAATGGGAAATGGGGGACTTGCATTGACTTCATCGACCTGAACAAGGCTTGTCTTAAGGACAACTTTCGTCTCCCAAGAACTGATCAGCTCGTGAATGCAACAGCTGGTCACCAGCTCTTCAATTTCATGGATGCCTATTCGGGCTACAATCAGGTCCCCATGAACCCCACTGACCAAGAGCACACCTCGTTTATTATCGACCGAGGGCTTTATTGTTATAAGGTCATGCCTTTTGGGTTGAAGAATGCTGGTGCGACCTACCAAACGCTGGTCAATATGATGTTTGAAGCGCTGATCGGCAGAACCATGGAAGTATACGATGACGACATGCTAGTAAAATCTGAGCAAGTAACGAACCATGTTTCCAATCTGAAAGAAATGTTTAGAGTCCTCATGAGCTATCAGATGAAGCTCAATCCACTCAAGTGCCCATTTGGGGTAGCGTCTGGAAAATTTCTCTGGTTTATGGTAAATAACAGAGGCATCGAAGCCAATCCGGACAAAATAAAGGCTTTGCTCGACATGAGGTTTCTCGTAAGGAAAAATGAGGCACAGAGCCTCAATGGACAGGTGGCGGCTCTAAGCCGTTTCATTTCTAAGGCAACTGATAAGTGCGCCCCGTTCTTAGAGCTCCTAAAAAAGGCACAAGACTTCAGATGGACAGATGAATGCGAGTCCACGTTCCAGCAGCTGAAGGAATATATGGGACGAGGCCCACTTCTCGCTAAACCTAGGGAGGGAGAAAAGTTGACCTTATATTTGAAAGTATCCCAACAGGCTTTCAGTGCAACCCTCGTTTGGGGGGATGAAAGGGTGCACCACCCCATATATTACGTCTCCAAAAGCTTGACCGATGCAGAAACAAGATACGCACCAATTGAAAAACTAGCTTACTATTTAATAATGGCATCAAATAAGCTACGACCTTATTTCCAAGCTCATGAGATCGAAGTCCTGACTAAGTACCCGCTGAAGCAAATCTTGCAAAAGCTAGACACCTCGGGTCGCTTACTAAAGTGGTCTATCAAGCTCGCTCAGTTCGATATAAAGTATAAACCAAGGACGACAATAAAGGGTCAGACGTTGGTAGATTTCATTACCGAGTTTACTGGACCAATTGACAAAGAAGTGGAGAACTTGAAGGGCCATCTTGGGAATTATACGTCGACGGGTCATCAAGTGAACAAAGAGCCAGAGCCGGGGTTATGTTAATAAGCCTCAAGGGTCACAGAATCCTCTGCGCCCTGAGATTTGGATTCCCAGCTACTAATAACGAAGCCGAATACGAGGCCCTATTAGCAAGGCTCTGCTTAGCGAAGGAGGTATGAGCTGAATCCCTGACAATCTTCAATGACTCTCAGCTGGTTATCAATCAGTTACGGGGAGACTACCAGTCCAGAGACACAAAGATGGTGGCATACTTACAAAAGGTACGCGAACTCTTAGCCATTTTTGAAAAATATGAAATGCGCCAGATCTCCCACTCCTAGAACTCTCATACTGACGTATTAGCTCGCCTGACAACTGCCCGGGATGCGGAGTTCTTAGGGACCATACCTGTGGATTTCTTAGCCACCCCTTGCAAATAACAACGAGCTAAAATGATGGCGATCACGGTGTCCGAAAACTCATGGATGATTCCCATTCTGGGTTATCTGCAATACGGGAAATTATCGAAAGATAAACTGTAAGCACGTTGGCTGCGAGCTCGAGCAGCTCGATATTGCATCTATGATTATAAACTGTACAAGAGGGGGTTCTTAGCCCCACTCCCGAGGTGCATCGTTGACACCGACTGCCAGACGGTGCTAAGAGAAATTCACACAGGCCATTGCAGTAATCATGCTGGAGCACTTTCACTAGCACAGAATGCACTCCAGCAAGGGTTCTATTGGCCCACCATAAAGTAAGATTCCATAGAGATAGTCAAAATATTAGAGAAATGTCAAAGCTTCGCTAAGATCCCGCGAGCTCCACCGGCCTACCTATAGTAGATGAGCAGCCCATGACCCTTTGCAATTTGGGGCATGGATCTAATCGGGCCACTCCCAACAGCCCGCAGAGGGTGCAAGTATGCCATAGTAGCCGTTGACTACTTCACCAAATGGGCAGAAGCCAAAGAGCTCACACAGATGACCAGCTCGAAGGTACAAATATTTGCATGGGATAATATCATCTGCAGGTTTGGAGTTCCGCAACGAATAATAACGGACAACGGGACCCAAGCAATTCATCCAATTTTGCGAGTTAATGGGGATCCGAAAAAGTTTCACCGCCGTGGACCACCCCCAAGCCAATGGGCAGGACGAAGCTATCAACAAAATAATCAAGCAAATCCTGAAAACAAAGCTTGAAGCCAGAAATGGGGCTTGGGTAGATGAATTACAAACAGTACTCTAGGCTTATCAAACGACAGCTCGGAGTAGCACGGGAGAAACCCCATTCTTAATAGTGTACGGATATGAGGATATGATACCAGCAGAGAACGATCTGGCCAGCCACCGGAGGGCCACCTTCGATTCCGAGGACAATGATGAGCTGTTGGCAACGAACCTCGACTTGCTCGAGGAAGCGAGGGATGTAGCTCTCATGAGGGTCGTCATCTATCAACGAAGGGTGGCACGGTATTACAACAGAAAGGTTCGAATCTAACAGTACAACGTTGGAGGTCTGGTATTGCGCCTGGTACTCCCAGGAGCTCTCACAACGAGCGATGGCACCCTAGGCCCTAACTGGGAAGGTCCATTTATCATCAGGGAGAATCCGGGTAATGGAGCATATCATCTGGAAAACATGGACGAGATTCTTCTCCCACGAGCTTGGAACGCGAAATACCTTCGTCCTTACTTCCAATAGATGTAATTGTTCTGACCTATGCTCCAAAATTTATTCATCGCAATTTACGTGCATGATTCTGATTAGTGTTTATAAATCTTTATGCATCATGCTTTATTGAACAGAATGTCTCTAAAATGAGAGGTCGTGAAACTGTGGTTTGCAAGCTAAAACCCATTCGACTTGGCCATCATGCTATGGTTTGTCGTTTGACTAAGCGTCCGCCTTGGTACGCCCCTCAGGCTGTGGTTTGCGAGCTGAGAACCATTCATCTTGACTTAATGTCATAGTTTGGAACCTACTGAGCAACCACTTCCATAAGTGATTTCCAGTTAGGGTTCACTAGTTGGGGTCATTTCATCTTGACTCAGGTCATGGTCTGCGACCCACCTAGGTGTTCCCTCTCGGTTCAATTAAAACTTGTAAAAGCCATGGTGTATTAGCTGAGGTCGTAATGTGCAGAAGTTTATTGAAGCTCTTTTCAAATTATATCATGAAGATTGGTTCAAGAATTATTTTGTCAAGTATTCGTTAGAATTCAAGTCTGATTGGCTTGAGTCCATGAAGAAATTTAAAGCAAGATACACGAGTACAGAAAATGTTCAATTTCATTGAAATAGTCGTGTTACAAAAAAAAATAAAAATCGGTGGGAGTCCTAGTTAGGAGGGGCTGTTACTTCGATAGGCTAGGCCTCGGTGGGCTGGATGACATTAGACGGAGTCGGTTGAGGTTCGACAGCCTCGGCAGGACAGACCTCGGTAACCTCCGCAGGTTGCGCCTTGGCAGTCTCACCAGGTTGAACCTCGACAGCCCCAGATAGCTCGACCTTAACTTGAGCAGCCTGCGTCACCACCTTTGACGAATCAAACGGGGTAGCCTCGTTAGCGTCCTCTGCGGCCTCGGCAGCATACCGTTTCACCTCCTCAACGGCCTACGTACCAAAGAAGGAGAAATCCATCTCAGGATGGTTCACCCAAAGGGTGTACAAGAACGCTGAACAGGTGTTAGACCTGGTTTCCCTGCACACAGAGTCCATCCGAGCTCCCACATCTGCCCTGATTTCGTCAATGGTCCTTTTAGCAAGCTGCTCGCATCGGACAGCTCGATCATCACCCTGATTCCATTCCTCTTTAGCTGTTTTCAGCTCTACCTCAGCCAACTTCAATTGGTCTTGGACCCTCCACAACTCCTCATTTGCTCTGTTCAACTCGCTGGTGAGCTCGAAGTTAGCGAACTCCAACATGTTCTTCGATCGACGAAGCTCCTCGTTAAGATCTTTATTTTTTTGGACCTCTACCCTCAGGTGCATCTCAGAACCCTACACCTCTTTTTTGGTAGCGAGGAGCACTGCCTGAAGAGCTTTGTTCTCGTCCACGAGCTTCGTTAACTCGGCTTGCAGAGCATTCTTCCCGTCCTTAAGCTTCGTTATTTCAACCTGAAGGGACGTGCTCACCGCCTCAAGCTGTGCATCAAAGTCCATGTGATGAGCTCGGAGCTTCATGGCAGCAAGGGAAGCCTGTGAAAGAAGAAAAGTTAAATCGTTAAAAAACAGATTAAGGAACCAAAGTACAAAAATTCTGACTAACCACCAAGTTGTGGCAGGCCATGTACTCATAGAGAGGGATCCCCTTCAGCTTCAGGTCATCTAGAGGCTTCGCATTGGCACCCAAAAGGGTGGGCATGGAATCCAGGAAAAGTGCCAACATAGATCCCTCTCGGCAGGGCCTCCAAGGTTGGTTCCTTCTCAGGGACCTTAGCCTGTTTGACCCTGCTATCGTCCTTCTATTGCGGCTGATCAGGCCTTTTCTTCGAACCCGCGGCAGGAGCATTTTGAACTTCCCCTACGACCTCATTCCCTCGAGCTCCACTCGAACCATGGTCACGGGAGGCAGGAGCCCATTGCCCTGGTTGCTGTTAGGGGTGCTTCTGTTGTTATGGTTGTTTGGGTAGGGCTCTTTTCCGTTGCTTTTGCTGATGATGGTGATTTTTCTACTGCTGAGGTGGTTGTTGTTGTTGCTGGGGACGCGGCCGCGGTTGTGACTGTTCCGACCTCCCTCTCCGCGAGCTTGAGCTCCGGGTTGCGGACGAAGTAGCCCCCGATCTCGCCCTAGATCGCTTCGGCTTGAGGAGGTCGAGGTCAACCATATCTCCGCTTTGATCATCTTCTCCTCTTTTGCTACTCGACTCTGTGACCTGTAAGGCAGACTAAAGGACCTTCGCGCCCAAAACCCCGATGTGATCTCCCTTGATGATCTCAACGTTGAGAGGGGGTGCAAGCTCGATTTCTCTGAGAAGCTCATCTGAAAGCTCGAGAATCTCTGAACCCGAACCCGCTGCAACAAGCTTGTTGAGGATGTCGGTTTCATCGGCTGATAAAATTTTCCTTTTGCCCCCAAAATCTGCATCAAAGAATGAGCGAGTCAAGTTACGTACGTAAAAAGGTGAAAGAGCCCACACGAGCTGATATTCTCTTACCTGGGGTCAATACGAAGCTATAGTTTCTGAGTAAGGAAAGCGAAGGGCAAGACACAAAAAATCACATGGACTTGTAATCGCCCACGTTACTTCTCATTCGCTTTACTTTGTGGAAGGGCGACCTTATATGGAGAAGGACGAGCTGCCAGGTAATACAACCCATCCTTGGTGTTTTTGAAGGAAAATTGAAATTTTAATTGTTTTTGTGAGGGAAGAGGAAGTTTGTTTTTGAGAAACAAGATAGACAGAGAAGTGAGTTGGGCGTATGAATTTGGTGTCAATAGAAAGGGTGCGAGTTTGACCTCGTTCAAAAGGGCAAGAAGGTATGGAGCTACGAGGAACCTAAACCCAGACTCAAGGTACTGAGGGCTAATGGCTATAAAGTCAGATGGTGGATAGGCTGCGTGGGAACTCGAAGCAGGGATATATACTCGGCAGCTCTTAGGGAGACGAAACTCCCGAGTACAAGACGCCACCTCGTGATGTTTGGCTTTGGATGAGAATCTTTTAAAAATCTCGTGCCTCGTACTTCCTTCAGCGACCTGATCTTGGACCTCCAGGTCGGCTTCGGAAAAAGTCACTTCAACGACCTCCTTAGATCGCGAGCTCGTACCCTCAAAGTTTTTACCCTCCATCACAAGGCAATCTTCGGAGTTCGAGGTATCATTTTCTCCTACGATATGGTTGCAACGCTTTTGATGATAGGGCTTAATTATTTACATATTTTTATTTAATTTTTATCTTAACCTTATGCTAATTTTCTTACATAAATGTGTGTTTATATGGATTTTACATTATTTTAATCTTGTTTTGTAGGAATCCAGCAAATGAAATAATTTTAAAGATTTTGGCGTAAAATGAAAAAAAAAATTATAAAGTTAATTTTAAAATTAATATTATAAATTAAAAATAAATAAATAAATATTTTAAATAATTAATATTATAATATAATTAAAGTTATTATATTTAATAGTATATTAAATATTATATATTGAATTATAATATTTATATATATATCATTACAGTAGCGTGAATCTGTGAATGTGTGGTTTGTGTGTTTTTATATAATAATATATTAATAATATAAAGGGGTCCAATGGGATGGCAATTGAAAGAGTGCAATTTTGTTCACCCCTTTAACGGGATGACCATCACCCTCACAATTTTTGTGAGAGTAAAAAATAACGGAACGACAATTTTGTTCATCCCATGCCGTTTCGTTATTTTTTACCCTCACAAAAATTGTGAGGGTGAGGGAGTGAACAAAATCGCACTCCAATTGAAACTGCATGTGCCCTAAGTATATATACATATAATAAAATATGAGAGAAAGAAAAAAGGAGAATGGGATTGAAGCTAGGGCAACCATGCACATCCTATACAGATATAAATATATTATTATATTGGATTAAAGGGGATGGAAGAGGCTTTTGGACGCGGCACAGTGAAGATTTCATAAAGGTGTCAGAGGAGGAGATTGGAGCTCCGCGCGGCGCACAGTGTGGCGGACAAAAGAGAAAGGAATTAAGGAAGAAGGTAGCGGCGCACACTGGAAGGAGATGCGAGCCTTTTGCACAGCAAAAGCAAGCGCACGAACACGACCCAGATCTGGAATAGATTTGGGTAGGGAGCATCCCCTCTTCCTCATTCAATTTTTTATTTTTATTTTACTTTAATAATGTCTAGTTAATTTATTTTAGCTAGAGTTTGGATGGATTTTAATTATGAGATTATTTGTTTAATTTGATTCAAAACTCGATTATTATTTGCGTGAGAAATTTATATTGTTACATTTAATGCTTTAAAAGATTGGTCACCTTTTACTGATTTAATGATTTATACATGACTGACTAAAGGATTATTATAAATTAAATCTATAGGCAATATAAATCACATGCTTGACTATGAGATCGAAAGATAATTAGTTCGTGTGTGGGAATCGAGGAAGCTTAGTGAGTCAAATTCCCTTCCGAAATTAGAGGTTTTCAAAGAACTTAATGCTTATTTATTTCGTTGATATCTGCTCAGAAATCTGACAGTGAAATTGAATTAATAAATGATTAATATGACTTGAAAAAGCTTATTAATTAATTGAGGGAAATCCACCATCACATGCAAATAATTATAAAATACTGTAAGGGTATTTGTGGTTTTGAATCGGCTTGAAAAAATAGTTACATGACCCAGATTAAATAAAATCTAAACCCTAGTACATTTATTAATTAATTTTTCTCACAAAGAATTCAGTTTTTCATTTATTTTTATTTTTATTCATCCGATTAATTAATTAGTTCAACTTAGGTTAAGTTAAAATTGTTTTGGTATTGTGATCTAGTTCTCGTGGGATCGACATCTTTTCATCACTATTTGCATATTTGACTAGGGTACACTTACTCGAATTAATTGTGCATAAAATCACACAACATTTGACCTGAATTTTCGCGGATATGGTCAGACATCTATAAAGAGAAATAAAGAACAGTCAGGTCGCAGATTGCGAACCAGACCTCAAAGAACTAGAAAAAGCCCTAAAAATATCCCCTATTTTTTAGGTTGAGCGCTTTGCAACAGGGTGCCGCCTAAGATGGATGGGCTACAACCGCGAACTTGGTATTCCATAGAAAACTAATCCTAAGGTCATTGTGCCCGAAGGCTCAGTAGATACCGGACCAACTGATTCGAGTCGCTTCCCCGAAAAATGGAAGTGACACCGACAGAATCGAGAAGACCAGAGAAACCATCGACGGCTAACCGACGATGGATGGCCTTACAAAAAGAAAATAAAGAAAGTCACAGCAAACTTACCAAACATTGAGCCTGACGTCTATATAGAAACTTAGAGCAAGCCCCGGACGGAGATGGTAGGCGTCTAAAAACACGGTAGCAATAGAAGTCTCGAGAGAAAAAGGTGAAAGCAAGAAAGGATTTCAAAATAACGTGAAAGAAGGATAAGGAAGACACCCTCCACTACTTATACCTCCAGCCCGATCAATCCCAGCCGTTGGATAAAAAACGGCTTACGGTATGCTCCACATCCACCGGCCTCACAATAGCTTATGGGTCCCATAGACATAATCATGCTCAGTAATAGGGGGAATGTGCGCACTAAATGCATCGCAGACAGGGCGTGCTGCATGAAACGACTTGATTTGAAGCAATTGGCCTGAAGTCATAAATGTGGGTTAACAACTGGCACACGTCAACTCCCAGTCCGAATACTGCACTGCGAGTTGGGGGGCTTGTGTTGTATGTATTTCCGGAACCACTCATTATGGGTTGAACTCAGTATGATGGGCCGGCCCAATCGCCCGGAGTCTAGAAGGTCTAGGTGACCTCATCAAGGAAATCCCACACACCATTGAAATCCGAAGCTCATAAAACGAGTTCTTTGTTAGCTTTCGGTAAAGCTCCTAGCGAGCTCTCACAATCGATTAACGAGCTCCCAGTAAAACCCTCAGTTCGCTGGACCATCCAAATCGCTAGCCTAAAACCTCCAGCTCGCATAAATGGCAAAGCTGTTAAAAAGTTAAATGTAGGGTCCATTTACTTTATCTGCAATGGCCTGTGTTCCTCATAATGAGGATCTCACTCCCAATTTTGTACAGATGATAAGGATTGTTTGTCCCCCGTTATATCATCTTTATATTTCTATATGTTATCCAAATTGTAAAGGCCCCTTAATATAAATAAGAGTCAGAGATACCATAAGGGGGTAAGGAGGATAATCAGACACCGCTATTCTGAAGGAATAATTAGAGTGCGGTCGTGGAGTAGGCATCATTCTGGCTGAATCACATAAAAATTGCTTGTGTTTATTCATATATGGGATCTTTGTTTTATTCTTCTTGACATTTTAGATTGACTCACCGCGGTCCAAAACGAATAACGATCGACTGAAATTGAACGTCGACACCATCTAAATTTATTCTACCTAAGTTTATTATTTTTCATTATCACAAACATGCTCTAAAAAAAAAATAAAATAGTTCAATCTCAAATTGATATTAAACTCAAATTAACTCGACACATCGATGTCACTGTCCAATAGACTTAATTGAAGATAAATTTTAAAAAATATTATAAAATTTCAAACTATTTAATAGAATATTACATTTTTCAAATAAATTACATTAAATCATTCGCGTTAACGTCTACACTAAAAAGGAAACGTATAATTTATATGAATAGAATTTGCTATTAATAGTAGTGAGTTTAGAAATATGACAAATTGACAATGACGAGTTTTGAAAATACTATTGCTTAATAAAAAAAAAAAAACTCTTTATAAAAAGTAATGAGTTCAAAATTATATATTTTTCTAACTATAAAAGTTACTCAAAGACAACGACCCATGCTCGCATGAATTCTACATTGAAATTGTTGTCCACAATTTGATTTTGACTAGAAATATGTACAAACTAACAATAAAATTAAAATAAGAAATTATAAAAAAAATGAGATTTGTAAATAGAAATTAAGTGAAGAATGTGAAATAAATATTCTTAAAATATATTTTGGCCCCCACATGCTAACTGGATTGATCGGCGTTTGTCTCATAAAATACAATATTTTTTCAAATAATTAGTACAACACAATACTAATTTCATCGGGCGAATCAAATATTGATTGTACTCTTCTTTATTAAAAAAAATAAATTAAAATCTCACGCACTTAAAAAATAATTGAAGATTATTTTGGTAAGAAAGTATTTTGAATAATGAAATAAAAAAATCATCTAATTTGAATTGATTTTGGATGGATATAATGGAATTAAGAGAGTCTTATTTATAGTTTTTAAATATTAAATTGTAAAAGGTTATATTGTTTGATCTGAATTAATCTGAATATTCAAATAGTATCTTTTTTAGATTTATGTGTAATAATTTAGTGATTTTAATTATACTCTCTAACGGAAGTTTACATTTTTTACTATGTATCTCTCACATTTCAACTAATTTTGAAGACTTTTATAATTTAAATATTTAAAACTCATTAATTTCAAAAGGAATCTAAAGTAGATGATTTGTAATAATTTATTAATTTTTTTAAAAACTGCGATATTGTGTTAAATAATTTAAAAAATTATGCCAAATGAATTTCTCCTCTCCCAGGCGCTCCGCGCTTCACTTCAAAGAAAGCACAGAAACAACAGTACCCGCCGTCGTCCTTATCTTCAACCGCGAACGATTTCTCTGCATTAGATATGGTTTCGGTGACAATCCCTGGTCGGATTCCATTTCCTCCGAGCCATCCATCCTTCAAATTCCAACCGGACAACAACTGCAAAACTCACCAGAAATTCCTCTCTCCCACCGCGAAATGGAGATGCTCGGCTGGCGACCAACCCCAGCCGCAGCAACAGAAGCCCCGGCGACGGTCGACGAGCAAGAAGAGCCAGCCCCAAGGCGAGAAAGGGATCGACCCGGTTGGGTTTCTAACCAAACTCGACATTTCCCATAAACCCTTCGCCCTGTTCCTCCGCGAAAGGTTGGTCATCGACCCCTCTTAATTTGAGTTCACTTGGGCTGCCTTTTCCTTTTCTTATTTCTGTTTTGGATTTCTTCGTTGTCTATTTATCTTTCTGAACGCAAAGAAAGAAAATAAAAAGGCTTAGGCTCGCCTTGGTTGTGATTCCACTATAGTTTTCCTTAATTTTTACGCGTTGGTTTTGCACGTGATTAGAACCAACAAAACCAGTTGTTGGGCGTCTTCCAGAAAATTTTATTGAAGCATTTTTTAAATGAGTTCACCAAATATGTATTGCTTTTGTATTGTGAGCGTTATTACCCCATTTTTTAGAGAGCCTTTTTTTTTTTGGGGGGGGGGGGGGGGGGGTTGATTTAGGAAACAGAGAGCAAGTTATGGTGTTTAAATTCTTCCTGTCGGATCAGTTTTATAAGTGATCGAATGTGAAGAGGTCATAGTTGAGGTGTGTTTATTGCAGAATTTTGGACTAATTTTTGAAGGTTATTAATGTTGTCTCACTCTCATCCGCAGGCATAAATTATTGAAGAACCTGAAGGATGAAATTTTCAAACGATTCCTGAATCTCAAGGAAATAGCTTCGGGGTTAGTTTCACTGTATTCATTCCATTCCACCTTCCAAAATCTTCTATATTATTTATCCGAATTATTGAATTTTCAATTAGAATAAAAGTGGTTTGTGACTTGTTTTATATGTCGAGGTTAGGCCACCAATATGGAATCACTAGAGGCAGTATTGGTTATAGCTAGAGTTTGCTTGTGGAATTGTCTTTTAGAACCTTTTTATTTTCTTTCATTCACCACCTCTTCTTTTGGTGGGGGGAGGTTGAGAATGATCCTGTTATACTGATTCTGCATCTTTGTTTTAGATTTGAAATATTGGGCATGCACCGCAATGTGCAACATCGGGTGGACTTCATGGAGTGGGCTCCAGGTTTGGTATAGAGCTCTCTAAATGTTTTTTATTTTCAAATTTTTTGGGTGAAAAATTCAGACTGCTGGATGTGTAAATGGAACAGCTAAACGGCACTGTCCTAGTTTTAAGAATAACAAATATGAGAACTCATTGGAGAACTCTGTGAAAATATGAGCCATAACACCTGAAGTCTGGCAATTATATGTTCCAGTTACAATGGAGGTAAAGAAAGATACCAGGTGGTGCATAACTTGTGAAAATATTTAGAAGTAGACTATAAACAGGGTTATAATCTATAAACTTTACATTGACACATTATAATTTATAAAGTTTACATTGACCTTTATTAATTAGCAAGTCAAATATTCTACCATGCGAAACAAAAGTTTTTGTTTAAGTACATGCAGAATCTAGCAACTGTCCTAACTTGGTTAGGATAAGGTGCAGCTGATGATGACATGCGCAGAATCTAGTAAAAGGGAACTGAAGTGATTTAAGGACAAATGCAAGGGAAGAATGACCTGAGCCACTTGACACCATAGTAACATATTGAAGGAACCTAGAACCACAAGGAATGAGCAACAAGCTATCCTAGTCAACTCTCTCTGGTAATCACTCAGAGCGGTCCATACACAAACTTGAATGGTGTAAAAGACACTGAATCACCAAAATTAATCCATGAAGTAAATAAAGGAACTGCCCCCTAAACTTTACATATTTTTCTAAATTTTGAATGTTCTCCAATTGATGGCTGCATGTTAAACTTTGTTTACCCCCTTCCCCTGGTCTCTTTTGATATCTTTTTGAATTGCTGCAATCAGCGCATCAATCATCACCAATGCAATTTCTGATTTCATTTCCTTAATAACTTTTGTTTCTTGCATGTGCTCAACTTGATATATGCAGGTGCTCGCTATTGTTCACTGGTTGGTGACTTTAATGGGTGGTCACCAACCGAGAATTGTGCAAGGGAAGGTCATTTTGGGCATGATGATTATGGGTACTGGTTTATCATTCTGGAAGATAAACTCAGGGATGGGGAAAAACCAGATGACCTGTATTTTCAGCAATATAACTATGTAGACGATTTTGATAAAGGTGACTCTGGTGTGTCTATTGAAGAAATTTTAAAAAAAGCAAATGACGACTACTGGGAACCTGGGGAGGACAGGTATGTTAAATCACGTTATGAAATTGCAGCTAAGCTATATGAGCAAATATTTGGTCCTAATGGACCTCAAACAGAAGAAGAATTGGAAGAAATACCTGATGCTGAGACAAGGTATAGAGCATGGAAAGAGCAGCACAAAGATGATCCACCTAGCAATTTACCTCGATATGATGTGATCGATGATGGGAAGGAATATGATATTTTCAACATTGTGGATGATCCTGTATCACGAGAGAAATTTTATGCTAAAAAGCCCCCTCTTGAATACTGGTTAGAGACCCGTAAGGGAAGGAAAGCATGGTTAAAAAAATATACACCTGGTATCCCTCATGGCAGCAAATATAGGATATATTTTAACACTCCGGATGGGCCTTTGGAGCGAGTTCCTGCATGGGCCACCTATGTACTTCCTGGTAACCGAACTTTGCAACATTGGAAATTAATGGTTGCTGACGTGTCATGTTTGTGTGTTCTTTTCTTTCTGCTCTTACTGTTTGACAGCTGATTCATTATATATATATTTGGTCCCCGATAGGGTATAACTACAATTAATTTCCAATAAGTTTTGAAAGGATATATAAAATATTAAAATATGAATAACATAACAGATAATACCCAGTGCTTAACCTCTGACTTAACTGTTACTTTTTTTGGAAAGCACACTTCTGTGCCATTATGCATATAGTTACAGTCTAGTCTCTTCTCTATTGCATTTGGCTGGTTGTGTTACCTTGCTTTCTTATTTCAAAAGATCCTTTGGAGTGACCGTTTATGGACTGCTCCAACTGGCTTCAATGATGTTGAATAAGTTGTGGCCATATTGGTTCTTGTCCTCAAAATTGTTACTGCTATATCTTTGCTTGCAAATATCAGCTACCTGAATGAGGGTTAGTTAATGGGAAAGTTGCACAAAAAAACAAAGCCAACTTTTACCTTTATATCAATTTTGTTCCGAACTTTTAATTTTTTCAATAGTAGTGTTCAACTTTAATTTTGTTTGGATTTTGGACCTATGTTAATCTTCTGTTAGCAACAACCATTAAATGCTGACATGACCTACTAAATTGTATATGTCTGTATCTTGGATTCAAGTGCTTTAAGCCATAGTCTGTAAGGAGCTCTATTGGCTGACTTGACTAAGGCTGTTCTGCTTTTTCCCCTGCATTACAAAAAACGTCGCTAGTTGCCGTTGTTTTTGATGTTTTGTTGAATCTTGAGGCAGTTTGTTTATGCTTTGTAAATGTTTAAGAATTGTACTGCAATTTTCCTTTAAGTGTCTTGATTGTATTCAGATGCTGATGGAAAACAAGCTGTTGCTGTCCACTGGGAGCCACCTCCTGAATGTGCATACAAGTGGAAGCATAAGCATCCAGAAGTACCAAAATCATTGCGTATCTATGAATGCCATGTTGGGATTAGTGCACTGGAGCCAAAAGTTGCGTCATTCAATGACTTCATGGAGAATGTAACTCAGTTATTGTTGCTTATATTTTTATTTCTTCAATATTACATCAGGATCTCTCCTTTTCTGATACGCATTGTGTGTTTGCATATTATTTCTATTACATCTCTTAATTTTAGGTCCTTCCTCATGTCAAAGAAGCGGGTTATAATGCAATCCAATTGATTGGACTTATTGAGCACAAAGATTATTTCACTGTTGGCTATAGAGTGAGTTGAATGTTATTCTGCCCTTTTTCTTTCATTGTTTTGTTTTGTGAAGACATATCTTGATGTAATTTAACTTTGAAGTTGTATGAGTAGCTGGAACATAAACCTGCTCTTTTGTTATGTTGATGACTTAAAGCTCCCTTAATGGGAATAGTCACAAGGTTTAATCTCACTAGGTGGGGATGTTCAGAGGGGAATCCATAAACTATTATTTTTATTATTATTTATAAAAAATAGCTTTGGTGTAGAAGTGGGAAATATTGAGTGGAAGTGGACTAATTGAGTGTCATTCAATTCTCATTCCTGCCACTTGTAGTTCATTTTTGGCTTTATAAGCTATAGCATTAAATATCAAGGAATTATATGACATGTATAATATTCTTATCATTTAAAATGCTCTGGTTCATCAAGCTATAAAATATGCAAAAACCTGTTTCCATGATCTATTGATCAGACTTCTTTGCTCCTGGTAAACCAAATTTTGTTTTTTATTTAATTTGAATGTTTTATTAGTTGATTACAAATTTCATTTCTAAGAACATGATTTAACACCTTATTGACAATGCAGGTTTCCAATTTATACGCTGTTAGCAGCCGTTATGGTACACCTGACGACTTCAAGCGGTTGGTTGATGAAGCTCATGGTTAATAGTGAAACTTTGACTTGGTTCATTCTTTGCTAGTGGTTGATTGATTAAATTGTCTGTGTATCTATTTGTATGATCTGACAGCATGTTTTACAACCAGTGATCAGCACATCATAATGCATGTTGCATGATGACCATTGTTTGGTTCCTTAAATAGCAATGAAACATAAAACTATTCTCATACCTAATATGATTTTGCATGTTATGTATTTGTATAGACTCCAAACATTTCATAGGGGTTGCTACAAGTCAGCTATTGTTTCCAATAATTTAGGCATGGTGTTGATCTGAAAGGGGACAAGTGGTTTTAATTTTAACATGCTTGATCATAAGATATTATGTCATGTTCTCATGGATTCATATTTTCCTGTTTTTGGCTATATCATCTAAGCTAAGTATGATTAGTCATACAAGTCAACTGAAGCAAAGAGGACCGTGACTGTAGCAAATCAGTATTTTTAACATTCCGTACAATGTCCATGCAAAGAAGATTTTTGAGCTGTCTGCGGAGCTTTAATCCTTTTGTTAGAAATTTAATCTTTATGGCAATCCAAAGATGCAAGGTAATCTTTAATGCATGTGTTACAGTTGGGCAAATGACTATATTAACATGGATAGATTTGGAGAAAAAGATTTCAATTCTCTAAAATAGTTGGAGACATGACATTTCTGTAGAAGCTATGTTATATTTGAATCCATTTTGCTGATTGAGTAGGTCTTGGTCTGAAAAGTTAGCAAATCACATGAGCTTCCTGAAAAAGTTTTAATGTACTTTTGACAATTTTGGTTGTCCTCATTTATGTAGATGAGTTGAGCTCAAGCATATCTTTTATGTGCATCACTAGCATTAAATTGAGCTTAATTTGCTCTAATCTTTGATTCAGTGAGCCGGGCTTTACTGCTGCTATTCAGGTGATTGTCCAGAAGTGGTATTTGAAAGTTAATGAACTTTTTACAATTATATCTAGATTTTGTGATCAAAATTTGGTGCACGATTTTGACATAATATTGCAGTGACGCAACTTCCATGCAGTATTTGACTTGGTTTCTCATTTTCCTTTGAGATATTCATTATATGACCGTGTCCCTTGTGAGTTGTGGGCAAAGGGCAGATCACTGACCAATAATGACACTCAATCCTTCTAGCATGTTTCTTTATTAAGTCACCTTGTCAGCCTTATTGTCTTTAGATTTGAGGCAACTTGAGTAGCCCATTATAATGTGAATTAATTTCTCTCTTGCTCACAAACTTGGAAAATTGTAATGGGCATCCCCAGTACGTGAAGTTCCTTGCTTTGCGCTGGTTAGGAGAGGGTTATTTTTCATGTAGCCGGACTCTTGCTTTGCCAAGAGGTGGTTTCCACAACTCAAACCTGTGACATGCAAGTCAAAATGGAGCAGCCTTAAATAACATCAAATATCTAGGATGTTACTGATTTCCGCGCCAATTCTCCTTTATGTTCAGGGTGTGATTGATAGCATGGAAAATGCCACATCCGTGGAATTGAATTCCATGATACAACCCTTTAAAGCATGTTTTGGCTTGTTTTTCATGGAAAATTGATTCTAAGGGGGTGGTGGTTTTTGTTTTCCATGGAACTTGGAAAATGTTTTCTTTTCTAACTAAATGCAATCAAACAGACCCTTATTTCAATTTTTGTCTTATCCTTGCTGATTGTGTTCTTACAATTGTTTTTACACAAGGTGATGTTATTTTACATTTTCATTTTGCAGGATTAGGACTACTTGTGTTCTTAGACATTGTCCATTCCTACTCAGCAGCAGATGAGATGGTTGGATTATCACTTTTTGATGGATCAAATGACTGCTATTTTCATACTGGTAAAATTTGTTGATGCATTGGTTGTATTCATGAGTATTGGGAAAAACTAATCACTTTTTCATATATTCTTGTCTCACATTGCATGTTTTGGCGATGCTTGCATGAGCAATGCATGTTTTACTCCCACAAAACATTGCAGGGAACCTTTGTTTCTACTCATCCATGTTTTCTTTTTGGTGTCATTTGTATATAAGACAAATTTAAACTCGTTGATATTTTCTTGTTGGTATCATTTGTATATAAGACAAATTCATCATGCATTCAACCTAGGCAGTTGGATTCATTGGAATGAGGTCTTTTCACCTTTACTTTATGCATGAACTAGTAAGCATTCTGATAAGAAATGCAAATTACTTCTAGATGCATGACATAGAAAAAACCCTAAGTTGGCAATTGGTAGATTCTGCTTTTTATCTTTTCTCCTAGTTTAGAAATATGTTTTTGCTACCTTCCTGCTTTGTGTCTGCATCTTTGCTCCTATTACTGTGCTGACATTCCAATTATTCACTTTCTTCAGCTCTATATTTGAAGGGGAAACAATAATCAATTTTTCTTATGCTGATGAAAATTATTAGAGGATTCATTGTGGCCTTAAAAGTGATGAAGTTTGTCTTTTACTGTTTGTGGTTTTGACTGTTAGTGGAAATGACTATCATTCCATGCAGTTGCAAACTTGGTGTGCCCTATTTAATATTTATCTTTTCATATTGATGATCCCTTGTTTCCAAATTTCTGGATCAATAGGTAAGCGAGGGCATCACAAATTTTGGGGAACCAGAATGTTCAAATATGGAGATATTGATGTGCTGCATTTTCTTCTCTCAAATCTGAATTGGTAAATGTGAAACATCAGCATTTTTCATCTTAAAAATGGTGAAGTTGCACACATCAGCTTTTGTTTTTACCATGTGCTGCTGTTTATTACCCTTTTATGCTACTAGTTGGTTCTGGGGTTGTACCTGTTCCTCTAGATCATGTTTTAAGTGTGTAGTTTGATTGAGCAGGTGGGTGGTTGAATATCATGTTGATGGTTTCCAGTTCCATTCACTCCCATCAATGATTTATACACACAATGGATTTGCTTCTTTTACTGGAGATATGGAAGAGTAAGCCATAAATATTAACTGCTTTGTTAAAGAAAATTTACCACCTTGACATAACATGTTCCATGACATTCTGTACTTGGCTTTTCTGTTAATTTGTTCAATAGAATGATATTTCAATTAAATGTAATCTCTTTGGTGGGCACTACATGGTCATGGTTATGGTTGGACAAGAATTTGTATTTGGAATTTTTACATATATTTTTATTGGTTGTCTGAATTGTTTGATTGCAGATATTGTAACCAATATGTTGACAAGGATGCTTTAGCATACCTCATTTTGGCCAATGATATACTTCATGCTCTTCATCCTAATATAGTTACAATTGCTGAAGATGTAAGTTGTTCTGAATATGTGCTTTTCATAGTAACAGATGTGTAACATTTTGATACTGATATAAGTTTTTTACTTAGTAAATATTTATGAGATGTCTGTTCTTCCTCGAGTAATATGCATCTTCTTGTGGTCATACTACCATCCATTATAATTATGTCCAATATGGTTTGGTGCGTTAATGTACAGATGGATTTTTTTCATTAACTGGTTCAGTACAATATACAAAACAAGGATTAATCTTCAGATTGTGTGAGATAAATTGTGGAACTGGCTTGAGGAATTCTGTCTAAAACACCTCAATTTGAGGAAAAAAGAAAACGTTTTTCTTGTTGTGTTGGTTCAGAAGACACTCATGCAAAAATGAAAAATATGGAAACAGGAAATGAAAATGCAGATGCTGTTAGCTAAAAGGCCTTGAGCATTCCCCTTTCAAATTTTAAGCAGACCCAATTTCAACTGAGTGATTCTTCTGTGGCATGTCTAAATTACTTTGAGGTGATTCATAAAGATGGATATAATACTGAAAATGGAGACACTGTGCTTCACAGGAATTCAGTGCTAAATAGTGGATGATGCACTTTTATCTTTTTTGGTGGAATATTGATGCATAGTTTTCGTCTTTCTGAATCATTCCACCAGTGCTCCAATGAATCTTCTAGCAAATTCTTATAAAGTTCTCATTTGGAAAATTGCAGATTTTGTTATAAATATCTACATAAAACACTAATAGAATTAGTGGGTGTGAGTTTACATGAGTCCTTGCCAAAACTTTTGCAAGTATCCAAGAATTTGATGACACCATCCTGAGTGAGATGATTCTGATGACTATTAAGACTTCCGTTCCCATCAGCTTCCATTTTCTCATAAGACTTTCATTGAATATTCCACAGTCCCATTTATAACCTTTATATGTCCTGCAACATTTATGGTCCCCTTTTGGTGTTTTTGTTAGGCAACCCTTTATCCTGGGTTATCTGAGCCAACTTCTCAAGGAGGATTGGGCTTCGATTACTATGTCAATCTTTCTGCGCCTGAGATGTGGTCGTGGTTACTTGAGAATGTCCCTGACCATGATTGGAGCATGAGCAAGGTTCTGCAATTAAATACTATTTCCATCTTTGTGTTGGATGGGATTCCATTATTTCATCATTGAGAAGTTATTTTATTCATTGGGCTTAATACTGTCACTTTCTTGATTCACTTCCTAGATTGTGAGCACATTAGTGGGAAACAAGCATGGTACTGATAAAATGCTTTTGTATGCTGAAAATCACAACCAGGTACTATCATCCTCTGTTCCTTCAAATAGCCTGCTCCTTTATCCAGTATCTGTATTAAATTTGCCAAATTACTAGTTATGTTTGAAAAGTTGCATGTCACCTTTACTTTCTTGCTTGGCAGTCCATATCAGGGGGGCGGTCATTTGCAGAAATTTTACTTGGTGGAGCCGTAGAACATGCTTCTGATAGAAGTGAGCTTTTGCTTAGAGGGTGTTCACTCCTCAAAGTATGTGATATGCTCATTTTTTTGTTCCTATGCAACCCAAAAGTTTTACTCATTTTTTATCCTGATATGAAGTATGTTGCTTTTGAGAAGCCATGTGTTGAGAATTGACCTAAAAACTATGCTTTATTTATTTATTTTTTTGGTAGGCAGTTTTGCCTTTTATTGTCCAAAAGTCAACTGTTCCCCAAGCCCTATTAATACTAGTATACTTATGATTTAGGGTTTGAATCTCGTCCTTTCCACTAAAGAGGGTGATATGGAGCTATTAGATATTTAAATTCACTTGTACATAAATGGGACTGTGGATTGGGTTAGGACTCAACTCTGTTGGGGATTCTCATACTCCTTTAGGTTCTCCAATGAGTTGAGACTGTTATGGTCACATCCAAGTAGGGTCACCAGTACTGGTCAATCCCCTGCTTTTCTTTTTTAGTCAGCAAAACATGTCATGTATGAGGCTTTTCCTCCAAGATAACTTTTGTATTCCTCTACCTCTTTGGCTGTGATGTTTTTTACTTCATCTACTCTCCTCATAAATACATTTGTTAGTCTTCTTCTCATATGTCTAAACTGACTTAAATCACATTTTTGCATCTTATCTTCAATAGGTGCTACTCTAACCTTATTATTGATAATCTTATTTCTAATATAATCCTTTCTTTTATGGCCATATATATCATCATAGCATCCTCATTTTAGTTATGTGTGTGTATATTTTGTATATACTGGTATTTAACTGCCTAATATTTTGTGTAATATAAATATTCTTACAATTATTTGATAAAAAGCTTAAAATGTTGGTCACATTTCTCTATTTAACCATATTGACTTTATTATATGAGTAACATCCTCAATAATCTCCTTTTCTTTCTGGATCTGAACAATTAATTGAGATATCTATTGATCTTCTCTAAATATATGTTGATCTTCAAGCCTCACTAGGACATCATCCACGCTGCTACTTTTACTGAATTCACATTTCATATATTATGTTTTGGATCTGTTCAACTTTTGAAGCCTTTGAATTTTAAGTTGTCCCTCTGTAATTTGAGTTTAGAATCTTGTCTTCTTTTTGTCTCCTGCACCAAGATAATATCATCTGCAAATAATATACACCAAGGACCTCTTCTTGGATGTGCTCTATATGTTTATCCATCATGAGTGAAGAGGTAAGAGCTTACTGTGGACCCTTGATATAATCCAATTGTGATTGAAAAAAATCTTATCATCTCCATTACAAGTCATGCCATACATTTTTGTTTGATAATAGATGTCTTCAATAACTTGTATATTAGTGATTTGGACTCCTCTGAAATCGTCCATAAGATTCTTTGATGTCTGTCATAAGTTTTTCTCCAAATCTATAAACATCATATGGAAATCCTTTTCTTTATCTTTGTATGTTTCCATGAGATCCCATAATGAGTAGATAGCTTCTATTTTTAGCATATTAGGCATGAAAATAAAGTGGTTTTTCAGAAACCTTGTTTATCTTCTTAACCTTTGTTCAACTACCCTCTCTCAAGGGATTATGCTATGGATCATTAGCTCAATCCTTACTCAGCAAAAAAGAAAGGAAAAAGAACCTGCCAACTTAATTGGCTTTTGTTTTTTGTTCTATCTAATTTTAACCATTAATTTTAAGTCAGGTGTTGATAATTTATTAGTAAAGAGACATTGTGTCCCCCTTTATCCATAAGCTGAGAAACAAGGTGCTTCTTTTGTGGTAGTTTGAGGGAGATAATTCAAAAGCTTAGACTATGCAGCATCATATTCTGTAAGAACTAGAGAGAATAAAAAATTGAAAGAAAATGAAGAGAGAGAATCAGAACTGTAGAGACTGAATTTGAATGAATATTACAGCAAAAGCTGTTAGTTTATATACTGCCCTCTGTTATTCAACAACTAACAGATGTGCCAGTTGTCAGTAACAAACAGAATACTGGTTGTGCTTTCTGTTTGTAACAAACTAACTGACTGCCACATAAACTAATAAGAAATTGAAAATAAACTGTAACAAGAAACTAAATAAACTCTCCTTCTATTCTCTACTTCCTCTATCCTTCATAATTAGAAGTAATATTCTCCTTAACAGGTTCTTCTCCTCTGGCTTAGTAGTTAGTATGTTTGGTTTTCTGTACTTGCATATAATTTTGTTTTTTCTGGATTTAGATGATCAGATTGATTACATTTACAATTGGAGGTCATGCTTACCTCAGCTTCATGGGAAATGAATTTGGGCATCCAAAGGTACTCTCTCTCTCTCTCTCTCAAAGCCCTGAAGATCTGAACACAGGCCATTAACTATTTTTGTTGTTCCAGAGGATAGAGTTCCCAATGGCAAGTAACAACTTCTCTTTTTCACTTGCTAACCGTCGATGGGATCTGTTGGCAAATGGAGTGCACTGTGAATTGTTTTCCTTTGATAAGGTGTGAGTTCATAACTCATTATTATCATGCTATTGATATTAGGCATGAGTACCTTTCAAGCTCACTGTTATAGTAATTATCTTGAGGTTAGCATTCTTTTTGCTGTGACCTTCAGTTTTATCAGATATTGCTCTAAGGAGTGTTTTGTTATTTGCTGAAGGATGCTTACATTATGCTTTATGCTTTGTTCCCAATTCATATTTAGCCATATGAGTGCATCCATAATTGACAGCTTATGGTGATTAAATTAAAAAGTAGTTTAACTAATGGAAAATCAAACTACTTTTTCTCTCTCAGGATATGATGAGCATGGATGAGAAGGAAAGAATTCTTTCAAGAAGCCTTCCTAACATTCACCATGTGAATGATGCTGCTATGGTACTTGCACTTTTCTCCATCCTTGGTGCATTTTTTTCATTCTATTTATTAACTTATGTAGGTATGCAATGCTTTTAGAAAGGAAAAGCCAACACTCGACTATTTCTCCTTTATTCGTGCTAATAAAAATCAATGCCACCTGGTATTCCATGTCTCAACATCTGTTTCCTATTTTGAAAGTGGTATTTCGTGTCAATTGTATTGCCTATGTTGAGAAGTACTTCCCATGTAGTATGGTAATATTATGTATGTAATATACCAGTTTTTACAGCTGTCCAGAGTCCAGTAATGCAATTGGTAATCTATAATTTTCCTTAAGCAACTAATATGTATGCAATGCAACAATGAATCTCTCAGTGTAATTATTTAATTAACAAATCCTGCTCTTATAGAAGTTCCATCTTATAATACCTACTTTTTGCTTCTTTCTTTATGCCATTTGGATTTTGAGGGCAGTCATAAGCACATAAATGTCTTATTAGTTTATGTCATAAAGTAACAGCACTATAATTCTCTGGTACAGGTTATATCTTACTTGAGAGGTCCCTTTCTTTTCATATTCAATTTTCATCCCACTACTTCTTATGAAAGATACAGTGTAGGTGTTGAAGAAGCTGGAGAGTATCGAGTAAGTGATTTGTCCGTTACTCCTTTTTGATAATCAAAGGCATCTAAATACTTGATGCTTTCTTATAGTTGTCATTTTGATCTTATGGTAGTGCTTTGTCATATTTAAAGTTTATTGTTGTGAGTAAAGCTCTAATAGAACAATTTTTAATTTTTTATTTGTGTCTTTTTTGCTAAAGCACAGAAACTCCCCCCAAGTGTTGTGCCATTATGTATTTCACATTTACATGACTTGGACGCAAGAACACTGTAAGTTTGGCAAAAAATAACTGGAGATCCCATTATCAAATAAAACAGGCATTATACCTATCTCCTTTAGGAGTTTTAGTTGAAACTTAAAACTCGCAATTCATTTATAAGGACACAACTTTTTAAGCTAGTTATAACATTTTGTTTGCACTTCTTATTAAATATGTAGAGCAGAAGTTTTTTACTAAAACAAATATAGATGTACTTGAAATGAAAAAAAATGAATAGTTATTATTTTCATGTATGAATATGAAAACGTGGAAGCATTTAACAGTTTAAAAAATGTTTTGTATGCTTGCATATTCTTATTCTTTTCCATGCCTTTTAGCTTTTTGGTGTATAAGAAAGGTCATAAGTCCCCATAGTTCATCATTGATAAGCCCAGTAACAAGAATTGCGAATATTGTTCATGACATCTTAAGTATAGTGTACAACTCTGATGCATGGAAACACCTTTGGCGTTTCCGAAATATTTCCTACCTTGAAACACCAAAAAAACGTATCCGGGTGACCATGTTAGAGACAAAAGCAACTTGTGTTTATATTTGCATGAATGGATGATAGAATTTATGTTTATGTTTGATTGATTAATTATTATTTTTATTTTTTATATCAAAAATTATATTTACAAAAAGACCCCTATTTTTTTTATTTGCATGTTTCTCTTGTGTTTCCATCTCCGTGCAACCTAGGGGTACAACATAAAATCTTATATTGCTTGTTGAAAACAATGCAGCAGACCAATACTTCATACTTTAATATTTGTACAGTGATCCTCACTTAAAAGATTATAGTGTGCAAAACTGTAATGCTTGTCCTTTTGCAAAATTCATGTTAGGTATTTAGGTTTCATAAAACTTTTTATTGTAAGACGCTCAAAATGCAAATTGAAAGTGAAGGCAGAATAAGTTATATGGAGTCTGGCTGTTGGTTGGGTGGCTATGAACACAAGCACTGCCTGTAGCTGGCAACATTGTCAGAGTCAATCAAACTAATAAAGATTGGTGTTTAATGGCCTGACCAGAAATTTATTTAGGGAGGATCCCATGTAATTTTCCTAAATTTTGAAGGGTGCATGCAAAACTGTACTAAATTTTGCAAGGGGGCAGTGCATAGTTTCCTTACAAAATACTTGGGGAACCATATAGAACTATGCAGAAGAACTTCTACTTATAAAGTTTGCTAAGGAGGCTGTTGAGAAGAAAATCAAATTTTGAAAAGAAAGAACGTGCAACAGTAATTGTTTCTTTTCTTCTTTTCATTCAAATCCTCAAGGGTCGATCAAATCTGCTTTAATTTTTTTTCTGTTGGCAGCTTGTTGGCTCCCACTCCATTAAGTTTTCATTGCAAGAGTCATTTTTGTCAAAAATTAGTTTTTTTTTTTAAAAGGTGGTAATAGTCTTTTAGTCGACTTTGTGCGGGGACTATGGGTGAAAATAATAGAATTTTAATGGAAGGGGATGGGGCAGAGTTATACCCCCTAGTTAATGCTGGTGCTAGCTGTCAAAAACTCTGATAAAAAGAAATCAACCAATCAGATCTTTATTTACTAGTACTTCTATAATTTTGTTTGATGGAATTTGGTTTAACTTGATGGTAACTTAATAAATTCCCGGTTTTCTTTTTCTCATTTTCCATGACACTTTTGGTCTGAGGAGGGGACAATTCCCACTCATGAAAGAATGAAAAAATATAAGACAATTTGTGCCCGACAATCCTACTACTCTGGGGGTGCCAGATATGGTTATGGTGCAGTGCAAACTGGTTCCCCTCCCTCCTTTCCCATTAAATGGCCTCCTCGAGCTTGATAATGCCTTTAATCTTAATGGTGTGAACTTTACTGTCACTCCTGGTGATGGTTTATGACAAGGAAAAAACATAGTAAAGCAACAGTTTCCTCTGAAGGAATTTGGTTTTTAACTTGAGGGATAATTTTGGTAATTGATTAAAGTCAGGGTTTACCTTTTCTCATTTTCCTGTCTCTTTTGGACTGAGAAGTAGAGAATTCCCATGTATAAGACAATTTCTTCCTTACAGCCCTGCTACTATGGGATGTCAGGATTGGTGGTTAAGGTGCAGAGCATACTGGCTCTCTGCCTCTCCCTTTTTCTTCCTCTTTCTCATAAAAGGGCTTCATCAAACTTGAATAATGTCCTAAGTCTCAATGGTGTGAGGTTTACCATTACCCCACATGATGGTTTGTGGCAAGAAAAAAGCATAGCAAAAACATCTGTTTCATGGCGGGATGTTACTGATGGATGGAGTGCAGCTGCTTGGATAAGCGACTGGCCATGCCACAAGTGGGCTGCAATTATTTCAGAATATTGAAATTATCAGCAGATGTATTATATTGCAATATATATTTTTTTAATATTATGCACTTTGTGATAAGAACCGCAGATTTAGAAAAAAAGTATATTCATAGAAAATTTGAGATCCCACCATTAAAATCATTTATTTTTTTATTTATTTTTCTGAATGAGAAGCATCCCAGCCACTTACACTTGGGAGGTATCTCTCCAAAAAGAGCCCCAGTACTGCACATTTACCATGTACAAGATAAGCCTACCATGCACAATTAGATATATGCTTGTTTGGCTATCCCAAGGGTGGAGTTGTACCTGTGACCTTTGACTTCAGCCAAATCTCTTACCAAAACCACTTTGGAGGTACTGCTTGAGAACAAGACTGAGAATGCCACTTGTTGGTCTTCCACAAGAAGGGCGACGGTACATATTGTCCAGCTATCTCAAGGGCAGGAAGTGCAAAGAAATTTATTTGAGTATAACACATTAGATAGCCTGAAGACACTGAATAGTATAAGATCCACTTAGAAAGGCATAAAAGGTTTTGTAGAAAAGAGGAGAAGAACAGTGAAAAATCTCTATATTCTCATATCAATATGCATGGGATTACATTCCTATTAATAGGGAAGAGGACTACAACTTTAGGAAACTACAAACAAATGGAAACATAATCTATACACTGTACAAGAAAACAAAATATACACAGAACTGTTTTAGAAACTCTCTAAAGGATACAAATTACTTTCCAATCAAACTGGAGACTGATTTAGGAAACTTGGTTCCGTGACTTATTCAACAGGTTTCATACTAGATATGTGTGCCTTACAGGGGTACACAAGTTTCTCTTGAGCTTGGTTTATTGCAGTCAGTTATACATCATTTAATTCTGTAATTCTCACTAATTAAAAGAATATACCTTTTTTCTAGATGTTC
Source organism: Diospyros lotus (assembly GCF_014633365.1). NCBI lineage: Eukaryota > Viridiplantae > Streptophyta > Magnoliopsida > Ericales > Ebenaceae > Diospyros > Diospyros lotus. The sequence continues at coordinate 23,645,618 of NC_068347.1, forward strand.
ATACGCATTAACAAAATTACTAGAATGTGGCATAATGGCCACTCTAGTAAAATTGGCATATGAATTTTTGTTTTTCTTGGCAAAAGCCATTGTGTTACTTTTAACTTAATTTGCTTTCTTTTTTAGCCTTTAATCTGGAGACTATATTTTCGTGGTGCTTGTGTCCCACCTAACCCAAGCTCCCCCCCGACCCCCCTCCCAAAAGAAAAAGAAAAAGAAAAAGAAAAAGAAAAGAAATTTGGGTTCACTTTATTTTTCATTGCAATAACTGAGCATTGACACAGGTTATATTGGATACGGATGAAAAGAAGTATGGTGGTCAAGCACGTGTAAACAAGGACCAATTTATTCAAAGAACTATTAGTAAAAGGTATTCTTGAGCTTGCTTTGCCTTTTCATGGATTGGGCTTTCCAAAATTTTTGCTTTGCTGAATTATTTAATGGTAGTTTCCTTCTTCCTTCTTTGTTGACATTTTTTTTTTCTTTGGCGGACAGAATTGATGGTCTCCGACATTGCTTGGAAGTGTCCCTTCCTAATAGAAGTGCTCAGGTTAGTAAAGAGTGTAGAATTGAACATGTTTTAATGTACCAGATATTATGCTATGATGCTTTATCCTTGTTTGGAGGTTTGATGCAGCATTCTTTTTGACTGTAATATGGATTAAGCTTATTTTCTTTTTTCTTATTCCGTCCCCACCTCCCACGGAATGCCTCATAGTATGCAAAGGAAATACAGAGGCAAAGGCCTAGTTTGTGCTGTTGCAGACATCATACTTTAGTTCACTTATAAAACTCCTCTTGTAAGCCCGCATTGGTTCTGTTATTGTTTTTTCCTGTCATGATCTTGTTCTTAATCTTGAAACTGGGAAATTAAGAGTCGATCTTTCTTCTAGTCCACTTGTAAGTTCCATTTCTAGGTTCACTCTTGAATAATCTTTATGAAGTGTACATTACAAACTCCCCTTGCGTAGTAGATAAATAACGGGATAATGGTAGAGGAGACAAAAATGGGAGAGGGCGGATTTCTGGCTAGAGGGAAAAATTACCCTTTTGCTCTTGCTTGGAAATCTGTGTGAAGATTTTGATAATTACCCTGTCAAAGTCAATCTCCATGTTTTCTAGGCATTAGTCTTAAGTTTTTACTCTTTGATGTCTATCTGAATGTTATAGTTTTGATTTTTAAATATATGGGTTTCATGAATTGAGATTAAATTGGTTCATCTATCTGTTGTTCTTTGACCAACTGTTCTTTTGTTGCAGGTCTACAGATTAACCCGAATTTTGAGAATGTGAACTGCCAAGGTGTGCATTCTCAAGCTTGTGAAACTATTCGCAATTATTTCAAGGAACGGAGCCAGTATCAATGATGTATAGCTGGTCTAGCGTCTGCAGGCCATATTTTCTGTCCTTTAGAAGATTCCAAGGGTGAATTTTGTTGGAACTTTTGCATGATTCTGCACCATCTTGCATGATAGAAGCGAAGATCTTTCAAGTCATCATGCCCAATTCTGAAGCTTCGCCTCAACAGCTCTGAACCGTACCATCTTCATGAACACGAGGGGACTGAAGGATTACTAGTGTGTCATCTGGTCTACCAGTGACTCGAAGAAAAAGCTCGTTTGAAATGACAACAAAAAAAAAAATAGAGATTCTTGAGGACCGTACTAGGAAGAGATCCCAACCCTTTGAAAGAGATCTGGTGCAGAGGTGAAGAAGAAGAATGCAGGATGTATTTGATGGTTCAGGGGTGAACAATGGGTGGGGTGCAGTGAGACTGGAATGGTGTCTCTGATCATCTAATTCCAAGAGGATCTTCAACACTAATAAGCTCTTGTTGTTGCTTCAACTTCAAGTTCTTCCTGCTGTGAAATATGGATTGGCTCTTTTCCAAGTCAGCCTCATTTCTGAAATTTAGTTTTGCTGAAATTTGTAGTTTTGTAGAGCGCCTTATAATTGGTAGGTTAGAAGCTTGAGTTTTGGAAACAGATTCTTTTAACAGTGCACGGATAATGTTATGTACAAGAGAGCATGTTAGAGGCGGCCACCTTGGGCAAATATGATTTGCTTGTTATTGATGGGTCAATAGTGTGTTAGTTTTTGTTATTTCAAGTCCTCTAGTTTTAGTGTTCTGCATCCTATTGCATTAATTTTAGGTAATTATACTTTCATTAACAGTGCAATTTTTTTATAAAAATAAACATTTATAAGCAGTCATAATATGTTGTTTATAACTGAATCATTTATAGATTTTTTCTTTCTTAGGCACAATCATTTATAGGTCATTTATGGTTTAAAGAAGAAAAGATGTGAGTGTAGAAGTTTGATTTTTTTTTTTTTTTCTTTTCGTGTATGCGATAACATTCTTTCTTCCCTTCTGACAAAGGAGACAATGCTTTTTCTTTAGAAAAGGAAAAACAATTTACTTTATTTGATAAATCTATTTAAGAACATGTGTTTATTTTATTTTAAAATAAAAGCTTTGCAAAATCATCATATAACAATCAACTGAGGGCGTTTCAAATTCAATTTTCGATTTATGCTTCTTTTTATTAAAATTATTATCTTTTATTAAAAATAATGAAAACACTGAAATTGTGTTTAAATTGTTTATTTGACTATATAATTACTTCTCTAATAATTCACCAATCAAACATTCTTTATCAACCTAAGCTCTAGTGTAACCATTTATGTCCTTTCTAACTTCTAAATATATAACCAAAATATTTTTATCAGATATTTATCTGTGATCTATTTTAATGTTAGATCTAGATGATATTTAAAAATATAATATATTTTTGCATATAATATTTATAAGATAATAGTTTATTTTCATGCATAACTCTTCTATGTTATGTGAATGAGTCCTTTAATTTCTTGTTAAACATATCATTCTTAAGTTATTAATAATTTGTAGGCGATCTTTAGTACAAGAAGTCTTAACTTGTTCTTACCCCTTAATTTCCTTAAATGAGGACTTTAATTAAACGAGTATGGATTAGCACATATGTTTATTACTTTGATTAGTATTATAAGATATTAATAATAAAAAATGATGAATTATATGTCATAAAGTAATACTTATAGTAAATATATGAGTGGTTGTTAGTTGAATAACACACAAAATATGACATTAATAACTGATCACATAGCGAATATGATTAATGTTTTGCTATTAGTTGCAATTGTGTAATTGATCATTTGACTTGAAATAACACGATTATTTTGTGTACAAGTGTATGAGATTTACTAGTGATGGAACTCACTCAAATGCGAGGTGAGAATGTGCATGGTGTGGTCTCGTTCGACTGGAATATGGAGGTATGTGTTTGCTAGATATGATCCATTACTTTTAACATGAGATAAATGTCCTATGGAATCTTTTGTTGGTTTGTGATAGCTAAAGTTATCGACCAAGACATGATTAATTGAAAATGAGTTTTCAATGTGTCATCTCATCGCACCAACAAAGATCTATGGCCTAACATCGAATTAATAAGTCTAATTAGTCTATAAGTCTCATTTGACTAGGATATTAGTAATGGAATAATTGAATTACACAGTGATCGTCGCTGAAATAGGTTTACTCTGACTTCGTTACAATTTATATTATCTTAATATGTTACTAAACATTATTCAAGATCGTCATAATATTTTGAAAATATGGATAGATTCTTGAAATAGAATAAAAAATTCAATTGACATAAAAGTCACACACCTAAAAGTAGAACGAAGTATGGGGCATATGTTATATTCTTAATACTATAAAAAATTATTGATTGATTGATAAATACTATTGAAAGTTTTTATTAGACAAATTACATGTGAAATGCTCGATAGTCAATGGAAAGTTCATTAGCTCCCATGCCACTTGTCATTCTTTTGTGCTACATGGATTAATCTAAATTTCGTTAATCCCTTCCACCTTCACACATCACACACACATATAATGAGATTGAAGAAGAGGAAATATGGTTAAGGTTTTTTGTTATTATTCTCAAGAGCTCCTTGTGTTTGTTTTTCCTTTTCTCAATTTGCTCATGTGAGAGCTTTTTTTCTAAAATCAAGAACAATTTCATGTCTACACATTGTCTCGTGGTCTTCAACTATTTTTGTGGTCTTCAACTATTAAAGGAGTTTCAAATATTTTTGGATGCTTGTTTGGTGTGGACCAACTTAGGCCATTCACATATGAAGAGGATAAAATCAGCTTGTCAAGCTTTTTCTACATCAAACACTGGTTCTTTAGGAAAGTAACATATAATAAATAATTTAGTTTTATTGAATGTTATTACATATTGCTCAAACACGTAAATTTCATATGATTCTTATGTTTCTTTTCGCTCCGCATAAGTGATGTGAAAATGTTTTAAATTATTGCTCAAACCCGTATATTATTTTTAATTTTTATCTTAAAAATTTTGAAAAAATAACCTTACCTAACACCATATTTAATTTATATTTTATTAATAAAAAATAAAAAGAAATAATAACAATCTCTTGTATTTAAAAGAAAAGTCAAATGTGCCTTGACTAATGGGCCTAAGCTTATTGCTTATGCTATGGTTACATTGAGCGATTAATGAAAGTCATATTTATATATCGAAATTTTTATATTTTTTTCTTATAAAACTCTAAACATTGAGAGATTGGTGAAAATGTTTAAAGTTCCACAAGAAAAAAATATTTAGGGTTTCACAAGAAAAAAAAGTAAAAGTTTAATGGCATAAATATATTTTTGTTCATTGAGATTTGGTCGAATTGTTGCTTGATTCATGGTTGTTAGACAGAATTGAAGCATTTGTTTCTCCTTTTTAAAATTATTAATTTTTAAATATATTATCTCTTTAAAGTAATGATTTCAAAAATCACTTAAGTTATTAAATACTTATTAAAATAATTATTTAATTTATATAAACATTTGTTTATAAAATATATTTTTAAAATAATTAAATAAAAAACATTTTATTATTTTTATCTCTATTTCATAATGTATTTGTAACAGCCTTATATTATATATCATGTTTCAAAATTTCTTACTTAACCATGCGGCTTGTTACCAAGAAAGCCTTGGATACCCGAACAATTCCACCAACCTTAAACTAACACTTAAAACTCGCAAAGCTTAACAACTTGTTCATCTTATTCTAGTGAAAATAAATAATATTCATAACAATCATCAACTAAAATCTTCAAGATTTACATAATTGAAAAATAACTATCTCAATTGAGTCCGCTAATAATCTCCCGATCTCAATTGAGTCCGCTAATAATCTCCCGATCTCATGTGTCTAGCCTCACTAATTTTGTTCACTTGAAAAATATGTTAAAGAATGGTAAGCTTAAAGTCAGATGATGGTCATTCCGGGTAATAGATCAAAATAAAATAAAATCACATATATATATATATAATAATATTCTAAATGCAATATCATGTATTAACAATAAATACCATGTCAAGTGATTTAACTTCCAAATTTCCATAATATGGATAAATCTTCATTTTAACAAATACTTCAATTGCAATGTGGTTTAGATTCATTAATGCAATTGAGGACAAATAATGTACTAAAATCTAGCCAATAGATAATAAGTATCCTTATATTTTTAGAATTCATCAATGTACAAGATAATTCAGTATCTAATGGTGAATCTATAGGAGAGTTGGACTAGGCTTCAATCCGTGTCAGTCTCAATCGCCTAGACATCAATATATATAGAAAGAACGACGCTTGTGCCATCCTTAACCTTTTACTCACCCCACGCAGTTCACTGTCCACCTGTTCATTGGATTCACCCCTGTCAATATCTTTTATATATCTATGCAATACCCCTTTCTTCTTTTTCTTTACTAACAAGATATTTAGTACTCTTATTGAATTTAGTTGATACCGTTTCTTCCTAAAGTTTACTATTATACAAAGTTTCAAACATTAGATTTCCTAATTAATCATAATCTTTACTAAATAATATATAATTTTCCAATTTTTTTTTTCTGTAAATAAAATTTTCCAAATTTTCCAAAATTTACACCTTCAGTCCTATTCTCCTTTCAACAAATATTTGGTTTGTTTCCAAATGTACTAACAAAATTTAAACTCGTGATATCTAAATAGTACATAATTTTTTAAATAACTTTACTACTACACTATGACTTATTTTGTTTTAGCTTTTACCCACAAAATTTAAAAATAAATTATAATTGTCAAGCATCACCTAAGAAACATTCATTTATTTATTTATTTGCATCCGTATATTATGGACCAACTTTCTAACTATAATATATTAACAAAATGAGAAAAACAAAAGATTATATGCACTTAATTAGAATTTCAAAAATGAGAAATTTTAGATAAATTTACCAAAAGAAATTATTTGATTATTATTTTTGTGATGCAAAATTCAATCATTTTAAATAAATATTTGAAACCAATATGACAATTAATTGAAAATATTTGTTATGATGATAAAAATAAATTATAATTTATTGAAAAAACTAAAAGATAAGAAAGGTCCTGAAATTTAAAAACGAAAAAATTGAAAAGAAAAAATTATTTTCTTGCAATTAAACATCCCATAGATATTTTTTCATAATTTTTGAAATAAGGATAGGTTTTGATATTTTATATTTTGTATTTTTTGGTTTTATCCCATATACATTTTTTAATTTTTTTAAAATATGAATATGTGAATTTATACATACATATATATATATATATCTAGTCATATATATGTTCATCCAAGTATGGCATATGCATTTATGCATATATATAGATATATGTATATAAATGTGAACATATGTAACTAGGCGAAATCTATATTTTTGTTCTTGTACTTACATAAATATAATACATGTATCACACAAGCATGTATAAATTACCATATATATACATATAAATTAATATATATACGTAGGCCAAACCCATAGTTTTATGTAAGTGAAAATCTCAAAGAAATAGGAAGTCGGGTTTTTTTATTTTTATTTTATCTCCATATATATATATATGTTATTTTTTTAAAGAAATATAATCTTTGTTAATTTGTCAAGTTGGAAACATTGCCAACAACTGCATTTTTTCGCTCTCGAACTTTCTTACTTTTTTCATTGGGCATATTATGATCTTTTGGACATGATTAGACAAGAAAGCATTAACCCAATTGTTATTGTTGAATTACAACAATTAGAATATGTATATTTTTGGAAAGATTCAACAAATAGTCGGTAGAGTTGGGTGGAAGAACAAGCCCTATTCAGGAGAATTGTGAGGAGCAATGGAGCTCTTTGTGGTATCACTCGAAGAGGGTCATGCGAAAGGATGACTTCAGAAATATACGGTCTTTGGGTGTGTGAAATAGTGAAAGGGCTTCTGAGGGAGCTCCAGAAGGGTTTTTTGAAGGGACTCCGGCTATTCCTAGTCTTTCAACCTATAAGATAATAGATAGTCAAAAAGTACACGGGGATTTCTCTTACGTGGGTCCTCCAATGTCTAAATCAGATATAGTCATACTGTTGAAAGATGCACGTGCAACACATATGAGTGCTAGATGGTGCTTCATGAAAAGCGAAAAGTCTTCGAAAGAGTTTATGTCAAAAAGTCGGAGAGAGGTATTCGGATTCGGAAGAAGGATACTTGAATATGAGGGGTATAGCGATATTTATACCCTTTAAGGGACTGAGACACATGGCATACATGCATGAGGGCACATGACACAACCTTTTTTGGTGAAAATGTCTCTAGGTTAGGGTTTGGGAAAACCTTAGTGAGAATTACCCTCGGAAGGTCTTCAGAGGGAAGATGGCTTGAAGAAGGGTAGGTCGTTTCATGCGAAACAACACAAGTTGAAGGAAAATGAGATGTGTCTCTTGAAGGGCTTCGAAGGCTAGTAGGCTAAGCCTTCAGGGAAACTAGTTCTTAAAGGGTCTTTGGAAGACCACCAGGTCTTTGGGGAACAAGGCCCTAAAGACCCTTCCAAGATAAAACATTCTTTCAGGTTTAAAGTGTAATATCGTAGTATTTTGAGAATAATAATAATTAATTTTGTATTTAAAATATTTTTAACATCAATTAGAGATTATAATTGAAAAAAAATTAATGGGTTTAGAGTTAGTGGGCTAAGTTGGATAAATAAAGACTAAGTAAATAGGCTTAGAGTTAGTGGGCTAAATTGGAAAAATAAAGACTAAGTAAATGGGCTTAGAGTTAGTGGGCTAAGTTGAAAAAAATAAAAGGCTAAGTAAATGGGCTAATTAGTAGGCTAAGAAAATAGGTTTAAAATTAATGAATTAAATAAAAGAATAATCTATTTAGAAGAAGATTTAGTGAAAAATAATTAAGGTGACAAAATAATTAAAAATAGTAGGTGAAATAATTGAGAAATGTTGGAGACAAAGTAGGGTGTGGACAAATAATTAAAGATTATGAGTGAGAATTAGTGGAAAATAATTAAAGATGATGGGTGAAATAATTGAGAAATGTGGAAGACAAATTAAGGTGTGGACAAATAATCAAAGATAATGAGTGAAATAATTAAGAAATGTTGGAGATAAAGTAGGGTGTGGACAAATAATTAAAGATTATGAGTGAGATTTAGTGGAAAATAATTAAGAAAGATAACAAAATAATTAAAGATGATGGGTGAAATAATTGAGAAATGTGGGAGACAAATTAAGGTGTGGACAAATAATCAAAGATAATGAGTGAAATAATTAAGAAATGTTGGAGACAAAATAGGGTGTGGACAAATAATTAAAGATTATGAGTGAGATTTAGTGGAAAATAATTAAGAAAGATGACAAAATAATTAAAGATGATGAATGAAATAATTGAGAAATGTGGGAGACAAAGTAAGGTGTGGACAAATAATCAAAAATAATGGGTGAAATAATTGAGAAATGTGGGAGACAAAGTAAGATGTGGATAAATAATTAAGGATTTTTAGTGAGATTTAGTGAAAAATAATTAAGAAATGTGACAAAATAATTAAAGATAGTGGGTCACTACAATTATGTTAAGCTTAATTCAACCTCCTATAAATAGAGGAAACTTGAAAGGTTTGAGAACTTAAATTAGAAGGAGAAAGGTTGAAAGAAATATTTGAGAGTGAGAAAGAGATTTGAAAAAGAGGAAGAAAAAAAAATAGAGAGAGAGAGAGAAAAATACCAAAAAATTCCTAAAAAAATCCTATAGGATGGGTTTAGTAGTTTTTGTGAAAATTTGTAGTAGAAGGCATTATTGGATGCGCAAATCGAGGATTCGTCGCAATATAAAAGAATACCGAATCGCTCCGCGGGAAGGTGAGTTATCTTCAAAAATTTCTTGAAAAATTTCAAAAATATGAGAATGATATTTTAGAATTTTTGATGATGAAATTGGAAGAGAAATGCATGATTGGTATTTATTATGAATTTTTGAGGCAATAGATGCTTGAAAATCAAAGAGAAAATGAGAAATAAATAGAATATGGATTCTAAAAATTATGAGGAAATTTATGGGGTTTAGGAATATTGTTTTAGGAATTATTGTGAAGATAAATTGAGAAAATTTTATGAGAAGCTATTTATTTCATAATCTGGAGGAAATAATAGAAGAAAATGGGAGAAATTAGGAAAATTAGAGAAAATTATAAATATGATTTTCTTAAGTAATTATGATGCCCAGGATACGCCATGGTTCATAATTGAGTATGATTGGAAGTCCGATGCGAATTTTGAGGCAAAATTATGTTAGGGGTAAAATTATCTTTTTGCAAGATAAGTGGTACTTCCCAACTGGACTAAGTGTTATGATTTTATCATGTTGTCATGACTTGTTATGAGTATGTCATATAGATTGCATTTACATGTTTTGATTTATGAAATATGCATATGAGCATGATGAGATTCACGGTCATACGTTGCATGGGTTTGGGATTAGGTACTGGCTCCATTACTTTGCCAAGGGTGCACCCATACACCTCGGTCTTTCTGCTTGATGGTTATGAGAGTATAGAAGGTTTGTAGGCTTGAAGTCTAGGCATTAAATTGCTAGGGCACATTGGTCATAAGAGAGCTGTTAGAGTTAAGCATGTTAGGCATGAATGGATTTGTTTAGGTTTGTAACCTAGAGGGCGAAATGAATCATGTTTTATTGTATGGGGTAGAGTTTCCCATAGATGCTTGTGTTTTGATTCCCATGGGTTGTAAGTTACTTTCTCTGTCTCTTTATTGGGAGCTGTTTTGAGTTCTTGGTTTCTATCTAGGACCTGTTTCTAGATGTTGATGTGTGCCTGGTCTTGTAGTATTTGATGGCCTTGTAGAATTAGACTTACCTGAATAAATTGATAATGTGCAGTTTGAGGTGGAAATTTGTTAGTCTTAAGGTGGAACCTTAGAAAATTCCTGTGTCTAATGGAAGGTTGAGTGTTAGCCCTGATGTTTTGTTTATAGAAGTCTTGATAGAGGTTTCTGTTATTTTAAATGAGGCATGTGTTAGTCGAGTCGGTCTCGGGGTTTAAGTTTAAGCAAGCTGTGTCGTTGCTCAATGTGCTCCTATTGTAGCTAGGAGAGTTTGTAGAGGTCTCTGGTCAAGTCCACTATTAATCCATTCTTGAATCAAGGTGGAATTTGTTAGGATTTATGATTCAAAATGTATTTTTCATATAATTGATATATGCTGTTTGTATGCATTTTGTTATATATTTGGGTTTCATCTTATGTTCATTTAGCTAACATTTAAATGTATATATATGATTGATCTACTGATTATTTTGTGGACCAAATAGCCATTGGGCCGAGATCAGTTTTTATGAGCCAAGCCCATTTTCATGTGGCCCATGTGATTTGCCTCAGCCCATCCGGTTGCCTATTGCTATATAAGGGCAGCTTCTTGCCCTAATTTGGATAGATCTGCTATTGCTCTCATTGTGAAACCCTATATTCGGCGCACTCGAAGTGAGACTCTCTCTCGCTTGTAAATCCTTCTCTTGTTCGATTGACTTCGGTTTGTTGGTAAGATTACACGGTAAAGTTGTATTGCTTTAATCTTTGTTGTTGAATCGCCTGAGGCGTGAGAGATTTGGTGTAACTGATAGATCAGATTCTTGGCACGATCTTGAGATCGGTAGAACAGATCCTATACTTGTTCTTGTATTTTGTTTCTGATTTCAGTTTATGTATTTGCAATACGTTTTTGTTATTGTTGTGATCTTGTAATCCAGTTGTAATCGAAAGCCATTAGTGGATTGACTAGAGGCGGAGTCTCTACCGTGAGTAGGATCTATTGATCCGAACACGTAAAAGCTTTGTGTTCTTGTGTTCTTTACTTTTCTCGATTTATGCTTGTTCTTGGTTGGTTTGGCCGATTAAAACAGGGTTAATACATTAACACTATCGTTGCAAGGGCTCAATATGCATGCATCAGTTGGGTGTGCAAGCCCTCCATTGTGTCCCCTGACATCCATTCTAAACCAATCATGTGAGCACATCCCATTATATTAAGGGGTCAAGAATCTTCACCATATCTATAACAAGCAACCACCTGGATGGAACTATTAGAACACGAGAAGATTATTGATCTGCATATATTATTTGTTTGATATGTATTATTTCTTGTTTGGTTTGATTGCATTTGTATTTATAATTGTTTCCTTTCTTGTACATATTTCCTAAGCTAGATTAGGAAACTATCTAATTAGGAAACTACCTATATGAGTGATAGGCTATGTATATATTTTTATGATACCTTGGAATGAAGTATGATTGGATTTTTTTTTCGTTCTCTTGACATGGTATTAAAGCCTTAGGTTTATACCCTTGAAGTAAGGCGTTTTTTGGTTTTTGTGGCCGAAGCCTACTCCAATCCAATCTTCTTTCATAACCTTAGAACCATAACTGACTCCATAGAATCTGGTAGCACAATTGAAGTCCCTTTTGCAAGGAATTCTAGTAATAGTGCGATATCCGGTGGGGAGTTGCAGAACATCTAAGCAGCCTATTAGTTGAATGGAAAAAACTATCTGAAGTGGTCCCAACTGATTAGGACGTTCTTGAAGGGCAAAGGGAAGCTAAGCTAGTTGCTTGGAACCGGGCCTAAAAAGGATGATCCCACGTATGCTACATGGGATGAAGAAGACTCGCTAGTGATGTCTTGGCTCTAAAACTCCATGGTTCTAGAAATCAGTGATACTGTTATGTTTCTTACAACAATTAGGGAGATCTAGCAGGCTGTGAAGCTCTTGTATTCAAAGGTGACCAATGCTGCCTAGATTTATGAAATCAGGACTAAGGTAGCAGCCACTAAACAAGGGAGTCGGTTTATAACCGAGTATGCAAATTTATTACAGACCTTGTGGCAAGAATTGGATCACTACCAGTGTATCTAGATGAAGTGTAGTGAAGATGCGACCATCCATAAGAGATTTGTTGAAAAAGAGAGGACTTATGATTTCCTCTTGAGACTTAATGTGGAGTATGATGCAGTCAAGGTTCAAATTCTTGGCAAGACTGATTTGCCTTCTCTGAATGAGGCAATACCAATCATACGAGCTGAGGAAGGTAGAAGAGGGGTGATGCTTGAGAGTACCCCTATGGAGAGTTCAACTTTCTTAACCTTGAGAGGCCTTGGTCAAGAGAAACAAGCCAGAGGAGATAGGAAGGCTTCAGATTAAGTCAAGACAGTGAATAAGGACAACTTGTGGTGCTCATACTGCAAGAAGCCTAGGCACACTATTGAAAAGTGTTGGAAGTTTCATGGGAAACCAACTAAGGATGGACAACAAAAGGGACAAGCATATGTGGTCAACAACCAACAGACCACTGAGGGAAAGGCTCCACACCAAGTAGAATCAATGGAGCTAAACCGAGAAGAAATATAAAAGCTAAGGAACCTGCTGGGAACACTGGAGAAAAGACCAGGGACATGTACTTCTAATCTAGCCTTCACATGTATTTCTTCCTCTTCTCTTACCATTCATGCTTTCAAATATAACCCTACAAAACACTTGGATTCTTGACTCTGGAGCCACAGGCCATATGACCTCTTCCCCAGACCGATTTTTGTCCTACACGCTGTGTCCTAGCACAAGAAAAATAGTCTTGGCTAAAGGATCCTTAACAATTGTAGCTAAACAAGGAGATATCCTTATAAACAACAATCTAACCCTAATAAATGTTCTCCATGTCCCTAAGCTTTTCACTAATCTTGTTTCCATTAAAAAATTAACCATTGATGCTAACTGCCATGTCATCTTCTATCCCTTCTTTTGTGAATTTTAGGCAAAGGACTTGAGGAAGATGATTAGGCGTGTTAGGGTAAAGGATGGACTATATCACCTTAAAGATCTTAGTGGACAACCTGATAAAAGGCAGATTTTCCCTGTATCATTCTTAGTCAAGTCTAATAAGGATATGCTTTGGCTTCATCATTTTTGCTTGGGAGATCCATCTTTTAGAGTCCTTAAGTTTTTGTTTCCTTCATTGTTCAAGGGATTAGATGTTAGGGAGTTCCAATGTGATGTTTGTGAACTTGCTAAACATAGAAAGGTTTCATTCCCTCTTAACAAAAATAGAAGTTCTTTCCCTTTTGCTCTAATTCATAGTGATATATGGGGGCCTTCTCTTGTTCCTAATCTCTCAGGGGCTCAGTGGTTTGTGTTATTTGTGGATGATTGCACACGAGTGGTTTGGTTATACTTATTAAAGGCTAAATTAGATGTGTGCACAGTCTTTCCAAACTTCTATAATATGATTAAAACTCAGTTTGGGGTTGAAATAAGGAGGGTCAGAACAGATAATCCTAAAGATTTTTTTAACCAATCTTTATTTGTTTTCTTCCAAAAGAAGGGTATAATTCATGAATCTTCTTGTGTTTATACCCCTCAGCAAAATGGAGGTGGCTAAAAGGAAAAATGGTTATGTGCTAGCTATTAAAAGAGCTCTGCTATTCCACAATAATGTCCCTAAACGTTATTGGGGAGAAGCTACCTTAACAGCTACCTATCTCATCAATAGGTTACCCTCTAGAAGCCTTGACTCCAATAGCCCAATTCAGCTCCTCACTAAAGCTTTTCCAGGATTCATGATCTCTAATGGTCTCTCTCCTAAAGTGTTTGGCTATCTGAGTTTTGTCATAATCACACACCTAATAAAAGCAAACTTGACCCTTGAGCTCTTAAATGTATCTTTGTTGGGTACTCCTCCACTCAAAAAGGGTATAAATGCTTTCATCCCCTAACCAAAAGGTTCTTTGTTTCAGTTGATGTAAGTTTTGTGGAGGAGAGTTCCTATTTTAGTAATCCTTATCCTCAGGAGGAGACTGCATTCTTGGAAGATGGAAATAGGGAATTGCTTCTCCTTGCTCTTGCTTCTTCTTCCTCTACTCCTCCTTTGCCTACTCCAGTGGCTATCCCACAAGACTCACTAAATATGATACACAGGGAAAATCTCTAGTCTTCTTCTGGTCCACTACACGTGTATTAAAGGAGAAAGGTCTCAGCTCCACCTATGCGGGCTGCATCATCTAAACCTAGTCCAAAACCTTACAATTATAATTCTAAACCTAATCCATCCTCCCTTCAGCCTATGCCCACACCCGATCCAACTACATTAGAGCCTGTTTTTGGTGTTTGTAACCCACTTGACCCTAATCTCAGTGATCTTGACATTCCTATTGCCCTTAGAAAGGGGACAAGGACCTGTACCAAACACCCTTTCCACTTGTTTATAACCTACTCACACTTGTCTCCTGCCCACAAAGCCTTCCTAACCAACCTAAATACTATCCCTATCCCTATCCCAAAAACCTTATTTGAAGCATTAGGTAATGAAAATTGGAAGGATGCCATGATGGTTGAGATGGTAGCCCTCGAGAAGAACCAAACCTGGGAATTGGTTCAATTGCCAAAGGGGAAGCAACCGGTGGGCTGTAAGTGGGTGTTTACAGTGAAATATAGGTCTAATGGGTCCCTAGAAAGATACAAAGTTAGGCTAGTTGCTACAGGGTATACTCAAACCTATGGGGTGGATTACCTTGAGACTTTTGCTATAATAGCAAAGATGAATACAGTCAGGGTGTTACTATCCCCAACAACCAATTTTGATTGGCAATTATAGCAATTCGATGTAAAAAATGCTTTTCTATATGGGGACTTAGAGGATGAGATTTATATGGAAGTACCCTCGGGATTTGGGTTACAAACTGAGGGGAATGTAATATGCAGGTTAAAAAAGGCTCTCTATGGACTGAAACAGTCACCAAGAGCCTGGTTTGGAAGGTTTACAAGAGTTATGCTTGGTATGGGGTACAAACAAAGTCAAGGTGACCATACCTCGTTTGTACACCATTCAGTCACAAGGAGAATTACTGCATTGTTAGTGCATGTGGATGATATCATTGTCACCAGTAATGATAAGGAAGGAATGGAGCTCTTAAAGGGGTGCTTGATTAAGGAATTTGAGATAAAGGAGTTCGGAAAATTAAAATATTTTCTAGGAATAGAAGTGGCTCGGTCTAAGCAAGGTATTTTCATTTCTCAACAAAAATATGTATTGGACCTGTTGATTGACATTGGTATGCTAGGAGGTAAGGTACTTGACACACCTATTGAGCCAAATCATAGAATTAGTGATGCCCTTGAAGATGGTAT
The DNA here is from genome assembly GCF_014633365.1 of Diospyros lotus. NCBI lineage: Eukaryota > Viridiplantae > Streptophyta > Magnoliopsida > Ericales > Ebenaceae > Diospyros > Diospyros lotus. The sequence continues at coordinate 23,661,236 of NC_068347.1, forward strand.
AGTTGACAAGGAATCCTATCAGAGACTTGTAGGGAGACTTATTTACTTATCCCATACACAACCAGAGATTGCTTATGTAGTGAGTGTGGCTAGCTGATTTATGCATAGCCCTAAGGAAATTCATCTAAAGACTATGCACAAGATCCTTCATTATTTTAAGGGGACTCCCGGTAAGGGTATTCTATTCAAGAAAAGAGTGGAGTTGTCTTTGGAAGCATACACTGATGTTGATTGTGTAGGGTCTCTTGTTGATAGGCGGTCTACTTTAGGTTATTACACATTCCTAGGTGGGAATCTTGTGACTTGGAGAAGTAAAAAACAAAATGTGGTTGCTTTATCTAGTGCTAAAGCAGAATTTAGGTCAATGGCCCTAGGAATATGTGAATTACTATGGCTTAAAATTGTTCTAGATGATTTAAAGATCAGGTGGACAGCTCCTATGAGGCTCTATCGTGACAACAAGTCAGCAATCAACATTGCCCATAACCTCGTTCAACATGTTAGCATTCGAAGAATTCAATGTGATGTGAGTTTCCTAAAATTGGTTTAGGGAATCTTGCCTAAACTAGTCTTAGGAAACTCTCCTAAATATACAGTTGCTATCCTTTCCTATTGTATAGTTTCCTATTGCATAGATTGATTGCTTTCCTTTTATGTAAATATCTCTTAGATTGATTGCTTTCCTTTTTATGTAAAACCTCTACTATTAAAGAAGAGCCCATGTAATTAGATTGATGATTGAATAGAAACAGAATATTTTTTCCATTGTTTACATGGTATCAGAGCCATCCTAGCCCTACAAACCCTAGAGCCTTCATTGCACCTTTCAGTACTGCAGTACCTTTCGAAACCCTACCTGCATCACACGCATTCTTCCGATCTTGTTGTCGGCCTTCGTGCATTTTTTTTATTAAGCTCTTTGCAGCATGTCTGAACTATCTGAAGGAATGATAACCGGAGAAACCTCACCAACAGTAGATCAAGTTCCCGAAGCCATCCCAGAAGCTAGGCATGGAGTAGCAGCAAGGGAGTTGCCCAATTTCTACCTGTCCTATCGACTAGATGGGAGAAACTACCTGTAGTGGGCTCAATTGGTAAGGACATTTCTTAAAGGAAGGGGTAAGATCGGTCATCTCACTGCCTCTCCTCCAAGGGTAACCAATCCTATGTACCCAAAATGGGATATTGAGGATTCCCAAATAATGTCTTGGTTGTGGAATGCTATGCTTCCAAAGGTAAGTAGGAATTACATGTTTTTGGGTACTGCTACGTAGATTTGGGAAGTTGTGAAGTGAACTTCAAAATTCAGGATGCATCAGTCATCTATGAAGTGGAAACTAAAATTAGTGGTTCTAAACAAGGGGGATTGTCTGTCACCGAGTATTAGAATCATATGAATAGTCTTTGGCTTGAGTTAGACCACTATCAGAATATAAAGATGATTTGCAGCATGGATGTTGCAACCCTTAACCAAATAGTCGAACGGGATAGGATTTTTGAGTTTTTGGCTGGCCTTAACCCCGAATTTGATCAAGTGAGGGTGCAACTACTTGGTTGGGAAAAACTTCCCTCTCTTAATGAGGTATTTGCTATGGTAAGAAGTGAAGAAAATAGGAGGCTGGTGATGCTAAGGGAATCTGCCACTGACGGATCAGCAATGGCAGTGAGCAAAGGAGAGGGGACACAGCCTAGATCTGGGCAAATAGAGGCTCAAACTCGAGCCAATGGAAGAGAGGGACTATGGTGCACTCATTGTAAGAAACCCAGGCATACCCATGACACATGCTTCAAGCTTCATAGCAAAGTGGCTGTCCTAAATAGGAGTGGAGGAGGATTCAAGAATCTGGCTGCAAGAAATCAAGTTTATCTATCACACAAGGAGCAAGAGGAGGACTAGCTAGGAGTGAAGGTCGAGGCTGGCAGCAGCTCAAATCTCACTCCATTTAATGCTGAGGAGATCAACAAGCTAAAGTCCTTCCTCAAATCAATGCAAGATGGATCCTGCTCTCTAGCACAATTGTAAATCCCAGGTAAATGCACTCATTCTGCATTCTATTTTACCTCAAAAACTGATCGGAATGATGTTTGGATCTTGGATTCGAGAGCAACAAACCATATGACACCTAACCCCTATGTATTTTCCACCTATCAACCTCTCTGGACCACCAAAATGATCACAATTGCTAATGGCACAACAGTTCCTATTGCTGGCCATGGTAGTGTGGATCTTAGCCCTAATCTCTCCATTAAACCAGTCCTTCATGTCCCACACTTATCAGCTAATCTGCTGTCCATTCATCAACTCACTAAAACCTTAAATTGCCAAACTGTTTTTTCACCTAATATGTGTGAGTTTCAGGCACTAAAGACAGGGACAAGGATTGGTGTTGCTAAAGAAAAAGGTGGGTTGTACTACTTTGTAGGCAAGGTTGTTAAAATCGAGATTTTAAGTGAGATCGACAAAGGGTCCATAAAATCGGATCGTAAAATCGAATCGTAAAATCGTAAGATTTTAGAGATAATTAAAAATACCCTTTAATTTTTGTAAATATATGTTTATAATAATATAATTTTGTAGAAAATGAATTAATATTATTTAATAACTTGATTATTCCTTATTATAATTCAAAAAATGATACTTCCCAAATATAGCTCAAAAACTAGCAGGTTGGTATAGGCAATTTAGAGGCAAAATATAGGTAATTTAGAGGTAAAATATAGCTTAAAATTCTTTAGAGGATGCTTCCAATGTCTTCCATTAGATTTAGATTGTAATTTTTTCTTGATTTAACATTGATTAAATCAAGTAATATCCTAATTTGGGGTTGGGTGGTCCATTAATTAATTACTTGTTTGTCTTGATTTACTTATGCAATCAATGTTAAATCAAGTAAAAATTATAATTTAAATCAAGTAAATTGGAACTTATGCAATTAATGTTAGATGCTATGTGACATTGGAATTTATGTAATCAATGTTAAATCAAGTTCCAATTTAGAGGCAAAATATAACAATTCATTGCATAAGTTCTAATGTCAGATGCTATGTGACATTGAGACGTTGGAAGCATCCTCTAAATTACAACTTAAATCAATAGAGGTCTTTGAATCGTAAAATCGTTTGGGGATCTCTGAAGCGTAAAATCGTAAAATCGTACACGTAAAATCGAGATTTTATAGGATTTTATCCCAAATTGGATTTTACATGGGATTTGAATCGTTTGGGGGTCTTCGAATCGTAAAATCGTAAAATCGTATGCGTAAAATCGGGATTTTAACAACAATGTTTGTAGGGAAGGCTTCTTATCCATCTAGAAACCAGCCACCGGTCGCTTGTTCCTCTCAAACTACAACAGATCATCACAATATATGGCTACATCATTACTGCCTTGGTCACCCTCCATTTACTCTATTAAAAGTTATGTTTCCTACTTTATTTCATTCTATTGATCCCAATATCTTTCATTGTGATGTATGCATTCTTTCCAAACAGCATCGTGTTCCTTATCCCATAAGTAATAAAATCAGTTCTAAACCCTTTGCTCTAATTCATTCTGATGTATGGGGGGCCTTGTAAAATTCCTAATTACTCTGAGGCTCAGTGGTTTATCTCCTTCATTGATGATTGTACTCGAATGACATGGGTGCTTTTGCTAAAAGATAAGGCTGCCATAGGAACAGTGTTGCCAAATTTTTGTAAGATGATTACTACTCAATTTGGAACACCTATACAGAAACTTAGAACTGATAATGCCCGAGAGTATTTTAATCACCATATGCATCAGTTTTTCCAACAAGAAGGAATTGTCCATGAATTTTCCTGTATAGATACTCCACAACAAAATGGAGTAGCTGAGAGGAAGATGAGACATCTCCTTAATGTGGCCTATATACTACTCCGTCATCATAGAGTTCCTAAAAGTTTTTGGGGAGAGGTTGTCCTCACTGCTGCCTTTCTTATTAATCGAGTACCCACAAAGCTCCTTCACCAACAAAGCCCTCTTGCTTGTCTGACTACTCATTTTCCAGATTTTAATGTGCATAATCCTCTTCCTCTTAGAGTATTTGGGTGTGTATCCTTTGTTCACATATCCAAACAACATCGAGATAAGTTGGATCCAAGGGCACTTAAGTGTGTTTTCCTAGGGTACTCTCCTACCCAAAAAGGATATAAGTGTTATCATCATTCTACTCGCAAGTTATATGTCTCCAAAGATGTTACCTTTGTTGGGTCCCTTTCTTTTTTTTGGTTCCTCTCCAGTTGGTCCCCAGGGGGAGAGACTTTCCAATGGGGACTACAGCTTAGATGAAAGCTTTGAGGATCTCTCTTGTCTGCCTCTCAGCATACCTCTCACTCCAGTTCTAATTCTCTTGACCACACCAGCCTTACTACCGCTCAAACAACTCAGCCATCACCAACCCGACCTTCTCATCCTTTCATTAGTTTATCCCCTGGCAGTCACAAAGAAGTGCATGATCAAGCTGCCATCAAAAGGCTGCCCTCTCCAGTTCGGTACAAGGGGTCTCCTTACATCTACAAGTGAAGGCAGCCTATCCAAGACACACAGCATACACCACCCTCGAATTCTGGTCCAGGTATGAATCTCATGCAGTATACTTTCTCTTCTGATGGCCCTATCTTTGATGATTTAGACCTACCTATTGTAGTTAGAAAAAGGGTTAGGAGCTGTACACAACATCCCTTAACCAATTTTCTCTCCTATCATCGTCTCTCCCAAAGGCATAAGAGTTTCCTAGTTTCCTTGGATTCAATTATCATTCCTAAGTCAGTAAATGAAGCATTACAGGATTGGAACTGGAAACAAGCTATGTTGGAGGAAATGAGTGCCCTAAAAAAGAACCATACATGGGATCTTGTGTCCAGACCTAAGGGGATCAATTCGGTGGGGTGTAGATGGATTTTCAATGTAAAATACAAGGCTGATGGCACCCTAGAGAGATATAAGGCCAGGTTGGTAGCTAAGGGATACATGCAATCTTATGGAGTCGATTATCTTGAGACATTTGCTCCAGTCGCAAAAATAACCACGGTACGAATCCTCCTCTCATTGGCAGCCTATTTTGGATGGAACCTACAACAGCTAGATGTAAAAAATGCATTCCTCCATGGGGATTTGGAAGAGGACATATCTATGGAATTGCCACTAGGGTTCCAAGAAGGGCATGAAGGGAAGGTATGTCATCTCAAGAAAGCTCTATATGGGCTTAAGCAGTCTCCTAGGGCTTGGTTTGGACAGTTTTCCAAAGCTATAAAAGTTTTCAAGTATGAACAAAGTAGGGGAGACCACACTTTCTTCATAAAACACTCTAAAGAAGGTAAAGTGACAGTTCTGTTAGTATATGTAGATGATATGATTGTTACAGGCAATGATAAGGAGGAGCAAGGAAAACTCAAGGAAAGGCTATCCAGGGAATTCGAGATCAAAGACTTGGGGGTTCTCAAGTATTTTCTAGGAATTGAGGTTGCCTATTCTAAAGCTGGGATCTTCCTTTCTCAAAGGAAGTACGTGCTGGACTTGTTGGCAGAAATAGGGTTAACAGGTGGAAAAGGGTCTAAAATCCCTATTGAACCTAACAGTAGGTTATGGAACAACCCTAGTAGCCAACCAGTGGACATGAGAAGGTACCAAAGACTTGTTGGAAGGCTGATTTATCTCTCCCACACAAGGCTTGACATCGCTTTTGCAGTCAGCCTTGTGAGCCAGTTCATATACAGCCCAACTGAGGATCATATGCTTGCTGTAAGAAAAATTCTAAGTTACCTCAAGACCACTCCAGGCAAGGGAATTCTATTTAAAGCAGGGAATGAGCTGGATATCAAGGGTTTCTCAGATGCTGAGTATGATGGGTATATCACAGATAGGCGGTCAACAAGTGGTTACTATGTTTATCTAAGTGGGAACTTGGTGTCATGGAGGAGTAAGAAGCAAAGTGTTGTAGCAAGATCAAGTGCAGAAGCGGAATTTAGGGTTATGGCCCTTTGCCTATGTGAAGTTTTGTGGCTAAGAATTATCCTTGAAGACCTGAAGATTCAAGCCCAAGGACCAATTGGCCTTTGGTGTGATAATCAATCAACAATTAGCATAGCCCATAATCCTGTTCAACATGATAGGACTAAACATGTTGAGATAGACCGACATTTCATCAAGGAGAAATTGGAAGCCGGCCTAATTCATTTACCCTATGTGTCATCCGAAGAACAAGTTGTGGATATCCTAACCAAAGGGCTACTGGCGAAGAGGTTTGAAGACTTGGTAAGCAAGCTGGGAATGTGGGATATACATTCTCCAGCTTGAGGAGGAGTGTTAGCATTCGGAGAATTCAATGTGATATGAGTTTCCTAAAATCAGTTTAGGGAATCTTGCCTAAACTAGTCTTAGGAAACTCTACTAAATATACAGCTGCTATCCTTTCCTATTGTGTATAGATCTATAGTTTCCTATTGCATATATTGATTGCTTTCCTTTTATGTAAATATCTCTTAGATTGATTGCTTTCCTTTTTATGTAAAACCTCTTCTATAAAAGAAGAGCCCATGTAATTAGATTGATGATTGAATAGAAACAGAATTTTTATTCCATTGTTTACAAAACATGTTGAAGTGGATCGGCACTTTATCAAAGAAAAACTAGAGAGTGGCTTGATCTACACACCCTTTGTTCCTATGAAAGATCAACTGGTAGACATTTTGACTAAAGGACTACCGAGTAGTGTGTGTTACAAGATATTGAGCAAGATGGGAATGCATGATATACACACACCATCTTGAGGGGGAGTGTTAGAACATGAGAAGATTATTGATCTGCATATATTATTTGTTTGATATGTATCATTTCTCTTTTGGTTTAATTGTATTTATATTTATAATTGTTTCCTTTCTTGTACATATTTCCTAAGCTAGATTAGGAAACTATTTAATTAGGAAACTGCCTATACGAGTGATAGGTTGTGTGTATATTTTTCTGATACCTTGGAATGAAGTATGATTGAATTTTTTCCTGTCTTCTTGACAGAAACAAACATGTTTGACCAAATAGAAAGTAAGAGAGACCAAATTTCATAATATTGTGTGAAATATTACATATATTTCACAAATAAGTTATGAAATATTACACAGATTTCGTAATATTACATAATATTACATAGATTTCATAATGATATATGAGATATTACACAGATTTCATAATATTACACAGATTTCATAATGATATATGAGATATTACACAGATTTCATAATATTACATAATATTACACAGATTTCATAATGATATATAAGATATTACACAGATTTCATAATATTACATAATATTACACAGATTTCATAATGATATATGAGATATTACACAGATTTCATAATATTACATACTGATGACACAACATTTCTAAGACTGACACGTATGAGGAGAAGAAAACACCTCAACTCTCAACTCCTGACTATCTCTTCAACACGTAAAACTCAATTCAGTTCAAAAATCTCTATCCCTTCATTTCTCCCAGTCGGCAAAAGAAATAAATTGTGAGGAAAACGGTGGGAAAGTAGTGTGTGTGTGTGTGATTCCTTCCATTCCATGGCAAAGCTTCCTCAATCTCCCTTCATGAACTCTCCATCTACTGGCTCTTCATCATCGGCTCCAGCTCCAAGCACTAGCAGGACTCAAGGAAACAAGGATAGCAATGTGCAATTGGTCCAGAAGTTGGTGCTCGATCTCAATAACTACAATCTCCGAGGGAATGCTCTTCTCGAGCTATCCAAGGTAGATGTGTTAATTTGGTGGTTTGTTGCTTCATATATGGCATGTGGAATAGGTGGAATTTCTGAATTAGCAACATATCTGTTTGTTTTAGACTTTATTAGAAAAGAGTTAAGTTTATTTCTTGCATTGCTTTTATTTCCTAAAACAATGTTCAATTCTTGTGTTTATGGACATAAGTTAGGCTTATGAGCCATATAGCTAACCTTACACAGAGAGACTAGGGCTTCTTTTTATTGTTGTTTTAAACCCCAAATATTTTCTTCATCTTCTATTCTTGAAATGGGTTGTGGTTTGCATTAGAATTTTCATTTCGGATTCCTTATGGTCAAATTGGTTTATTGGTGTTGGATGTGCAATGCCAATTCTTTTGCAATTTCGATGTTAGAGGTAATGGTCTTATGTTTGGATTTTGGGGGAGATATAGTTAGAATGAAAAAATAGCCAGTCTAAATGGATTATTTGTGACTAGCATGATAGGAAATCTTTTCAAAACTTGAAAGAATTAGCTCTTAGGTTGAATAATGCTCCTCTTTGTTTTAGAATAGTTGGTTCATTTGGGGGTGATGAACCTTTACTAAACAATCATTTTAAAGATTTTATGAAAATTTTGAGAAATTGTTGTAGTTAATTTTTCTCAGGCGTTTCTTTTCTTTTTTCTTTTTTTCCCAATTATGTCTTTGTATATGGTAACCTGGTCCTTAATTAATGTAACTATAAAAAGATTGTTTAGCATGGATTAGTTTCAACTTTGTTTTTTGGTTCTATAGTATTCTTTTGTTGCTGTTAGTTGTTACAACTCTCCCACAAGTCTCTTAAGAAATATAAACACTTTATTTTGGGTACCTTGTCATAGATATGCAACAAACATGCCAAGTGGCATGTTTTGATGGTTTTTTTAATTATTTTTTTCCAGATATATCTAGGGGGTGTGACAAACATTTGGGATTCTAAATAGAATTTTTAACAACTTAGTTGGAGCAAGATATGCAAATATTGTAAGTATTTTTGGTAAGGAATAGAAGAAAAGACAACTGGAGGTTTAGGGTCAATTTGGCACTATTTTCTTTTGCTTTTCCTTTGGTTAAAAAAACACAAAGGTTGCTTGCTTTCTTGGCTTAAAAAAGAGAGCCTTTTGGAGAAGGAAATTGCAGAAAGCTCTACAAACATATTTTTTTTTAATAAAAATTCTACAATTTAAAAACTTATTTAAAATGATATTGCAACTTTAAAATTATTTTCAAAAATACTTCAACTTTTTCCAAGTTTGCGTTCACAGTAAATTAACGCAAACAAGCTGCATGAAACTCACTCCTTATTGGAGCAACTTACTGGATAAAATGGTTGCCTGGAACTCGCTACTCCTTGTAGCGAGTTCCATGCAACAAAAATGACCACCCTTGCATTTATTCATCATGGTTGCCAACTGGGGAGAGATTGTAGATTTTTATGAAGTTTCAAACTGGTACCACTTTTTGATTAAATAAGTCTTAAGATGGTTGTATTTTTAAAAAAATCCAAAGAACAAGCAAAAAATTTCAAACTATTTATAAAAATGATGCAAATATTTTCAATTTAAATCCCAGTGAATTGGTTCCAACTAACCGCATGAAACTCGCTCTGAATATGAGCAAGTAACTCACTGGCTAAAATGGCTACATGGAACTCGCTACTCCCAGTAGCGACTTTCATGCAGCCAAAATGGCCACCCTTGCATTTATCCACCATGGATGCTAATTGGGGATAGATTGTAGAATTTTTATAGAAGTTAGAAATCAGTAGCATTTTTAAAGAAGTTTTAATATTGATGTATTTTAAAAAAATTCCAAAAAGGAAATGCAAAAAAGTACAAAAATTTCTTCTTTATTAGAGACTTCTTTTTTTAAGCCAACTCTTTTTTTCTTAAAAAAAATTGCTTTCGTAAGAAAACTTTTTCACCAAAAAAAAAAAAGAGTCACTGTCAAATGTGCCCTTAATTTCATTCAAACTGTAGACAGTGTGAGATGGAAAGAGCAGGCTCTTTTCTCCTACCCTCTGCCTCCACCCAGCCTCATTCTGTATATTCCTCCTCCTCCCTCTCTTTCCATTTTCAATGAAATCATTCTTCTTTCCTCATAACCTCCAACCAAGCCAGCTGTGGCAGTGATCTCAACTCCAACAGTGTCTCATCCTATGATGACAACTCCAACAAAACATATTGTTAGTTTTATGGATTGGTAGGGATTTTATTATTGTGTTTATATATTCTTTTTTATGGATTTAATGGGCGTCTTCATTGTTGAGTTAATGGCATTCTTTTTAATATTTTTATGTATTATTATCATTGTGGTTTAAATATAATTTTCATAGTGGATTAGTAGTAACTGTTTTATATTGTTGGCCTTTTTGGTTTTTATCTTCATAAACATTTTTATCGGAAAATATAAAAACATTCTCTTGTTGCTGTACCCATTTCATATCCTTATGCACATGTGTATATACACACACACTCAAATTGTTATATCCTGTGTTAAAGTTGTCGTTGTCTCTGTTTCTGGTTTTAGATGAGAGAACAATTTCAAGATTTCGCTCCATTGTTGTGGAACTCCCCTGGTACTATTGCTGCACTCTTACAGGTATGCTCCATACTATGCTCATGACACCTTTTTCTTAATCAGTTTTTTTCGTTTCAGTTAAAATGTGCTGCAGTGTTCTTCCTTAATCACTGGTAATTTGATTGTGCTTGTTTGACAAGTTATTCTAGCTTATCTTTTTGTCTTACGCAAGCATGCTTAAAAGGGATACATGCCCAAAATGAGACACACATAAAACTTTTCTAGAAATATCTGCTTAGACTGATTCACTGATGATCCTGTTTGTCCCTGACTTGGTCAGCTGACTTAACTTGGTGAGACTTACAGAGGGAACACATTCTGAAAACTAAAATGTTAAAATTCAGAAACCATGGGTGTCAAATGACACTCATCAAATAGGTTATTCACAGCAATAACTCAGTCCTCTTATTGCATAGGCACTCAAGTTAATTGTGTGTGGTTTTGTATCCCAGAAACAACTTAAAAAATGATCATGTCAATGATTGTCAGAACTTCATCACATGACAGTCACTCAATAAAATTGAGAGAGTTGTGCAGATATTTTGATAAATTGACAGCAATAATGAAACCATATGATGACATAGTTGACTCTGCAATAGAAATATCATGCTTTTGTAACCAGATGCTAATAAAGGTTGCATTATGGAAGATATGGCCATGGTTAGAGATGGTTCGAGGTTTAGAATTAATGTGCCTGCCTAGTAGGATTATGCCCTGTGATTGTTTTTGTTGTTGTTTAGGGAGGAAGTAAACTTAAAATAATTTTTCCAGATGCAGATTCTAAGATAATAGCAAAGCTATATGATCATGGATCCTGTTATTTGTAAGAAGTGTACAGGAAGTGGAAGGTGAGGACCAAATCTTAAGGGCTGTTTAGTTGTGGAAAATGATTTCCAGTTTTCTATCTCTTATTATCTATAAAATTTCTAATTTTTAGTTTCCATAGAAAATGTGAAAAATGCATTCAAATGTTAGAAGTACAGAATTGTAATTTCCAATTTAGAAAACTGGAACTTACAATAAAAAAGGAGATTTAGGGAAAATTTTGTGGAAAATCCCGTTTTGCAGATCTGCAAATTTGTGAACTTGGAAACCGTGTTTTTAATTTTTATGTTTCAACAAGTTCTCCAATTCTCCATTTTCTATGGAGTAATTTTCTGGAAAACTCGGCCTGTCTTCCACAACTGAACAGTCCATTAGTTTCTTTAAATTTAATTGAAAAACAATGTAGGATTTTTTGTTTTCTTTATACAAGCAGTGTTTCCTGAGATGTTAGTTCTTGAACATTGATGTTTCCTGTATTTCCAGAGAATGTACATCCAAGTGAGGGTAAATCATCCAAATCTATTGGAAGACCTTCAATATGTAAGAAGTAGAAAATGTGATTTTCCATTGGATCGAGTTAGGGGAAGGCAATTGACATTCAACGGACCTTGCTTTTTTATGTTACCCTAGAAAGGGAGTCGAGGACCTTGAGGTGTGTACTTTTGTGCTTAGGGGTTGTGTTGGGCTTCCACATCAATCTGAATAAGAGAGAGATCATTTTGCTGGGTTGTATGAAGAACAAATTTTTGGGTGTTTGGCTACTTCATGATGGTCTAGTGTTGGGTCTCTACCCTTGTCCTATATAACTGTTGCCATAACATCAAACCTAGCCCAGATCTATTTAGATTCGTGTGTGAGTGAAAATTGAGATAAAACTTGCAACTTGGAAGAGTTAACATGTTAAAAGAGAAGAAGCTCTCCCTTAATAAAAGTACCATCTCTTCCCTACCTTTGAGTCTTTTTATGTCATTTGGTGGTCCTATGGATGATATAAATGTTACCTAGTGTGCTGGAGAGTGTGCATGACTCCTAAGTTGATAGGTGGGTTGGGCATTGAGAATCTTAAGTTCATTGATGACGCCCTTCGATAAGTTTCTTTGGATGCTGCTTACGGAATGGGTAGCATTTTATGACTCTGGTGGTGGTTTAGTATCAGTGTCTGTGGGATTGGTGGTATTTGGTGCTTTTTATTGCCCTACTTCTCTTTACAAAAACAACTTCTCAAAGCCATAATCTCATTAGGTAATGTCTTCATATGTCTTATCTTTTAAATCATCTATACCCGTAGATGCATAGACTTTTCTCTTATCACATAATGCTCTTCCCCTCAAGGCATTACCCTTTTTGATACATAACTTATTGTATAAAAAATTATTTACTAAAAAAGGGGTGTGGACCCAGTTAAGGTAACTCTAACCCAGTCTAGACTGAACTTCTGGCCTACAAGTCTGTGGAAGCCTTTAATGGTGGTCCAAATATTTCTGTGTTAATCAGGCAAGCATCACACGACCTTCAAATGTATACTGATTGTGATTTGTTATGCTAAATTTCAATTTTCATTTTGTCAAAAATTAGTCTTCATTCTTTGTCTACCTACAACCCATCATCTCAAGTCCAGCATCTTCATAGCTGGTATTGAGGGACAAGATCTCCAATGTATTTTGGACGTTGCTAGTTTTCCCAAAGGGGTTATGCCTTTTCGCTATCTTGGTATCCCGTTGGTAGCGGTTAAGCTTAGGGTCAGACACTATGAGTCGCTTATATCAAAGATCTCGGACAATATTAAAGCTTGGCAAGCAGCTTCCCTTTCATATGCTGGGCGGCTGGAGCTTATTCATGCTATGATCCAAGGAGTGGTTTGTTTTTGGTGCTCAATTCTCCCGGTCCCAGCTGCCGTCATTGACCAGATTTATAGCCTATGCAGGTGCTTCCTCTGGAACTCCAAGGCCTCCCTTGTTAGCTGGAAAGATGTTTGTTTGCCTAAATGTGAAGGCGGCTTAGGCCTTAAGGATCTTAAAAGTTGGAACTCTGGTCTGCTTATTAAGATCCTATGGGACATTCATCGCAAGGACACGTTGTGGGTTCAATGGATCCATCATGAATTCTTGCACTCGATCTCCATTTGGCAGAGGCAGGCCCGGAATGATGACTCCCTTCTGATGAAGAGGATGATGCTTATAAGGGATTCTATGTGTGAGGTGCGAGGTTCAGCAGAGGTTGCAATGAGCCTGCTCGAGAGCTGGGCCAATGGTCCTCGGTTTGATGTGCAAGTTGCCTATGAGTTCTTTCTGCCGAAGGGACAAGTTAAGGTGTGGGCGAAGACTGTTTGGCATCCTTGCCTTATTCCTAAGCATGCCTTCATATTATGGTTGCCTTCATATTATGGTTATGTGTCAGATTCAGCATCCAAATTCGTGATAAGCTCTTATTTCTGGATATTGACCGCGCCTGCCCCTTGTGTATGGGGCAGAGAAGACTGCTGGCCATCTATTTTTCCGATGCCCATTCAGCTCGGCAATCTGGGAGCATATAAGAACATGGATAGGCATCTCTAGAGGCATGACTTCGGTCCCCAATGCCCTCAAATGGATGTACAAAGAAGCTAGAGGATCCTCTTGATTGTTTAAATTTGGGTATCTAGGAATTGTTTAAAATAGCCTTGGCTTGCTCGGTCTACCAAATTTGGGTATCTAGGAATTGTTTAATTTTTGATTTTGTTCAGCCTTCTCTGGAGGGGTTAATTCATAGGATCAAAACCTTTGTATACAAAGTAATGTTTACTCTGTATCCTTATGTTTTGGACCATTTTGAAGGCCTTGTTGTTGGCCTTTAGGTTTTGGTTGTTAGCCATGTTTCCTGGGTATACCTAGTGATCACTTGTACATTTGATCATTTATACATATTTACCAATTTGATTAAAAAAAAAAAAAAAAGAATAAGTAAAACTTTAGGGTTACCATTTCACTTTTTGTTTCTAATTGACTGGATTGTGTCATATATTCTATCTGTGTAATCAATGCCAAATGTGCTCATTATTTGCAGGAGATAATTTCAATATACCCTGCTTTATCCCCACCAAATCTTTCCCCAGCACAATCTAATCGAGTTTGTAATGCACTTGCCCTTCTCCAGGTACAGTTTTTATTTTGCCTTTTTTTTTTGTAATATATACATTTTTGCCTGGAATTATAAAAAGGTGAACATTGGTTTTTTTTCTTTTTTTTTTTGGTGGGGGGGGGGGGGGGAGGGGGGGAATCAATGAGAAAATAGATTGATTAAGGAGGAACAAAGATAGAGAGAGGAAGCTTTAGCAGTTACAATTAATGTTCAAGTTTAGTTTACTATTGAACCGATACAAGATTCTAGTGATATAATGACATCAATTTTCTAACTCCTTCTAATAAGTTGGACTTCATAAACTTAAATATTGAAGTGTAGGGACTCAAATTAGAAAAATCAAAAGTTGGAAGATGGCACTGAAATTTGAGTAGAGTTCAAGGGTCGAGGATATTATTTTTGCTACCTTCTTTTCAAGATTACTTTTTTGAATACTTATGCTGTATGTCATTAATCTATTTTTTCAGTCTGTGGCCTCACACCGAGAAACGAGAATGTCATTCCTGAATGGTAATTTTCTTTCATTATGTTAGACCACAAAGGCTCCATTACCTGCATAAATTTAATTGCATGAGGTTATAATTGCTTACCATATTTAAAAATTCCTTTCCCATTCCATTTTAGTGTATGTCATGCATATGCATTTTTCTGAGTAACCTCTTTTTGTAGTTCATTTGTGTTTAAATTGCATGAAAACAAGTAGAACTAGATAACGTATTTCCATTTGTTTTATTTTTACTTGACATTAGAACATCCTGAAATGCATAAATCAGTTTCAGATATTTCTTCTCTCCCCCCCCCCCCCCCCCCCCCCTTCCTTGCTCTTTTCTTTTTGGAAGGGAACTAGTCTTGTTTTTCTTTTATTTCCCAATTATTTCTTCCATATTAATTGGAAATTATGGAAATAACAGTCTTAAGTTTCTGATATTTGACAGTATCTTTACAACCTGGAACTAGGTCTTGTGCTGCATACTTGACGGTGTATTTATAACCTGGAAACAGCAGTCACTTTGCTTATTTTTCCCTGCTAATATTTACTAATTGCTACAGCACCGGACATTTGATTTGGTTATTTTCATTTGTATAACATATGGTCTGCATCACCACCTGTCTTTTTATTCCTTTTGAGATTTCCATGCCACATACCTTTTTTGTGGGTGTTCCACCTATTTCCTATTGCAGTACAATAGATTCAGTTATGGTCTTTGAGTACCATTGTGCAACCTGCAATTCATGCCTGTCTTTTTCTGCCTTCTGAGATTTCAATGTCACATACCTTTTTGTCAGAGCTCCACCTCTTTCTTATTGCAGTACAATGTATTCAGAGGTTCTTTGGATTGCTATACAGTGATCATAGTGTTCTCCAACCAGCTAGGCATCTGATTTCTTTTTATTCTCATTTTTCATAGATAACTAACATTTTGCTGCCCCTTTTATGAATAGTTGAAGTTAATATTTTTCATAGGCTAATATCTTAGATTTTAGCAGTTTGTATTTACCTTTTAGCCTTTGAAGTAATATAGTTCTTCCTATTTTGAGGGTGTAATATTACAAGAAGAGTAGTCTTTCTGTGGCTGTGCTTGAACCGTATTTCTTCAAGTCTATCTAGATTTAATGAAAATGTTCTAATTGATTCATTTTCTAATTGATGGTTTTTCCTTTGCAGCGCAAATGCCTTTATATCTGTACCCTCTCATTAATACAACCTGGAAATCAAAGCCATTCGAGTATTTAAGGCTTACTTCCTTGGGCGTCATTGGTGCATTGGTGAAGGTGCTTCTTCCAACTTATATTGTTTTCTGTGTCCCTGATATTCTTGATCTTTTCTGTTGAGCTGCATAAACAATCTTGATACAAGATGCGTTCCTGCCAGTGAAGCCACTGATATGTGGGCACACCCACGTGGCGTGTCTGACATTCCTTTATTTTCTTTAAAGGATATGGGAGGGGACACATGTACGACATGTCCCATCTATGGACACTTTGAAGACCTATGAAAATGGGGTTTTTTTATTACTATTCACTTTTTCGACTTGGCAATTGCGTTATTCTTAAGTTTTTTGACTTTTTTATTGCATGAGTCTTCAGTTTTCAGTTTTTACGACTCTTCAGTTTTCTACATTTTGGTGGTTGAATATGAAATGAGTAATGATTTGTGAGTTGGTTGCTAATTATATTAAACTTATTCATTTATAATATTGGATTATAAATATTTGACTTGTGAGTTGGTTGCTAATTATATTAGACTTATTCATTTATAATATTGGATTATGAATATTAATTTCATATTTATGAGTTTGCATTAGAGTCTTGATACTGATTGTGCCATTAGATATATAAAAATTTATTTCATTAGTTTATGTATCCTGATTATGTTGTGTCCTACTATTTTCGAAAATGTTGTGCTCCCATGTCCTCGATTCATGGGCTTTTACTGATCAATCTTCACACTGGTAATTCTAGGTGTGTGTGTTTAGTGCTCCTAGGATATTCATTAATATTATATATTCTTAGAATTTAGAGTGTGAGTGTTGATAGTAACGGTAAGGTTGCTCCTTTGTGACTATAAGGTCACGAGGTAAAGTTGTGGAGTCTCTTTGAGGAAGAAAAAAAAAGTTGAAAGCTGCACACAAGCATATCACTCCCAGGCACACTAGCATTTTCTGTGATAACACTTTAAATTAATTATAATCATTTTCTTGGATTTTCTTAATTTGCTAAATTTTTTAGGTAAGAACATATTAACAAAATAAAAAATTTGATAATATCTTGTTTCTTGAACAAAAAGAGAACACAGATTAGGAAAATCAGACTTCGTTTTTTGAAAAATCAGCTTGCTGGAAGTTTAATGAATGGAATAACTTCCATAAATTTCATTAAACCGTGGTATGCAAATATATACACAAAGTTTTCTAAGAAAACTCCTAGTATTTAGGACTAGATTAAACTCCTAATATTTAGGTATAGATTACAACAACATACTTTAGATTAAAATCAATTTTAAACCAGGATTTCCTTATCTGATTTTAAGGAATATCCTTATCCTTCCAGTTAGATATCTCCTTCATCTTTATCTTTAATATCTTCTCTTCTTATCCTCTTAGTCATAGCTTAAATTCTCTCATTTATCTTCTCCAACAACCCCCCCTCAAGCTGGTGAATAGATATTTATCATTCCCAGCTTGCCTCAAATAGATTCAAATCCTTGCTTATGCATTGCTTTAGTAAGGATGTCTGCCTCTTGAAACTCGGTAGGGATATAGGTTAGACTTATATCTCTTTTTTTTATTTCTTACTCGACAAAGTGCGAGTCAATTCTCATGTGTTTCATCCGATCATGTTATACCGGATTATTCACAATGCCAATGGCCGACTTGTTGTCATAATAAAAAACTTTTGGTGAGGACACTGAAAGTTGTAAGTCTTCCATCATTTTCTCCACCCAAATAACCTCACATATCCCTTGTGTAATAGCTCTAAACTCTGCTTCTGCACTGCTTCTTGCCACTACTGATTACTTCTTGTTTCTCCAAGTTACCAAATTCCCCCATAGTTTTGTACAAAAACTAGATGTAGACCTATTGTCTTCAATAGAACCAGCCCAATCAGCATCCACAAATGCACTGATTCCTCTGTCTTGACTCTTCTTAAACAAGAGTCATTTCCCGAGTGTTCTTTTTAGGTACCTAAGAATATGATATGATATGTTGCATCAAGATGCCTTTTTGTAGGTGAATGCATGAACTGACTTACTATGCTTATAGCATATGTAATGTCAAGTCTTGTGAGTGATAAATAGATCAACTTTCCTACCAAACGTTGATATCTCCCTTTGTCTACTTGGTACTCTTGTTTGTTGTCTTCTTTATTCTTCTAGTTAGGTTCTAAGGGGATATTAGTAGGTTTGCATCCAAGCTTACTAGCTTCTTTCAACAGATCAATCGTGTATTTCCTTTGAGATATACAGATCTCTTCCTTGCTTTTGGCCACTTCCATCCCTAAAAAATATTTTAGTTCTTCCAAATCTTTTACTTCAAATGTAGCCCTTAGCTTTCCTTTTAGATGTTCAATTTCCAATGTATTGTCTCCTGTGATGATAATGCCATCCACATAGACAATAAGAATTGTTTTCCTGCCATCTGCTTCAATTTTTGTAAAGAGGGTATGGTCTGCATGCCCTACTGAATAATGGTGTCACTAAATTGTTTGAACCAGGCCCTTAGAGACTACTTTAGACCATATAGTGACTTATTTAGCTTTCATACCTTTCCTCTTGTGTTTTCTGTCTCAAAACCGGGGGGATCCTCAGATAAATTTCCTCTTCTAGCTCCCCATTCAAGAATGCATTCTTGATATCCAGTTGATGCAGCTTCCAATCTAGATTAACAACCATTGAAAGCAACACTCGAATAGAATTAAGTTTGGTCACAGGAGCAAAAGTCTCCTCACAATCAAGTCCTTGGGTTTGGGTAAACCCTTAGACTACTAATCTTGCCTTATATTTGTCGATGCTTCCATTAGATTGGTACTTGATTGTAAACACCCATTTGTTGCCAACCACTTTCTTTCTAGCTGGTAGATTGACAATATCCCAAGTGTCATTAGCTTCTAGGGCTTGCATCTCATTCATTACTGCTTCCTTCCACTTCTCATTTTGCAATGCATAATATATATCCTTAGGAATCACTACATCATCAATGCTGACTGTGAAGGCCTTCAACTGTGGAGATAGCTTTGAATATCCCACATAATTTGAAATATGATGCTTTATACACGATCTTTCCCTTTCCTTAGAGCTATTGGGATATCAATATCATCAAACTTGGTGGAAGTACCCTTTTTCATGCCATCACTGCCCTCAGTTTCTGGACCTATCTTTGGATCAGACTTTGGGTTTGGCTGAGGGTCACGAGGGCTTCTAGAATATACCAAAAATGGTTTATCCAAGGCCAGATTTTCTTGAATCTGGTCTTCTTGATCTCCCCCTGAATTAGACACTGAAGTTTGAGTAAGAATAGGAAGTTCGGGGGCTGATTCAATGACAGCAGGAGGTTCAAGATCTTGGTTCATGGGTAGAGGCAAAATGGAGTCCCATTGTTCCTCTACATTGGGCCTTTGTTCCTACAGATGAGTGGTATGAAAAAATGGTTGTTGTTCAAGGAAAGACACATCACATGATACAATGAAACGTCTTATAGAAGGATGGTAGCACTTGTAGCCTAGTTGAGTGGGAGAATACCCAACAAATATGCATTTAAGGGCTTTAGGTTCAAGTTTAGATTGAGAGGGTTGATGTTTATGAACAAACATAGTGCATCCAAAGACATTTGGTGATAGGGAATTTAGAACTCGATTGTAATGAGGATAGGAATCAAGTAGGAAACTCAAAAGGGTTCTAAATGAAAGTACTTTGGAGGGAATCCGGTTAATAAGGTAAGAAGAAATAAGAACAACTTCTCCCCAGTAGGCATTAGGGACTGAATTGGTGAACAAAATTGCCCTTGCGGTCTCAAGAAGGTGGCAGTTTTTTCTTTTTGCCACCCTATTTTGTTGGGGATTGTAAGGGCATGAACTTTGATGAATGATCTCATGTTTAGTTAGATAATGATTGAGTTCATTTGAGAAATATTCTCTACCATTATCTGAACATAAAACATGGATTGAAGATTGAAAGACATTGTTGATCATTTGATGAAACCTTTTAAATATAACATAGGCTTCAGATTTGTTTTTCATAAGGAACACCCAACTAACCCTTGTGTGGTCATCTATGAATGTCATAAACCACCTAGTGTTATTCAAATTAGAAGTCCTTGCTAGCCCCCAGATATCACTATGAATAAATGGAACGATTTTGTAGGTTTATATGTATGAGATGGATAAGAAATTTTGGTTTGTTTAGCAAGGATGCATTGCTCACAATGAAAGGAATGACTTCTTTTATTAATGAAAAGATAGGGATGCAAGATTTTGAGATAATTGAAACTAAGGTGTCCTAAAAGTTGGTGCCATCACATAAGCTCATAATCTGAAATAGTAGACAAGGAAGTTTGGATTTGTGACCTAGATCCAAGGGACTGACCATTCTTTGAAATATAGTAGAGACCTTCTTTCTCCTCAGCACTGCCAATCATCTTCCTAGAAGATAGATCTTGAAATTCACAATAGGAAGGAAAGAATGTCACCAAACACTTCTCTTCTTTGGTTAACTTACTGACAGCAGGTTGCACTTTAGAATGGGCACAAACTGTACTGATTTCAGCTTTAGGCCTGCCACATTAGTTGTATCTTTCCCTTGAGCCATGGTTGTGGTACCATTAGCTATTGAGATTGGTAAACCTTGATCACAAGGTTCATAGGCTGACAGTACTTTAAAAGATCCAGTCATGTGATCTGAGTCACCTGTGTCGATTATCCAGCAATTTATAGGGAATTTGAAAGAGATTAGGGAGTGTATAGGTATACCTTGCTTAGCAAGAGACATTACCGGGTTAGGAGCTTCACTTGTCTCAGATTTAGTCATCTTGGTTTGACTCAATAGTTGTTGTAGTATCTCCAACTGATCTGCAGATAGAATCAGGTTGGTTGATTTTCCATTTTCCACTTCTCCTCCATAGGCTGCTTGGTTTCCCTTCCTAGAAATGCTTCCAATTTACTGGTTTTCCATGAATTTTCCAGCAAGTCTCGTTTGTGTGATATGGCTTATTGTAGTGATCACACCAAGGTTTGTCCTTTTGTAGCTCCCCCCAATGCTGATGTCTGTAAGTTTGCATCAGAATTTGTCACCCCTAGGATTAAGCATCACTTTTTTCCTACTTTCTTCTCTTCTTACTTCTGCAAAGACTTCTTTATTGGTGGAAAGGGTTTGGTTCCAAGTAACCTCCCTCTTACTTCATCAAGATTAGAATTTAGACCATTCAAAAAATCAAGCACTCTCTTTTTCTATCATCTTTCCATCTTCAGCACACTCCCAAATCTCCGGATAGTAGAACGAATCTGGAAGCTTTGTGTAGTGTTCTCCATGTTCGAGTGGATTTCTTGCATAGCCTCCCAAATTTCCTAGGCTGTCTTGTAGAACAAGTAGGTCCTTCCAATCTTTGGCTCCATAGAATTGACTAACCATGCCATAACAATAGAGTTTTCAGCCTCCCACACACCATATATTTCTGAATCAGTGCTTGGCTTAGAAACCGTCCCATTTAGATATCCAATCTTGCCCTTTCCCCGGATCACCAGCAAAACTGACTGGAACCATCCTTTGAAATTGGTTCCATTCAGCTTATGCTGAGTGATCTAGAGAGAAGGATTATCGAGAGTGATTGGAGGTTGTAGGACTTGAGCATTCCTTGTTGCAGATAGTAGATTGGTGGAAGTTTCAATTACTGACAGAGTTTTATCCATATCTTGAACTTCAGAGTTCTACCAACTGTAGGAGAAGAAAAAATAAGTGGAAAACCTGCCATGAAACCGTGGCTCTAATACCATGAAAAATCAACTTGCTGGAAGTTAAATGAATGGAATAACTTCGATGAATTTCATTAAACCCTGGTATGCAAATATATACACAAATTTTCCAAAGAAAACTCCTAGTATTTAGGATTAGATTACACTCCTAATATTTAGGTATAGATTACAACAACATACTTTAGATTAAGATCAATTTTAAATCAAGATTTCCTTATCTGATTTTAAGAAATACCCTTATCCTTCCAGTTGGATATCTCCTTCATCTTTATCTTTAATATCTTCTCTTCTTATCCTCTTAGTCATATCTTAAATTCTTGATAGGATCCCAAGAACATAACTCTAATATTCTCCAATTACAAAGTTATGAATGAACAAAACAAAGAAAAGAAACGGATAGTGGACTATACTCCCCCAAAACTTCTTCCAAATTCTCTCCCCCTTCCCTCTCCTTTTCCCCTGATTTTAATACGTGTTCCTTAGTCCATTGCAGCCATGTGGGTTGTTATTCTCCCCCCAACCAAATGTGACCCTTTTGCCCTCGTGTCTTTTTCCTTGACTGCCCCTGCTTCTCCTCCCCTTCTACGTTGCTTGTATGTGTGACGAACAGGGGCTCTATCAATTCTCTCCTTTATCTTCTCCAACATTTTTAGTTTTCCTCTCCACTATTTGGCAACTGACAGCAAAATCAAATGACTGATTCAATTTCCACATTTTCTAACTCAAATGAACAAAACACAAATGGGCCAAAACCAACAGTGAATATAAGCACAAAAAAAATAAGCATCTTCATGCAGCCCCTTAATAGTTGACCTTATTAGTAAAAGGCAGCCGTGAATATGAAGAAGCTGTTCGCAACCAACATTTTAGATCTTATTCATAAGACCTCAAGGGTACTCTTGATTTTTTCTTTTTTACTATATAGGAGAGTTTTTTTTTTTTTTTGGGGGGTTCTTTTAATGTTAAACTCTCTCTCTTGCCAGTTATGATGTTGAATTATTTATGATATTTGTTCCTTAAACGTTTCTGTTGTCCTCTTCTTCATTCTTTCAAATTTTGAACCCTACAACATTTGATAATATTGGGTAGTTAGCAGCTAGTTCTTAGTTCTCTTTATTTGGGATATTTTTCTTATTATGCACCTTGGCTTGTAGTAATCTCCCTCTCACATGAGAGGCAACATAGCCTATTTAGTGTAGTTTCGGAGAGGTTCTCATAGAATGCGTCCCAAAAGCCATGAAAATTTTTGTCCATAAAAACAGTGGCTGTGAAGATCTTAAGAAATGCTTTGTGTGCACATTAGCGGTGGTGTTGTTGGAAACAAGTTCTCATGTGAGCAAACTTAAAAGAATTTTCACTACTGTTTGCCGCCTTCTATAACTCTAGGAGCAGAATAATTTTTCTTTTCTGAAAACTTTGCAAAATCCAATTTTACATTCATTTTTGTGATTTGTAATTTTCTCTGAAACCTGACCTGTGTGTTTTTTTATTTTTACTTCAGGTTGGTGATACACAGGTTATCAGTTTCCTTCTCTCTACTGAAATAATTCCTCTGTGCCTAAAAACTATGGAGACGGGGAGTGAACTATCAAAATCAGTAAGTTCCCCTTGTGAATCATTTCAAATTCCGCCGCCCCCCCCCCCCCCCCCCTTCTACAATTTTTGGTCAAACATCATTCACTTGATGGTGGCTGATAGGCAATTGTCTGATGTCACCGTTTTGGATCTTGGAAGAAGTGATTATCTTTGGTTATGCCTAAATGATCTGTGTTCCATATGCATGTCATTATTGTCCACTTGTATGATTCTTGGAAGAAAATAGATGTGATTGCTGAGCCAGATAATAGGCTCATAACTGTGGTGTAGCATAGGTAGATGCGCATGGTTCCTTTTGGAAGATCATATTTCTCTAATTGCTCCCTTGTTTTACTTTTAGAACACTCAAATATTAATGAAAATAACTTCAATTTACCAAGATTTTGATCTTTCATATTTAAATTTCTCATTTTCAAATTAATCAAATGCAACAGTGTTCTTACAATTCCCTAGACTTGGCTTATACGTCAATTGAAGTCTGATTAAATATTTATATTGACAGGTTGCTACATTTATTGTACAACAAATTTTGATGGATGATGTGGGTCTGGATTATGTATGTACCACAGCAGAGCGGTTTTTTGCTGTACGTCAAATGTTGGGAAATATGGTGGCTGCACTTGCTCAACAACCCTCATCACGCCTGCTAAAATATATCATTCGCTGTTATCTCCGGCTATGTGACAACCAAAGGTTGGTCAACTGTTTAGCTTGATGTGAACGCAGTCATAAGATTATAGTATGGATGCAGTTCCTTTATCTTTTCTGTAGTTCTCCACTGTCCTATGTACCAAATCAATTATTTCGGCCTCATGATGCAGGGCTTGTGATGCACTGAGAGGCTGCCTGCCAGACATGCTGAGGGATGGCACCTTCAGTGCTGCACTTCAGGTAAGTCCTCATCAAAATATTTAGAGTCCAACTTCTGGTTGTTGAGGACTCCTTGTGTAACTTCTCAAAACTTAATATGGCTCATCGGTCACCTCTCTGTGAGTTGTCACTTAGGTTCTTTTGAGTAGAGTTTTCCCCATGTGGCGGTATTTCATGCATGCTCTCACATCACAAATATGGGTTGTAAGTAATGGGGGTTAGCCTCTTGTAACATTCTGTATTAGTTTAGAGGAAAATGCACTTCCCCTCATAACCTAGTTTAGAGGAAGATGAGATACATTTTTCTTCCTTAATTTGGTGGATGATAACTTTAATGATATGATACTCTTGGTCTCAGGAAGATGCAACAACAGGAAGGTGCTTACAGCAATTGCTTCTCAAAGTCCATGGACCTCGTGTTGCGCCACAGGCTGGGGGAGGATCCAACCTTATGAGGGGGAACTAAAGTTAGTGTTATATGCAGTGGTATTGGGACTCCCTTTTGTAGCCCTTTGGGCTTTAGTATTATGTGTGTATTTGTTGTCTTGTTAAGGTATTTTCATAGTAATTATGAGGGGGAACTAAAGTTAATGTCATATGCAGTGGTATTGGGACTCCCTTTGGTAGCCCTTTAGGCTTTAGTATTATGTGTGGATTTGTTGTCTTATTAAGGTATTTTCATAGTCTTGGACATGTCGTTGCTCTTGACTGGTTTTGTTATAGCTAATGTTTTTGTTCTTATCGTACATTCCTATTTTATTTGTTATGGAGCTTCTTTGTAGTTTTCAAGAGGGAAAATGGTGCTTATGTGGTGGTGTGTATTATTAAACCATCAATGTTGTGTTGTCTTAAGGTTCTCGCCTTAGTGTCCTTGATCCTTTGTCGTTTATAGCAACGGTGAGGTGGCTCGAGACTAAAAGGCTATGGGTTCAAGTTGTGGAAATCCTCTCTGTTGCAAATAGATTAAGGATAAACTTGCGTACAAACTTGACCATCATAAAATAAGGACTCTTGTACATTTGTAATCCCTTATAAATGTAACATAAATGTTGGTATATAGTGTATAGTATAAGGATGTTTACGTAAATATCTTTTATTTTTTTACTTTTGTGTATGTGTGCTTGTGTGTTTAATATATTTAAATATATATATATATGTCACACTCAAGAGTATATAGTATAGCATTAATGTATTTTTAATTAAAAACTCTAATCCCCCAAAACAAAAGAAATTTGAGACCCTAGCCTTAAGTTTAAGTAATAGCCATTATTGTTACTATTATTATCGTTAGTCATAGATTGTCTCTCTCTTTAATGGTACCTTTTCTACCTCTAGCCATCTTATTTTTTTGTAAAAATGAAATATATAAAAAGTTAATAAAAAGCACAAAAGTCAATAGTTGAGCATTTATTGAGAACTGAATCAAAAATTCAATAAAGACATTCAAGCTCTAAGAAAATAAAATTAGTGAATTGATGATAGGGTTGCAATTGGGGGCAACCAAATGTTTGGTGTTGACGAAGTTAAGGAAGAAGAAAGATAAAGTAATGATAGCAAAAATAGATTTAAGGTTGTTGATGGTCTATAAATACCATTTATGGAAAGGGTGGCAAATAATTAAATAACACATGCACAATTTGAAGAATTTTGGGGAGCTCGTAAAGTCTTTTGAGTGCAAGAAATCTAGGAAAGCAAGATCTGACGGCGTTTGACTATTCACAAGAAGAGGAAGAAAGGAGAAAAATGAACAAAATAGGTCATTTGTTGCCATTAACAAGGCCTTTGTTGCCATTGTGAGAACTTTTACTTTGCTTTTGCTCTTGGTATCCCCATTTTTTGCTTGAATGTTCCATGATTCAATGATTTTACGGAAGAAAGAATAAGCCAATTTTGACACATTATTTTAGAAGTAGTTTCGCTAGTTAGACATTGACCCTTTAGGCTTTGATTCTTTGCATTAAAGTTCCTAAGTTCTTAAAAAGTTGCATAAAGGGCTGCAAAGTTTTGAAAATTGCAAAAAAGCTCCTTAATTTCTTAGAAATTAAAAAAAGATCCCCCAATGTTTCAAAAATTACAAAGCAACCCTTATAGTCTCAAAAGTTTCAAGAAATAAACTCAATTTTAGTAAATGGTAGAAGAGATCGAAAGTTTTTAAAATGACAAAATTACCCTTGAGTTTCAAAAATGAAGAAAAATTTCTATAGGCTAGATTTTTTACATAAAAGGGTTTTATTGATATGGGATTACAATGATTATTCAGGTCAAATAATAGTTAGAAGAATAAGTTGTGGGGATAATAAAACTAAAGATGAAAGGAGGATTACATGCATGACTGAGGCAACATGTAAGCAAAATTTGGCGAACAAAGTACTAGAAAAGATGGTTGAAAGGGAAGCAACTCAACAAAAATTGCTAGACATACTTCTAACAATACTCAAAAAAGGTCTCAAGAAGTCTTGGGCTGATATTTTGGAGTCTCGAGGCCCATGTTTTCCCCACAAAGATGGAGTATTTTCCGCTCTACGATCTTAGAGATGATATTCCAATGGTGAAATTTTCAATAGATGTGGTTGATGAAGGAACTGAGGATTGATAGAACACTTTGGTTGGCTATTTCATTGAGAAGCAAGTTTCGTTTCTTGTGGTACAATCCATTGTAAAAAATATGTAGCAGCGATACGGTCTTCTTGAGGCATTATCCAACAATGCTAGTTTTTTTCTTTTTTAAATTTGATAATCAAGATCATATGCTTAATGTGTTTGATGCGAGTGGTCCATGGCTTTTTGTAGGTCGGCCTTTACTTTTGCGAGTTTGGAAACTGGGAATGAACATATCTAAGGAGACTCATACCTTGGTCACCTTATGGGTTAAAATCTATATTATCTCGTTGAAAGGATGGACAATATGAGGGTTATCTACTTTTGTGAGTGCTTTAGGTCATCTCTTATCCATGGAGACTATGATTAAGGATCGAGCAAGATTAGGTTTTGCTCATATATGTGTGGAAATTTAGGTCTCCTCTAAGTTTTCAAAATTGATAGATTTATATCAAAGGATATATGAGTTTATTGGGGAACCAAACATTGCACGACTTCTTATTAAATATCAATGGGTACCTTCTATGTGCATTTACTATAATGTTTTTGGTCACTTGGTGTCTCAGTGCCTGAAATAGCCTAAACAAGAATTTGCTTGTACTCAAATTATTTAGTCTAATGGTGCATTGGAACTCAATAAAGGAAAGGCAAGTAAAGGTGTTCTTAGAAATGAGAGTAGTAAATGAAAGGGTCTTGTACCTAGTAGATGAGAGGGAGTAGGTCCATGCTCGAATCATTCAAGGAAAGAATTGTGTCTTGTATTTATGTACTAATATTTTAAACATCTTTTATTTTATTATTTAATTATTTATTAGATATTATTGATTAAAAATTATGCATGAAAAAGTATATTAAAATTTTCAATGAATGAACAAAAAAAATGAAATAATTTTGTGGTTATGTTCTCAAATTTTTTTTGCTTTTGAATTTCAAACTAGGTCGTGTTCTCTTTTGATTTTGTCCATAAATTATAACTTGTTTTTATGATAAAAAATATCTAAGTTTACATTTACAATTAATTATCATATTTGCATGTTTGTTTATGTTATGCCTTACAGCCAGCCCAAACTCATGGACATTCAAGTAACATATATGAGTCAAAAGTTGTAGGTTAAAGCCATGAAAACCCAAGATTAAGTGGGCCAAAAAGGACAAATCAATGCCAAATGGGTCGAGAAGACCAAAATAAGCAAAACAAAGCAAGAAAATAAGCAAACTTGGCCATGACTGAGCCCTCTATCGGTCATGTTGTCCTTAGCCACCTCTTACTCTCCCAAGCCTTAGCACACCCTTGTGCACGAGACCCAGAGGCCTACTAGGCGTTCTGCCACCCCTAAGAGCCTCTCATAAGATCGAGAGGCCTTCTCGGGACGTCTCTCAGTGTTGGATATTTTTTCTGCACGTCACACATTTTATCAAGAGTCTAGTTTTATTTTAGTTGTTCTATTATTCCTATTCTTTAGGAAGATGGTCACATGGGTTTGTTTTGGGGGTTAGTAGTGTTAGTGATTTAGTGGGTTGTTTCCTTATTTTATGATGTGTGGGTTTGTGGAATTTGTGGGTTTCTTACGCCTACATTTTCTACTTTTTTTTTTTTTTGTAAGCCTATATAAAGGCTACTTTAATTAAAAAGAATTTACGTAACAGTAGCTTGCTATTATTCTCATCTCTCGTTAAAATCTTATTCTTTTCTCCTATTTTTTGTATTACTCAGGCCACTCAGTCATACAAGGCCTTTTTTGCAAACCACTTAAACTTGGGAGCCTTTCTCCAAGACTCTCCCCGAGGCCTACAAGAATTAGCCCAAGATGCCTCTGAGATTCCCATCTAGAAATTGATAGAACAGAAATGTTATGGTGCACACAAAGAAGAAGGGTGAATTGGGTTATTTTTAAAATGGCATGCAAAACATGAGAAATTTGAAATCTTTTTCAATGAACAATTAATGTGTAAAACAAGTGAGAAATGGATGGATGCTTGAAAATGGAAAGAAATTAAAGAGCACAAGCACACAAGAACACCAAGAGTTTTAGTGGTTCAATTTAACCAAACCCAGTTCACTACCTTATCTCCTCACTAAGAATTTTGAAATAAATCAACTAAACTCCCTATTTGAACCAAGTAGGTCTTCTAGTCCAAAGACTAGGGAATACAACCTCCTACACACAATGTAGGCTTTCTAACTTTTGCGAAGAAATTCAATACAAATTTGAAAGAAAGATTCTAAGAGTTTTACCTCTTAGTTTCAAGTTTTCTCAATAAAATACAAGACTTTGAAATGATGGAACAATGAACACAACAAAAGCTTTATCAATGAAAATGAGAGAATACAAATTTAAACACAATGAAAGCTCTTGATCACTTGGTAGTTGAACAATAAATTCTTCTAGGCTCTTTAAATGAGCCATCAATCCTCTATTTATAGTTGATGGAAAGTAGAAACAAAAATCAGACCATTGGTGGTAGTTGAGAGTGCATTTAATGTAACGGCCTAAAATTTACCTCAATTTCTTTTTTAAACATGCTCTGAAACTAAGAGACAAAATAGAAACAAAACCTGCACAAGCAAACCACATGACAACGTAATTTAGCACAGTGAAAACACGATAAGTATTCATATGGATAACACCAGTGTCGTTTTTACACACAAGAAAGTCAAAAGGTAAAACCCTGGCACCCTAGAGAATACACACTCCTCAAGACTCGAACAGCTGAGATTGCCTTATACACCAACTACCCATCCAGCTCAACACCATCTCACTCACCCTCGATCTTGGTATTTCCTTTTCCTAGAATGATGCAAGCAAATGTGAGCCACAAGGCTCAGCAAATATAATAGAATAAAAATGAGGCATGAATATTGGGAACATTAGAGGGTATTGGACCACAAGAAGTATGAAATATCCCTCTAATATGTTTTTCATAAATCATATTTAGAAACAAATACTGCCATTACCAGAACCATATTCAAAAAGGGCAAAGCCCTCAACGAGTCTGGCATTCTGCCTACTCAAGATTTGTAGGATATATCCTCGCAAATCTAGTCCGTCGCGCGCATCAAGTACCATATTCTTTCAAAAACCATTTCATGAGTATGCATATGCATAATGGCCCTAAAACCCCATGCATCTAACTCTTCATGCACAACATGCATTAGGCCTCAAATGAGATTACAACCACACATGGTATACGAGGGACACACAGAAAGATCACAAGACATAAAGCATGGTGAAAAACTCATAATCAATCCATTTGCAATATGTTACAATACCTTGCATAAATCTAACTTTAGCCGATAAGCATCATTCCCAAATAATTATAGGGTGAATAATGTAACAGCCCAGCTCTTCAGGGCGTGTTATGCCTTAGGAAATTTGGTCCTTTTTTTTTTTGTTTTGTTACATTATCCCTGAAATTCCCTAAGATCTTATCTAATGCTAGACGCGATGTTTACACTAGAAAATTAAATACAAAGCAGAAGCTGAATCGAACCTGCTCATGGCAATACATACATGAATAACTGGACATAATATTTATTACAAAGTTATTACATAAGTTTCTGAAAATAAAATAATTGTACATGATTCTTAAACTATTCATATTACATCATAACATGGCACATTTCCTCATTTCTTGACGTCTCGCATCACTACACATCTCCAACCTCGGTATCATCACTGCAAGCCCCGACTGGAACATTGAATGTTCTAGGGGCGAACCCAAGTTAGATGATGAACCATCTAAGTAAGGATACATAATATTATGTCATGAGTGTATGCAATGTCTTTCATCGTAGATGTCAACTGCACCCTTCATGCTACCTACCATTTTAGCGGCCACCTTTTTCGAAGCCGGGATGTATGGGTGCACCCTTGGTAAGGCAGCGGTGTCAGTTCGTACTCCCTACGACCTCATATGCGTGTGATCAACAATATCAACGTGTATTTATGCATTTCATAATTATGTCATTGATGCAGTTTACGTGTTGGGTTCATATCATAGCATGCCAATATGATGAAAGCATTCTCGAATATAAACATTTATAATCGTACTGAGTTCGAAACGGTACACTTACAGCTAGGTTGTCTCCAAAATCGTGTCGAGCGGCTATTTCTTAATCTTCTCGCCTTCAAGGACTCCAAAAACATTAAAATTATTTTTAGAATATCATTTCACTATTTTTCCATAATTTCTATAATTTCTCTTTATTTCTAAGCCTTATTTCTTCAAAAATTGCATAAAAATTATCTAGACTTCCATAAAATCTAATTTCTCGTTACCAATATTCCTTAAATAGTATTTCTAGCATTCTGGAATTTTCTTGAAATTTTTCAAATTAAAATCCTATTTTTTCTTTATTTTCATAATAGAAAAACTACTTAAATAATTAATAAAATTAGCATTTTCCAGAAAAATTTTCACAAAATAAGATATAAACAATATTCTAGACTTAAATAAAATTTTTGCAAAATTTTATTTCTTTTATTTTTTATATTTCTTTATTTCTTTTCTTTTCTTATTTTCTTTTCTTTTCTAGCGGGCGCGTGGAAGGCACGCGCCCGCCTGGTTCATCTTCTCCGGCGGCCTCCTTGCCGCCGGCGAACCTCCCAAACCTCCGAGCTTTGAAATGAAGCCCTACCCCCCCTAAACCCGACATCCCGAGTCCAAAAGTAGCATTAAAATTGAGAAAAAAACAACACGAAGTACCTCGATTTCGCGGTTGAAGGCTCGGCTCCGGCGAATCGCGATTTTCCGGCGAGCTTCGATTCTCCCTCCTTGCTGCTCTGTTGGCCACCAAAATCATCAGAAAGTTTGCCCACACCTCAAGGATCAAAACCCTACTTTCAAAACTCGCAAACGTTGCCTCAATCGACTGCTCTAAGAAGTAAAAATTTTTGGATGAATGGGCATGCGCGAACTCGGCTATTTATAGCCTAAGCTCCGCCACGAACGTCCCATCGAAGGTGCCACGCGTCCCTGAGGCCATTCCCATCATCCTTTGGGGCATTAATCCCCCCCTTACTCTGATTTTGCTTGTTGCAGGCGCGATTGTGCGCCTGCTCCGATTTTCTGCGGAATTTGCTTCTTTTTTTTTTACATATACATATACAGATATATATACCTATATATCATATATACATACGAATTTACATACATACATATTAATTTATATATACAACAAGCTATATACATACATATATACATACTAAATTATATATACAGCAACACAAAAAAAAAATCCTATTTAAACACTAAATAAAATAATTTATACTTATCTTAAAATTCTATAATTTCTTTAGGGTCTTTAAAACACAAAATTTCAATTTGTAAATCACGATAACTAGGGTATTACAAATTAGCCCTATTTTATATGCTCATAAGTAATTTCAAGCCAATAGTCAACAAACTAGAATTAAAATTATAACACATCTCAATGGACTTAAAAACTCACAAGGGACTGGCAAAATGAGTTTAAAGAATAAGAACTTACATCTGGTAAATAAAGAGTATATGAGCTTGCAAGAGGGTTAGGAACTTGCATAAAAGAATATAGTGCTAGCCAAATGAAAAGAGAGTAATAGGAACTTGCAATAACAAGATCAAGAGGATGAAACTTGCCTTAAATATTTCCTTTAAGTCTCATTAAGTGCCTGATTTCGCCGATATCACGGTTCAAAGCTTTTCTAACAACATTAAGCATAATTGATATAAGAATTAATACAAAATAAGTATTAGACTATTAATTCCAACCTGATCGCAAACTTTAATCACTTACTTTTACTCCTTCTTGCCTTCCCCAATTGTCTCATATGATTTCATAACCTAATCTAAGCCTTGGAGGGTATATATAGGGTAGAAAAAATGGTTAGGTGGCATTTGGACACGTGGCAGCGATTGGAAGTGACAGGTGACGGTCGCATGGTGAAACAAGGGCCACGCAGGGCCCTGCATAGTGCGACAAGGCCGAGCTTGGCCACGCGGCGGTGTGCATGGCGCGAACCTGGTCGCCTCCAAAATGATGTTGTTTTGGTGTCCTTTTTTCAAAAAAAAAAATACCATTATTTCCTTCCCAATTGCACGCGCTCTAGCTCAATCCCAGGACCTCCCGCACGCATGCCATCTCACCTAGCTACTTTTTCAATTAATGATATGCATATTTTATATTTAAGATGTTATAGCCACTAGTTTTCGAAATTACACTTAAACCCCAAAATTTGCATAAACTGTCAGTTACACCCTTCTTAATAAATATAATAAATTCTAATTTTCCCCTTAAAATTCCTTAAACCCACAAATCCTCAAATAATCATAAATAATCACCTTCTTTTAACAAAATACCACATATTTTATATTTGAACTATTCTAGTTGTCATTTCCCAAATTTACACTTTCACCCCAAAATTTCCATACTACTAATCATGCCCTATTTATTCTTTTCTTAAAATTTTTGGGGTGTTACATTTAATACTCCAAAAATTAGCTGTTATGAGTTTCTACGAAACAAACTATTGATAGAAAGAATGAGTTAGTTGACAAATTTAAGCTAATACACAAAGAGTAGTCAACAGATTGCTAGGCATCTGTTGACAGATACATGAAATGTATTGTCTGTTGATAGAATCATTGTCTTAGTCGACACATTAAGACAAAAATAGAAACAAATCAAGGAGCAAACTTATTATCTATTGACAGAATGAATTGAGATAGTCGATAGATGCTTACTTGATGCCTCAAGCCAATATTTAGTGATTATTTTGAAATTTAATTATTTGTTTTTCCAATCTCTTAAATCATGAACAACACATATATTAAAAAATGCTTTGACTAACCTCTTGAAACTTTGAGAACAAAAATGGATTTTTATCAAAATAATTTTCTTGAAAGTTATATTTTGAAAATTATTTTGTTTTAGTTGCACAGATGATGATTTTTTAATTTTGAAATCAAGATCTTTTCTATGTTTTGTCATTATCAAAACTATGATCTTAAGAGTAAAATAATAGAAACGTGGGTAGGGTACCAAGTGTTTCCCTTCTTATTCTCTATAAATATGAGGGTTGCCTCCTCATTCATGTACGTCAACTTTGGTATTAAAATTCTCTCATTGCATTCAAGCACTCTCAGGGAATAACTTAAGCATCAGAGAATTTATGTGGGGATACTCACCAGTTCCCTTAACCAGTTTTTTCTTAGCAGGTCTCTTGATCATTTGGAACTCACTCGGTCATCTAGAGGTCTCTGGATCACTTGCACCTAGACTTGGAGGTCTTAGGATCACCTATACCTAGACTTGGAACTCTCAAGATCATTTGGAACCCTCAAGATCATTTTGAACTTTCGAGATCGCTAAAAACTCTCAAGATCATTGGAAACCCTCATAATCACTTGTAGGTCTCATAGACACTCAAAATTCTCTAGATGCCTTGAGGCTCACGCCCCCACTGTAGTAGCCCACTCCTGGATAGTCCCACTAGCATAAGATATCTGAAAGAAGGTCATCACAATGATGATATAGAACAATAACATACAACACCACATTACTATCGATCCTTAGATAAATTCAGTGGAAGCCAACACAAAGGTTTATAACAACATGCCCTCATTACAGCCGCTAACATGGACTGTTTATCTTGGGATGTCTCTATACACCTTTAACCCTGGGCTTTAGCCCCACCAGACTCACCCTCAACCATTGCTTTACCTTTTCCTAGAATGACACGAGAGTACAACAAGGTCAGTCACAAGACTCAACAAGTATATATATAAAGCATGGAGATATAGAATCAAATGCATGGATAATCAAGATAGATTAAACAACAACTCTATGAGAAGATATTAGTATAACACAACTCATAAGTTTTTCATTTACATCAATTTCCCATGTTGTGATTATTATACATACCATGTAATCATTTTCATACTCATGCACCTGTACCAATAGTAAGGAATTTTTCACATAATTCCCAAGGCTTCCACGGCCAATATATCCATACATGAATATATATATATATATGCATCATGAAAATACATTAACAAGCAATAACAATTTGAGTCTCGTCTACTAGGTTGATGGCCACCTCACTCGTGTCAGGCGCTCATAGGATATCTTTTCATCACCCATAGATATAGCCGCCGCACAAAATAATAGATGCGCAAATATATAGCCACACATAGGCATCTCAATGAAAATGCATAACATCATGCAAGTCTTTCCCATTTCATATCTTGTTGGGTTTCTTAGATCCAAACGCAGCAGAAATTTAAAAAATTATTTGAATCAACCAAACTCTTTGGCTAATCTTGAAACCGAAAATGAACGAATTTAGTTTGCAAATATATAATATCTTCAAGAATATAAACATATAATGAAAAACCAAACCTTTTGGTTGTCCGATGAAGAATAGATGAATCTTTGTGCCACGAGGTGTTACCCACCCTCTATAAGTGATCCACACTAAAGAGAAGTTTCAATCGATGTCGATGAGCACGCCTCTTCAATCTTCTTGCATCAACTATGCAAGATCTAATTCAACACATGAAAATATGGTTGGTTTTCTCAAAAACCATTTTCTCTCTCTAGAAAATCGAAAGAGGTTATGAGGCAAGAATGGAATCTCTTCTCAAAACCCTAGTCAAACTAGGGATTTATAGAAAGTCCAAGCATGTTATAAACATGTTGGGCCAAGGCCCAACCCATTTGTGGGTTTTTCACCTTATTTTACTTTTTGCTCATTTTTGTTGACATCCCGTGGACTTTTCCACAAGTGCTAGCTCGCCCCAAAAATCCACGAATTCTTTGGGGCCCCAAAAACATTTTTCGATCCCACTAAAATATCATGAAATTCCTCTTTGTTTGTGTGTGACCTTATAGGTTCATTATGAATATGGAAAAGGGTAATTTATAGAATCATACTCCTAATAAAACTTTTTGATTATGATTCTTAATTTATTTCATCTCGTG
Organism: Diospyros lotus; assembly: GCF_014633365.1. Lineage (NCBI taxonomy): Eukaryota > Viridiplantae > Streptophyta > Magnoliopsida > Ericales > Ebenaceae > Diospyros > Diospyros lotus. The sequence continues at coordinate 23,697,033 of NC_068347.1, forward strand.
ACAAAAATTATTATCTTACCCTTAGACCAAGATTGACGTCTAGAAACGTATCATGGCCCCCATATCATAATAAAATACAAATGGCACTTATAATGAACCTTTTCATGATAAGTTTTAGTGCTATTCGATCCCTCTATCATAATGCTCTGGTATAGTCTAGAAGTATGATAAAATGTCAAACTTCTAATAACCAACACTATGTGTACGAATGTTAAGTCCACAACTGCTATAGTCGAATTAATAACTCTTATTAATTCTCAACTATTAACGTTGGCCAACGACTCCTTGAGTTGTGACTTCATCATTCACATAAGGCATATACCTTTTAAATCTTACTAAGGTCGATAGATTCCATCTTGCGTACTCACCTACCTTCGTATTATTTGGATCATACTCAATAACCACCCTATTAGGGACCCATCTTACTAGACCATATATAGTGGTATCAAAGCATGACACTCGTCATACAAGATAATTGTGGTACCTCAAGAAAAGAGGTTACTAGCACCTGTCGCCACATAAAACTCTCAATTGACATTTAGTAAGAATTACCAATTAAGTGTTCTCAAGTTAGGTCATTCAGTGAACTCATTCACCAATGAGCACCTACACACTAGCGTTAGTGTCACCACACAAGTAATCAATGAGATCAACTACCCTCCTTACGAGCATAGATAGTGTGTATTGGTCTTGACGTTACTATAGAAGCTTTACTCTATAGTCCTTTAATCAGGAATAGTTTAAGAATGAAATATCAGTCATTCGATCTAATTAATATGATCTCATCATAACTCGATTGATATTGCTACACTCTTTGAGATTCATTTAAATAGTAAAATACAAAGATGAACATATTGTCACGTATTAAAAGAGAAATACTGATATTAATCAAAATATGTCCAAGATTAATTAGAAATGTAGCAAACTCACAACTCTTATTATTGGCTCCCAGGTTACAACTATAACATATCCATGGACACATTTCTCAATTTCACCTTTATTTTTAGATTAGGCAATCAATAAATGAATGTTGTAATTAACATGCAAATTACAACCCATATCCCATTATAAATTATTTTTCCACAATTCTAGATAAAAAATACAAATTTGGACACTGAAAGTCAACTTATGAAAGTGGGAGAGTAGACTCTTGAAATATGGAAAGTTGACCCTTGAAGTGGTGAAAGTCGACCCTTGAAAACAAGAAATTTTTTATTCAAGCATATACTTCAAAGGGCTCTTACAAACTCAAGAATTGTCGAAGTGGTCCAAATCTTATATCAAATCGAAGCCTCGAATCTCTAGTTTCTAAAACAATAATCAAATTCAAAATTGGAAATAATCACAATGAGTTATTGCCCAAAAATCGAAGAAATGTAGAGTTGCTATAGTAAAATTACAGTATTCTTAGCAGAATTCAATAAAGTTGTCATGGGTTCAAATCATGATAAAAAATTTCAAATCTTATACAAAAATGAATCCTATGATGTCTAGTTTACATAGAAATAAACGGATTGTAAATCAAATATAACTACAAAAAGTTATACCGTAAAAAATCCAAGCAAAGTCAAATTACATGAAGCAGTGAGTTACAAATTTTTTTATCAAAAATTAACAAGACCATTGTGGGCTCAAATTGAAACACAAAATTTCAAACCTTATATCAAATCGATGTTAATCGAGTTTATTTTATAACGCAATAAACAAATCTCAAATCGAATATTTTTACTAAAAATTATGTCAAAAAAAAGAGAGCATGCACAGACTGCCATGACCCAAAATGAACATACGGACAAAATACAAAATGACCCAACAAATAATTTTTTTGCTCTAATCTAACCAAAAATATGTCATTATTTGAAGGATTTTAGCTTAAAACAAGCCCCAAATGAAGATCCAACATGACCCATTAATTTTGAATAATTTTTACAAAATATTTATAAATAAAAAGAAAGACTTATTTTTAAACAAAAATGGTGTTTTTAGCAATGGAGAAACAAGATATACTCAAAATGAAGGGGATTAAACAAGAAACTTGCACTTCAAAATAAAAAGAGAAAATTTTGCATAACAAGAGAGATGCAAGGAGAATTTGTCTTTATTTTTGATGGAGATAAACCAAAAAGAATAAGCTTCTCTCAAGTCTAGAAGTCCACTCTTGAAGCTCCAAGCCAAGAGATCAAGAAAATGGAAATGGAGAAGAAGAAGAAGAAAATGATGATTCTCATAAATGGAAGAAAGAAAGAGACAAAGTAAATGAAACAAATGAGAGGGAAAAGGGAGGGCCATGTGTCTCTCATCAAAGACTCTTTTGTCCTTCACTTACACACACAAACACAATTATTACCATGCCCCCTTTGGACATTTTTCATTTCCCATTTCTTTTTCCATTTTCTTTATCAAACCCATTTATACAATTTCTCATTTACCCTTACATTTTTCACACTCAATTTAAGGACCTCAAGCCCTTTCTTGACATTTCACAATTAAATTTTATTTTCCTTTAATTTATTTCATTACATAACAAATGGGCTCAACCCCAAATCATTAATTCAACTATTACTAATTAGGCCCAACTCACATAGGCCCAAAGAATTTATTTTCAATCTTGGTCCAACACTTAAGATCCAACCCAATTCACTTGAATTTAACTAAATTCACAACCCACTTAATTTATGCACAATCCATTAGAAATGAGTTTTATTTAATTTTTAGCTACTCCAAGTCTTTGGGCTTTTCACATTAGCCCAACCCATACATTAAACTCAACCTATTTTATTAAATTTCCAACCTCTAGATTTCTCTATAATCTAGAATATATAAATATATATATCTATTTATCAAAATAAAATAGAATCATTAACCATGACATAGACCCAATAATGGGTCGTTACACCCATTTTCCCACATTATAAATTTATTATTGTGTTAAAATAACAACAATTTATTTTTTAAAAATGAAAAAAATATTAATTAAATTTTTCATAGGTAGGATAACAAGAGAGAAATAATTTCTTTTAGTTAATTTCTCTAAAGTTTCTCATTTTGAAATTCTTGAGTATATGTAATATTTTCTTAAGATTAATAATTTTTTAATTATTATGTGTTGAATCTGTTGCACAATCCCTTGGATTGATTTTGATGCTTAACAAAACATGGTTTAAGTATTTAATTGAAATCTCAAGGGTTCCCTAAGTATCCAAAGCTTAAAAGCAACATTGAATGTTTTATGACAATTAGTAAGTGTTAGAACATATTTCAGGATACATGTGAATGATTTGAAATGAATTTTTAAGTATTCAAACATGTATCAATCGAGTAATATATAAGTGAAGCTTAATCTTAACTCATTACTCGAGTATCATATATTATTAGTCGAGTAATCTAATTGAATTTTGAAGCTTAAAAGCTTGTAGGAAGTATTATTCAAGTATTTGCCCAAGTAAAAATATACCATATCAATCGAGTAATATATAAGTGAAGCTTAATCTTAACTCATTACTCGAGTATCATATATTATTAGTCGAGTAATCTAATTGAATTTTGAAGCTTAAAAGCTTGTAGGAAGTATTATTCAAGTATTTGCCCAAGTAAAAATATATCATATCAATCGAGTAATATATAAGTGAAGCTTAATCTTAACTCATTACTCGAGTATCATATATTATTAGTCGAGTAATCTAATTGAATTTTGAAGCTTAAAAGCTTGTAGGAAGTATTATTCAAGTATTTGCCCAAGTAAAAATATACCACTCAAGTAACTTAGGCAAATTCTGGAAAAAAAGTTATAAAGGCAAAGTTTTACTCAAATATTGAGGTATATTACTTGAGTATTTTACAAAGAAATCAAAAAAGTTGGTAATTTAATCGAGTATCAAACAATAAATCATAAGTTAATTAAGTATTGTCTATGGAAATCTAGCTTAGCTTTCATTTGAGAACATTGTTCAAGTATCAAAGTTTAATAGTTGAGTAATTACATTAAGAAATTATGGTTACAAAGTAGTGCAAAAAAAAAAAAAAATTAGTTGAATAATACTTTACATTACTAGCGTAACTTGTAAAAACTATGCTCAAAAAAATTGGTCGAGTAACATGTAGTATTAGTTGAGTAATGCCCTTATATTACTCAAGTAATTTGTAAAAATTGAGTCTCACAAAAATTAGTCGAATAATATGTATTTATTACTTAAATAACTTGTAGAGAAACAAAAAGCATTAAAAAATTAGTCGAGTAACAAGTATTTTTTACTCAAATAATCTAAAATTAATTTTATATGTGTTCAGAATATTACTCAAGTGACACTCATATATTACTCAAGTAACAGCTTGCAAATCTTGAAATTTGAAATTTATAGTCGTTTGTAACCATTAGATTTCATTTAATGTAATTTAAAATACACATTTAATATTGCTCTCAAAATTGAATTTATGTCACATTCCTTTTAATATACCTATGATTTCCTTGAGATTAAATGTAGTAAAAATATTTATTAGCAAATAAATATTTTATCAAATCATTTACAGGGAAAATAGTTGTTGCTATTGATCTTAGAGAATGTTCACACACACAAATATATATCCATACTAGTTACATGAAAAAAACGATGAGAAGAAAAGTAAGAGAGCAAGAAAAGAGTTAAAAAAGAACAAAAGTCTGATTAATATCATTCTCATCTATAGAGAGAGTTCTTTAATTTTATTTATTTTTTTGTCTTTATGAAAATACTTGTCCTCTCATCTGTATTGAGTCTATTTTTATGACCTCTAATATTGAGAGTTTTCTCTGCATTTGTACTTCATTTTCTAGGTTGTAAAGTTATTGTTTCAGCCTTAAAAAATATTATAAGTGGGTTATTGCTTTTAAAAATTTTATATGTGAGTGTTTGAGTCCATAAAAAAACACAAAGAGGATTAATGCTTGAGCCTACCTAAAAAATACAATATTATTGAAAAGTGATCATATAGATGATAGTGATATTGTCTCTTCAAAAAACACTTCATTAGTAGAGTTGAAAATCCTTAGTAAACACTTAAGATAGTGGACGTAGACATGTTATTGAATCACTACAAATATTGTGTTATATTTACTTGATTTTTTTTCTTATTCATCTTTGTTGGGCACTTTTAACCTGTAAAATTTTGTGAAGCTCAAATTCACTCATTTAAGTATGAATACTTGGTTGTTGTTTTTGTTAATTTTATTAATTTTGTATTTTAGTTATTACAAACAGATATATATATATTTTATTGTTATTTGAGAAAAAATTAATAATTTCAAAAATTCAATTCGTCCCCTTTCCTCAATTGCCTTGTCAGTTGAGCCAACAATATGTACAAATAAGTAAAAAATTCAAAAAAAAAATTTCTTGAACTAGTGTGTAGATAATTACTTAATTTTACAAAATATATGTTAAACAATATTTATATAATTTTATACAAATAAATAATAAAAAAATTGTACAAAAATTAATTAAAAATCCCCTTGCATCACCACTAGTCTTAAAAATTTAAACAAAACAACATTACCAAAAAGTATTTAAATTTTATTTTATTAATAACATAAAAAAAAAATAAAAACAAGCACACACCAATTACTAGTGTCTTAATTACCTATAATGGGTCGTGACCCTAAACCCTAACAAACATGCATCAACTCTTATGATCATAATAAGATTTAGTTCAATCTCTATTATATTAATGGATGTTAAATTTGGATAAGATTGAAGCATCTCTTATTTTTAAAATAATAAGTTTTTAAGTAATTATATGAAATTATTAAATATGTATTAAAACAGTTATTCAATTCATTTAAACATTTTCCTTTATAAAAATATATATATTTTAAAAAATTAATTGAATTAAAAATATATATTTTTCTTATTTCTTTATTTCATAATAAATTTGTGAGATCATTAATATATTAGCTGTCATGTTTAAGTGTTTACATCTGTTTAATATGTTTTTTTATTTTTATTTAAAAATTTAAATAAAATAACGTTGCCAAACACAATTTGTAAATTTTATTTATTAATAACATATAAAAACAAACTCTTCTATCTAAAAAGAAAATTAAACATCCTCCTACTAGTGGGACAACAGTTACTTGTAAAGACTCTTGATTCAAACTATGGCATACCAAGATCCATAAGATTTGGTCTAAATGCTAATAGATTAATGGGTGTTAAATTTGGACATGATTGAAATATCAATTTTTAATTTTAAATAATTATTTAATTTATGTAAATATTTTCCTTTATAAAAATATAAATCCATTGAATTAAAAATATTTTATTTTTTCTTATGTCTCTATTTCATACTAAATTTGTGTAACATCTCTGACTTTGGGAGAATAATAGTAATTAATTTTTGTATTTAAACTAATTTATTTATTAAAGATATTTGACCTTTGTGAAATTTCTTGAGTTTAAAATAATTTATGAGTTTATGATGATTTATTGAAAATTTGTAGTCATAGGAAATTAATGAAAAATATTAAATTTAGTATGTTTTTGAAGTGAGAAAAATAATTAGAATTCTATGAAATTTTTGGGCTGAAAAGATTCAGATGATAAGATTTTACAAGTAACTCTTGAATTGTTCAAAGAACTAGAGTTGATATAAGAACTGAATTAATAAGTGACCAAATCAATTGTAGAGAGTGCCATGAAATTTAGATATTTAAGAAAAATAATATGTGATTGACTAGTGTCTCGACACGAGATTTTTTACTATGAAAACAATCTGAATGAGAATAGTTTTCGATAGAGCTAAAATAGAGTTTGAAAAATCGAATTGTCAGAAGATGGTCAAATGAAACTTCTGAAAAGACAACAGAATTCTTAGGGGGCTCCAGTTTTATATAAAGATAGACTCTAAAGTGATTTTAAGATAAAATAATTGTCTTGTAAGGGCACAGAAATAAAAGCGAATCGTAAGCTTAAGTTATTAATATTGGATTTTTAGTATCTCAATAATTATTAAACTAATGATTGAGGGTGTAATTGCATTTAATCAATCTCCTAAGTTAATTAAGAAAATTTAGAAGTATTAAATATGTAATTTAATTAATTAGTGTATAAGATATATATATATATATACGCAAATAAGCACCAGTGTATTATATTGTATAATATAATACAGATAAAATATAATATATGACATATGTATATGCGTGGAGATAAGTGAGCAACAGTGAGAATCATGATTAGCCTTGAACTGGGAGATGAATTCAGTCGGCTTCACCCGTGGATTTGAGAATTAAATAGTGGGCGGCTGAGGCTTATTAATAGGGAGATGTTGCATGAAATTGAAGGCAGGAAGAATTCTCAAAGGAAAGGGGCAAGCAGTGAGGCAAGTAAAGTACATTAGAAATTGAGTGAAATTAGTTTAGTGATTTGTTTAATTAATTGACTTTACATTATATGTAATTCTGTTAAGGGAATTTTGGGGCATCACCAGTATGTCTAGCGGGTCAATGAAAATTAATAGGTGGATAATATTATAAGGTAAGAGTTTAATATGTTTTGTGTGTAAATTACTTTTATCATGACTTGTATAAGATATTGAGAAAGTGTCTAGACATGGGACAATGAATTGTTGACCGTGAGAGTTCTAAGATTGAGTTATAGAAAGAACCACTAGGGACCACCTAGAGTTTGAGATAGGTGCGGTGTGACGGGTTTGCATGCATACTGTATTTTTTTTTTATTTATGATGTCATACTTATTAATTTACTGCTTTGTATATTGCTTTTATTGAATATTCGGATTCACTCATTTACCCCCACTAACCCAACAAATGGTTCGAGGTCTAAAAAAGGGAAAACGGTGTTGGAAGAATAATCGTCGGTTAACAGTGATTACAGATAGTGAAAGAATGAGTTGTGTTTCTGTGTCGCTTTTGTAATATATGTGCTCTGCGTTTGACTGCAGAAGATGGTTACGATTTAAATATAATCTGATCAAGTTAAGGTTCTTGTTATGAGTAACTCAGAGTGTGTGTTTGAACTAGTTGGGGATATAAAGTATGTTTAAATATACTTGACTATTGGGATATTTTATTGAGTGTGATGGTTTAACGAAATTAGATTTATATTTTAAAGGCCTAATCGAGCATAAGAATCAGGTGATTTTTCGTTGCCTATGTATTTTAAACCCGAATTCTCGACAGCCAAAAGTGGCGAAGCTTGGACCCACTTAAGGCATTCACATTATTTTAATACTTTATATTGACAGAGCATAATCGTCTTTCAAAAATCGAAGTTGTAACTGCAGATTATGATGATACCTGATAATGAGGGCCATGGCGTCACAATTTTTAAGACCATTAATATAATATGTCACGTTTAAACATTTTCATCCGTGATATGGTTATGCCCTGCCAACACTTGGTATTATTATATGAAGGGTAAAAAATCTCCGCAATGTCTTCAACAACTTTAATAAGATTGAGCTTCACAAGTAAAAAATCTTTTTTTCTTTCTCTCAATTAACTCGAGAGTTGAGCTATGATTTTTAAAATCAAAGACTACTGCAAGTTTAAACATACCTTTATAGCCTTTAGATGTCATCAAAGGAGTTTCAAGGAATTTTGAAAGGTAACTTGGCGTGGACCAACTAGGCTTCACATTTGAAGAGAAGAAAGCCAGCTTGTGAAGCTTCTTTTATATCAAACGTTGGTTTTTCAAAAAGCTAACCATTATTGAAAATTTTAGTTTGTTGTGTGGTTATTGCATATTATTAAAACACTTGAACTTTGAACTTTTATGAGTTTTGTATTTATTTTCACTACGCATAAGAGTTGTGAAAAATTTTGAAAATCTTACACATCTGTATGACATCCCCAACAACCAGTTTATCATTATGCATTGGGCTTAACGTGCATGCAAACCGTTGATGTCCTTTTTCAGCTAATTCATGCCACCATTAACCATGATATAAAGAGTGAGTGAAAAATGTTGTCCTATGAATCGATTGGCAAAGGAGGAATGTATTGGGGTATTGCTCTTGTTCGAGTCATTGTCAGAAAAAAAAAAATAGTTAAGGTGATCTTGAAAATAAAAGACCATCAGATCACTCTCGCATTTATAGGAAAAGACTAGGAGTTGAACTGACTGATAAGTACCTTAATTTACATTAACCAAATAGTAGGGGCGCTCGTGACAGTGCGTTAAAAAAAAAGGTAAAAAATGTTCACAATCTCTACAATAATTTGAATATTTTAATAAAATTGAGCTTTATAAGTGACAAAATTCATATTATAACCCAAAAAAAATTTACAAGCCATTTCATTTATTTTAATCTAAAATAAAATTCAAATATGAACAGAGAAATTTAAATTTTAGAGGCCTAAATTTGCTATATATATTCTTATGATTATGATAGGAGGGACAGCTAATCCAAATGTACACACTGACGACTGACGAGTGACGACAACATTTGTAGGACTGACACGTAATTAGAAGTCGAGCGGAAAACACCCCAACTCTCAACTCCCAGCTCTTCAAAACTGAAGACTCAAGCCCTTTCAGTTCTCCCAATCGGCAAAGGTGCGAGAAAAACGGTGTGAAAAGTACCATTCCATGGCGAAGCTTCCTCAATCTCTCTTCATGAACTCTCCGCTCGCCGGCTCCGTTTCGCCACCTCAGAGCGCCAGCGGGACTCAAGGAGACAAGGATCGCAATATGCAATTAGTCCAGCAGTTGGTGCTGGATCTCGGCAACCGCGATCTCCGAGAGAACGCTCTTCTCGAACTGTCCAAGGTATATATGTGTATTCTTTTTTTTTTTTTTTAAATTGATTTCTTCCATTGCTTTGATTTCCTAAAACAAAAGTGGATTATTGTGTTTATGGACGGAAGTTAGGATCATCATGCAGGATTGAATTTGCGCATGTGGAGGGATTAGGGCTTCTTCTAATGGTTATTATAGAACCCCAAATATTTTCATTATCTGCTATTCTTGAAATGGGTTGTGGCTTCCATCAGAATTTTTATTTCTGATTCCTCATGGCCAAATTGTTTATTGGTGTTGAATGTGCAATACTAATCCTTTTGTAGTTTGGATCTCATTAGCTAACGATCTTATTTTTGGATTTTGGAAGATACATAGTTAGTAAGAGAAAAAAGCTTGGCTATATAGATTATTTGTGACGAGCGTGATAGGAAATCTCTTGAAAACTTGAAAGAATTAGCTTTTAGGTTGAATAATGCTTCTTTTGTTTTAGTGTAGTTGGTTCTTTTGAGGGCGGTGGGCCTTCTTAAACAATCTGTGGAAGAAAACTAAAAATGTAGAAGAAAAGTGAAAACTTGATATATTTCCACTTCCACTTGATTATAATATATTTAGGAGAAAGAAATCAATCAAATCCCTATAACTAAGGAAAAAAAGATGTAATCCTAATTATATCAATTATTAATTTATATCAATCAATCAATTTCAACAATTAAGATTGATTATAATCAATCTCATAGATTGAGGGATTTATTGGGATTGGTAATCAATCCCATAGATTGTGGGATTGTTACAACATTTAAATCTACAAAATATTTGACCAATCACACACATAATCATTGTCTTGATTCACGACACTCCCTCTCAAACTGGTGAATAGACATTATCCATTCCCAACTTGGCTGTAAGCTTGTGAAAGACCTGACTCTTGAGTCCCTTAGTTAGAACGTCAGCTAGCTGTGATTCGTTTGATATATAAGACGTGCAGATAAGATCATTGTCCAATTTTTCTTTAATAAAATGTTGATTCACCTCAATGTGTTTTGTTCGATCATGTTGCACAGGATTGTGTGCAATGTTGATGGCCGACTTATTGTCACAATAGAGCTTTATAGGACCTTCCCACTTGAGTCTTAGATCTTCTAGAATAATCTTTAACCATAATAGTTCACATATCCTCTGTGCCATTGCCTGGAATTCTGATTCTGCACTTGATCTGGCCACGATAGATTGTTTCTTACTTTTCCAAGTAGCCAAATTTCTACCCAAGTTTCCAGCTATTACCTGGCTGGTTACCTTGTTGGGCAATGGAGCATGATCCACTTTGAATGGTTTTCAAGAACATCTTGAGTTTGCTGATTTCATTAGCATTCAATTGGTTCAACTTCGATTCAGTTATCGAGTCTACTTTTTCCACAATCTCTTCTTGCTTATTGGAAAAATAGGCCTAATTCTTAGAGGATATATTTCTAAATCCCTCCAGTTTCTGTAGCACAATCTCCTTTCCATGCAACTTGAATCAGGTTTCTTGAGTATGCTTCAGCTTTTTACAGTAGGAACACCACAAATCTTCCTTCCCGTGTGACTTAAACTACCCATCAGTCCTTCCTCCTTGTGATTTGAACCTTGACCCTTCTCTTTTGTTAGTTAACATGGCTGATCCTTTAGAATTGATTTCCCCCAACATTGCTATTCTCCTCACTTTGAACAATTGAAAAAACCTCATTGAGAGATGAAAGCTTTTCTCTTCCAAGAATTTGAACTCTTACCTGATCATACTCAGTATTGAGTCCGGTCAAAAACTCCACAATTCTATCTCTTTCAAGAATAGAATTGAGAATGGCTGTGTCTTTACCACAAACCATTTAAATGTCTTGGTAGTGGTCAAGTTCTAGCCAATACCCATTCAGTTTGTTATAGTAATAAGTGACTGTTAAGGCCCTTTGTTAAGTGCTACTCAATTTCATCTTAACCTCAAAAATAACTGAAGATCTTGGACTTTAGAGTACGTACTACTAATTGTCTCCCATATGTCCTTAGCAGTGGATAAAAACATGTAATTTTTACTAACCTTAGGCTGCATAGCGTTCCACAGCCATGATATGATCATGGAGTCTTCTATATCCCAAGCTGGGAACCCTGGGATTTGATGCCTTGGGGCCTGGATCTGTCAAGTGATGTAACTTCCCTCTCCCCTTTAGGAAAGTCTTTACCATCTGAGTCCAGTGTAGGTAATTCTGTCCATCCAATTGGTAGGATTAGTGCATCCCTGGTAGATCACCAGTAGGCAGGCCTCCCATTGAAGTATCAACCGTGTTGGTCCCCTCCGAAGTCATAATTGGAGTCATCTTGGAGATTTCAGACGTGATTGGAGAAGTGGATGGAGTAGTCTATTGCAATTCAGGAAAAATAATGAGAAGGACTTTGAGGGCACCAATGGTCGGGGAATGGCAATAAAGGCCAAAAAGAGCTGGAGAATGCTGAAAGGCAATGAAGGCTGGAATAATTTTAGAAGCAAGGCTTTGATACCATGTAAAAAATAGTAGCAAGCTAAGACACTTGCCCCTTTGGATTATTCTTTATTTATAACTGTGAAGCTTAGGAAATAAACCTAGCTTTTAATATGTATAAAATCACTTAATTAAATCCATAGACTATACATCTATATATATATACAAATATAATGGGCCATGGGCTCTATCATAGGATTAACCCTAGACTATAACCATATAACTCAACACTCCCCCTCAAGCTGGAGCATATATATCATATGCGCCAAGCTTGCTACAAATATACTCAATTCGAGGTCCCCTGAGAGACTTAGTGAAGACATCTGCTAACTGGTCATTGGAATTGACGAAATCTGTGGTAATACAGCCAGATAAAATCTTCTCTCGGATGAAGTGACAATCTATCTCGATATGTTTGGTCCTCTCATGAAAGACTAGATTGGATGCAATATGTAATGCAGCTTGATTGTCGCAAATTAACCTCATATGTGATATCTCTCCAAACTTGAGTTCCTGAAGCATTGTTTTAACTAGATAAGTTCACACGTTGCCAAGGCCATAGCACGATATTCTGCTTCGGCATTCGACCTAGCATCAACCTCCTGCTTCTTACTTTTCCAAGATACTAGGTTTCCTCCAACCAGAACACAATATCCTGAAGTAGACCGTCTATCAGAAGGAGAACCTGCCCAATCAGCATCAGAATATCTGACTACTCGAGTATGACCTCTGTCCTCATACAATAGTCCTCTACTTGGAGCTCCCTTAATATACCTGAGAATCCGGACTACCGCATCCCAATGGCTATCACAAGGAGACTGTAAAAATTTACTGACAACACTGACTGAGAAAGAAATATCTGGGCGAGTGATAGTGAGATAATTAAGTTTTCCGACTAGCCTGCGGTATCTTCCAGGATTAGCAAGAGGCTCCCCTTGTCCTAGTAGGAGTTTTACATTAGGGTCCATAGGAGAATCTATAGGTTTACAATCAAGCATCCCAGTTTCTTCTAGAATGTCTAACACATACTTCCATTGAGAGATAACAATACCAGAACTGGACTGAGCAACTTCTATGCCAAGAAAGTATTTAAGTAACCCCAAGTCTTTAGTCTGAAAATGATGGAAAAGATGTTTCTTCAACTGAATAATACCATCCTGATCATCACCGGTAATAACAATATCATCCACATAGACAACCAAATATATACACCTCCCTTGTGATGTGTGTTTATAAAAAACCGAATGATTAGACTCACTACGAGTCATACCAAAGTCTTGAATGACAACACTGAAACGACCAAACCAGGCTCGAGGAGACTACTTCAACCCATATAGTGAGCGACGGAGTTTACAAACCTGCCCAAACTCCCCCTGAGCAACAAACCTAAGAGGTTGCTCCATATAAATCTCCTCCTGAAGCTCACCATGTAAAAAGGCATTCTTAATGTCCAGTTGATACAACGGCCAGTGGCGCATAGCTACTATAGAGAGAAACAAACGCACAGAGGACATCTTAGCAACAGGGGAAAAAGTGTCACCATAGTCAAGGCCATAAACCTGAGTATACCCTTTGGCAACCAAACGAGCCTTGAGGCGATCAACCTGCCCATCAGGACCCACCTTGACAGTATAGATCCACCGACAGTCGACAAGAGATTTCCCTGGGGGTAAAGGAACCAAATCCCAAGTACCATTGGAATGCAAAGCAGTCATCTCATCCACCATTGTTTGTTGCCACCCCGGATCAGAAAGTGCCTCACTAACAATCTTAGGTACTGAAACAGAGGATAAGGAAGACACAAAAGCACAAAAAGGAGACGAGAGAAGTGATAGCTAAGAAAATTATAAATGGGGTGAGGATTGCGAGAAGAATGGGTACCTTTCCGAAGGGCAATAGGAAGCAGATCTTCAAAAGGCAAGACCGCGGCAGGTGGAGAGACTGGAGCAAGATGTGAGGCAGCAGGAGTCGCTGAAGTAGTAGGAGATGCGGGAGAAGGCGCAGGAGCAACATCTCCACCGGGAGGAGACCGAGGCTGATGATGCTGATGATAAACCTGCAATGGGGTAGAAGAAGAAATAGGGAGAATAGGAGCAGGAGGACTCGCGGGAAGAGGGATGGCCTCAGAAATGGGCTGACACTCGGAATCAGGCAAAGAGTAGAAAGGAGACGACTCAAAGAAGGTAACATCCGCCGAAAGAAAATAGTGGCGAGTGTCAGGAGAATAACACCGATAACTCTTTGAAGGCGAGAGTAACCAAGAAAAATGTACTTGATGGACCGAGCAGACAATTTATCATGACTGGGAGACAGATTATGGACAAAACAGATGCAACCAAAGACACGTGGACGAAGAATATATAATGGTTGATCAGGAAATAAGAGAGAGTGAGGAATTTGGTGCTGAAGAACTGATGAGGGCATCCTGTTAATGAAATAGCAAGCAGCAAGGACAGCTTCAGCCCAAAAGCGAAAGGGGACATGATGATGTAGAATAAGAGTGCGAGCAGTTTCAATCAAATGTCTGTTTTTACGCTCAGCAACTCCATTCTGCTGTGGTGTATATGCACAAGACGACTGATGCAAGATCCCCTGAGAAGACATAAAGGTAGTAAATGGAATAGAAAAATACTCAGGGGCATTGTCACTGCGCAATACTTGGACAGAGGTATGAAATTGCGTTTTGATTTCAGCACAAAAGGATTCAAAAATTGAGAATAACTCAGAATGATTTTTCATTAAATATAACCATGTGCAACGAGAATAATCATCGATAAACGTTACAAAATATTGAAAACCCAAAACAGACACGACACGCCTAGGACCCCAGACATCGGAATGAATTAAAGCAAACGGGGACACAACTCGATTATTGACACGCTTTGGAAAAGAAGTGCGAGACTGTTTTCCAAGTTGACAAGACTCACAATGAAAATATGACAAACTAGATAAACTGGGGATCATCTTCTGAAACTTAGCCAAACTAGGATGTCCTAAACGATTGTGGAGAAGAGCAGGAGACTCAGTCATTGAGCAAGCAATAGGCGATGCAGGAAGGTTGAGATGATAGAGACCCTGCGACTCACATCCGACGCCAATCATCTGTCCCGTACCGCAATCCTAGATAGTAACAGAATGATCATCAAAGGTGATAGAACAATTTAAGGCACGCGTAAGTTTACTAACAGAGACAAAATACTAGAAAAGGAGCCAAATTTACTAGTACTAGCCATGTTGGATAAAAGAAAGCCCTACAAGATCAACATATCTGCAATCAAAGGGTTAAATAAACCAAAAATAGAGGTTGGATGATTCAGCACAAAGAACAGGTGCGCTGGAGCGACGACAGATGGTGGATGCTAGTGACCGACGGCCGTGGATGGCAGCGGATGGCGACGAAACCACCTGGGCTGGGATGGACTGAAGGAGGCGAGTCCAATGGTGAAGACGGCGTTGCGATCGGAGCACTGGTGAGAGAGATCGGAGCACTGTTAGGGTTTGTATTAAAAACTAGGGTTTTTATTTTGGCTCTGATACCATGTGAAACTTAGGAAATAAACCTAGCTTTTAATATGTATAAAATCACTTAATTAAATCCATAGACTATACACCTACATATATATACAAATACAATGGGCCATGGGCCATGGGCTCTATCATAGGATTAACCCTAGACTATAACCATATAACTCAACAATAACCATATAATTTACAGCTTAGGAATTTTAAACAAAAGAAACGAATACAAAAGTCATCCTTGATTGCCTCCATAAATTTTGCCATTAATATGTTAATATTTACAGCTGTAACAACTGTTTTGCCAGCCCTCTTTGACCGAAGATTTCAACATGTGATAGCTGGCTTCTTTTCAGCATTCTAGAAGCAGCCATAGCTGGCTTTTTTCTTTCTCTTGAATTTCCTCACGCCAACAGAGACTAAAATACTTCCTTGGGATTGAAGTGACATACTTCAAACAAGGGATATTTATATCCCAATGAAAGTACATCCTCATTTTGCTCAAGGAAATAGGTACTCTTGGGTGCAAACCATTGAATACTCTAATTGATCCAAGTCATAGAATGGACCAAGAAAGCAGGGAAGAAACAACTGTTGATAAAGGATGCTATTAGAGGTTAGTAGGGAGACTGATTTATCTCTTTCACACACTAGACTTGACATTGCTTATGCTGTGGGTGTAGTTAGTCAGTTCATGCATGATCCCAAGGAAGAACATTTACAAGCAATTCAGATGATTCTCGAAACTTGAAAGCAACTCTCGGAAAAGGAATTTTGTTCAAAAAGGGAAGTGACTTGACAATAGAAGTATACACTGATGTTAACTATGCATGATCTCTTACAGACATAAGGTCAACTATAGGCTATTGCACTTTCATAGGAGGAAATTTGGTTACTTGAAGGAGCAAGAAATAGAACGTTGTAGTTAGATCAAGTGCATAAGTAAAATTTCATGCTATGGCTCTTGGTGTTTGTATACTTGTTTGGATCAAAATAATTCTAAGGATTTAATGATCGAAGGAAGTGGATTAATGAAGCTATAATGTAATAACAAGTCAGCTATTAGTATAGCACACAACTCGGTTCAACATGATTGAATGAAGCACGTGGAAGTGGACAGATATTTCATCAAAGAAAAGATTGATGGTGGACTCATCACTATTCCTCACGTGACATCTGGAAACCAATTGGCTGATGTTCTAACCAAAGGCTTACCTACTTCAAGATTTCAAGAGATTGCTAGCAAGTTGGGAACTCACCAGCTTGTGGGGGACTGTTGAATAACGAAGATTAAGGAGTTATATTAATTAAATTAAGTGATTCTAGCTTCCTAATGTATAGGCATTCAATGTATAGATAGTTTTTCCTTATTAGTTGGCTTCCTAATGTACAGGTTTCCTTAGGAGACATGTTTCCTTAGTAGTTAGTTTCCTTATGAAGGTTTTGGGATCCACCTTAAATACCAATGTAAATTGGTTTTATGAATATATGCAATTACCAAAAAATCTTCAACTACATATTTCAAACTATTTATAAAAATGTTGCAAATTTTTCCAATTAGCATTCACAATAAATTAATGCCAACTATCTGCATGAAACTCGCTATTAGTATGAGCGAGTAACTGGCCAAAATGGCTGCATGGACCTTGCTACTACTAGTAGCGAGTTTCATGTGACTAAAGTGACCACCCTTGTATTTATCCACCATGGATAGTGACTAGCGAGAGATTGTAGCATTTTTGTAAAAGTTTCAAATTTGTAGCCTTTTTTTTAATAAGTTTTAAGATGGCTGTAGTTTAAAAAAATAAAAAAAATACAAACAAAAAACTTTAAAATTTTTTACAAAAACGCTGCAAATTCTTCCAATTTAATATCCACAGTTAATTAATGCTAGTTAGCCGCATGAAACTTTCTCCTAATAGAAGTGAGTAACTCGCTGGGTAAAATGACTGTAAGGAATTGGCTACTCTCAATAGCGAGTTCCATCCAACTAAAATGGCCACCCTTGCATTTGGCCACCCTTGCATTTATCCACCTTGGATGCTGACTGGGGAGAGATTGTAGCATTTTTATTGAAGTTTCAAATCAGCCGCATTTTTTAAAAAAGGTTGAAGATTGTAGTATTTACAAAATTCAAAAAGCAAGCAAAAAAGTAAAAAAAATGCCTTCTTTTTTGGCAATTTTCAGTAGAATGAAAGAAATATGATATATTTTCACTTTTATGTTACTCTTTTTAGAAAGTATAATATTTATCTTATTCTCAAGATATTGTTATTATTTTCTAAATTATTTTACATTGACAATGACTGAGAAAAGCCAATCACTCCGTCATAGCCTTTTTTTTTTTTACGGCCAACTCCTTTTTTTTTTATTGCTTTGGAAGCCAACTTTTTCACACACATTAAAAAAGTAAGTGTCAAATGGGCCCTTAATTTCATTCAAACTATAGACATCATGTGATTGAAAGAGCAGGTACTTTTCTCTTTCCCTCTGCCCCCACCCTGCTTCTATGTCTATATTCCTCCTCCTCACTCTCTTTGCCTCTCTTCCCATTTTCAATGAAATGATTCTTCTTTCCTCATAACCTCCAACAAAGCCAGCTGTGGTAGTGATCACAACTCCAACAGTGCCTCATCTTATGATGACAACTCCATCAAAATGTATTGTTAGTTTCTATGGATTGGTAGGAATATTGTTATTATGTTTATATAGTAATTACTATATAGTAACATTTTTATGTATTATTATTATCATTGAGGTTTAAATAGAATATTCATATTGGATTAGTGGTAATTCTTTTAATATTGTTGACTCTTTTTGGTTCTCATGTTCATAAACATTTTTATCAAAAAAAATATGAAAAACATTCTCTTTTTGCTGTATGTATCCATTTCATATCCTTATCCATGTGTATATATATACACATTCAGATTGTTATATGCTGTGTTAAATTCCTTGTTGTCTTCTCTGTTTCTGTTTTAGATGAGAGAATTATTTCAAGATTTGGCTCCATTGTTGTGGAACTCCTTTGGTACTATTATTGCACTTTTACAGGTATGCTCCATACTACTGCTCATGGCACTTTTTTCTCAATCAGTTTTTTTCCTTTCAGTTAAAATATGCTGCAGAATTCTTCCTTGATCACTGGCTAATTTGGATGTGCTTAATGAACAAGTTGTTCTATCTTATCTTTTTGTTTATCACACATAGCTTGTTTTCTTTAAGCATGCTTAAAAGGGATACATTTCCAAAGAGAGGTCAATGTAATGCATAAAACCTTTGTAGAAATACCATCTCAGAAATCATGGGTGTCTAAAGGCACTCATTAAATAGGTTATTCACAAGAATATCATAGTCCACTGGTTGCATAAGTATTCAAGTTGATTATGTGTGGTGTTTGAATCCCAGAAACAAGTGAAAAGAAAAGAATTAACACATAAATGACTGTCAGAACTTTGTCACATGATAGTTTCTAAATACAATTGAGAGTTGTGTAGATATTTAAATAAATTGACAGCATGAATGATATCATATGATGACATTTTTGACTCTGCTATAGAAATGTCTGGTCTTTGTATCCAGCTGCTAGTAAAGGTTGTGTTTTTGGTTTAGGATGCAATAACCTTATAGAAGATATGGCCACGAATAGTTGGAGATCTAAAATTCATGTGTCGACCTAGTAGTATTAAAGCTTTGTTGTTATTTTTGTTGTTTAGAGAGCAAGTAAACTTGAAATAATTTTTGCATATGCTGATTCTAAGATAATAGCAAAGCACGTAAGATCATGGATCTCATTATTTGTAGGAAGTGTCCAAGATGTGGAAGATGAGGGCCAAATCTTAAGGGCTGTTTAGTTGTGGAAAATGATTTCCAGTTTTCTCTGTCTTATTATCTATAAAGTTTCTAATTTTTATTTTCCATAGAAAATTTGAAAAATGCATTCAAATGTTAGCAGTACAGTTGGCTAATTTCCAATCAACAAAACTGGAATTTATGATAAAAAATGAGAGATTTTGGGGCAAATTTTGTGGAAAATCCAGTTTTCCAAATCTTCAAATTTGTGAACTTGGAACCTCAATTTAATTTTGGGAA
The DNA here is from genome assembly GCF_014633365.1 of Diospyros lotus. NCBI lineage: Eukaryota > Viridiplantae > Streptophyta > Magnoliopsida > Ericales > Ebenaceae > Diospyros > Diospyros lotus. The sequence continues at coordinate 23,716,884 of NC_068347.1, forward strand.
ACCGCATTTTTCAACTGTTCATTTTTATAAAGGAAATTTGTGTATTTCAACTAGTTTTCTTGTTTTCCATTTTCTATGGAGCAATTTTCTGGAAAACTGGGGCTGTCTTCTACAACTGAATAACTCAATTCGTTTCGTTTCTCGAATTGTAAAAACCAATGTAAATATCTTTGTTTTCTTGACACCAAGCGGTGTTCCTTGAGATGGTATGTTCTTGAATATTGAGATTTCTTGTATTTCCAAGGACAATATGTAACATCCTGTCTTACAATGTATTTTTTAAGAATATTGTATTAAAAATGAAAATTCACAATTTTATAATTATGTGAATTTTGAGAAATTAATTTAATTAATGTCATGTACATAGGTTTAACTTAGGGTTTTAAGAGGAAATTGAAAGGAACTGAGGGATAGAGAATAGAAAGAGAGGGATAATTCAAGAGGAATAGAGAAAGATGTCATGAACCTAAGGTTCATAACGGGCTAAAATCGGCAATCAGAAGGATCCGATTGATTTAGAACCAAGAATTGACAGATTTGGGGAAGAAAATGAGAAGAAAGAGAGGGAGAAATAGAAGAACAGAAGAGAGAGGAAGAAGAACGAGAGAGGAAGAATGGTAGAGGGAAGAAAATAGAATTTCAATTCAATAATTTTTCAGCATATTCATCTCCTCTTACAATGGCCTTTTTATAGGCATAGGTAGCCCCTTAATTAATTTCTAACATCACCCATGTGCTCCTAACAAACAACCAAATATCTCCTAACAAACTAATATAAGCCTATTACAATATTACCCCTTTATTATATCTCTATCACAATATTACCCTTCTAATCCTCCTAGGGACATGACAATTTCCCCTCCTTGAAATGTTTCTTGTCCCCAAGAAACTTATTACCACCTAACCATTGCTTCTTTATCCAATGCCCATCTTCACCCAGTGGTTTTTTCTTCGCTTTTCCTTCTTCTTATCTTGTTTTTCCCTTTTCTTTTGCCTTCTCTTTTCTTTCTCCTCAGCAACAACAGTATTATGGCTTGCTGCCACACCAATGGAAACATGAATGAGCAAAACATCAAGGGTCTCGGTCCCTTCAACAAAGAAGTCCTTCCCTTTCTTCCTTTCATCTTGTTTCGCTTTATCATTCTGCGTGTTAGTGTAGGTGTTCTAGACCCAATCAGATTGGGCATGTTGTACACTGACAATTGTAATCATGTTTATTATTTGAATAAGGAGTTATTGTAATGACTGGATGGAACTAGATAGAAGCCCATATGATGTATACTGTGATTAATCTATAAAGATGTGAGATGATGCATCACAGTTTCTAGACATCACTAAACGTTCCAAGTCGTAGCAATGTCAAGAATGGACATTGACAATTGCGGTAAGATTTGTATGTGCTATGTTTTTGCTATGTGATAGCAATGGGGTCTCACACCCATAGGCATGGGGATGCCTAGACAAGTACATAGGTGACCAATGTTAGAGAACGTGTCACTGGACATGACTCGCCATGAGAATCCATTTTCGTTATATGTTGATGGTATTCTCATACGAGATGGGTGTAACTAATCCTTGGATTTAAGGTTGTCACGGTCATTTCATAAGAAGACCGGTATGCTTTGATATCGTTTCGATGGGCCTAGATAAAGGCTGCACGTGGGCAATCGTTGGGCATATCGTGAGGCTTATGGAGATGGCTGTATAACCAAAATGGGACTCGTCTATCCCTTGATAGATGATGATGTATCTAAGGCGCTTTCGGTGGATATTCACTTTAAATCCATGGCCATGGTGAAAGAGATCAATAAGGAGTTATTGATTCACTTTCTATTAAGTGAAGATATCCGGATGACCGAAGAAAAACTCATGTTATCGTAATCAAGCAACACATCGCCATACTTGAGATCACATAAGATATATTGACGAGAGGATCGAATTACAGGGTAACCATGCTCGTGAAAGGTTATTTGCGGATTATGAATCCTTCTGAATAATTGGGTAGGCATGATGCCTTGCTAGAGGCTAATCTTGTCTTATGTGTTCGTACCAACACAGTGCCAACATATTCGGAAGCTTAATGAGTCATGCGCAATAGGCACGGTCGCTGGCTTAAACCAGGAGAGCGGACGTATGGTTAACTGGGACAATTCGACAAGAAGTTATGTTGCCGTAGGTTCTCACGGAAAAAGAACAAATAGACGTAAGGACGTCGATATGACGAGGGGTCGTCATAATGAAAAGAGTTTCCTAAAATGACAATTGATTAAATTAGGAAGGAGTTTCTAATTTAATAATTTTTCTATTTGTTAGAGTGGCAAATAGGAAATAATATATATTTGGGTTTAAGTTAATATTTGGACTAAATTGGATTTGGGCCAGATATTAAATTAAATATTATATTTGGACTAAATTAGATTTGAGTCAAATATTAAATATTATATTTGAGATAAATTAGATTTGGACCAAATATTAAATAATAAATATTTGGGCTTGAATTAGATTTGGGCTAAATATTTTATAAATGGATTTGAGCCACTTAATTATATTTCTAGTTGGATTAGGATAAGCCCACTTAAGATTCTAGTTTAACTAGGATTAATGGGCTAGTCCAATCCATTAGGCTTTAAGAAACCCTAGGATATTTACTCTATAAATATCCCTTTATGAGTTGCCTAAAATTAATGGTTGGTTGTTTGGTTTTTCAGGAGTTGAAAAACGAATGCCATTCACTCTTCCCTGTTTCGTTTTGGCATCGATTTGAAATGCGGGCGTTCTTTTCCGTCCATACACAAGCTGCAAAAAGAAGAAGGAGCTAGCACTCCTATTCCACTCTCCTTGCCAACCGACACATCACGAGTTAGAGGCCGGACGCTTGGATGGCTCAAATCCGCGAACGACTCGAAAATCTAAAGGTTAGATTTATTTTATTTATATGTGAATGATTTAATTTCGACGTTGATCCAATCGCCGGGATCGGGGCAATGTTCAAAATTTTTGAACTACGTTGCTTGCCCCGTAGCAATCTTGCTTTACTTTCACTACGTCCTCCATTGCTCCAGATGCGCCGTCAATCCTACAACCCCATCCTCCAACTCTTCAGGCTGCAATGTTAACTTTGCTTTGTCTTGCGTGCCCGTGCCAATGACATACATGTGGGATGTTCCAAGCAAGGTGCCCGGTGCAATTCTTTGTTTCTTCTCTTTAGACTCCTTATTTTGTTGTTTCTGGAGATAAATGGCATCAGGAGTCTCAGCACTAGTAAGAGTGCTTAAGAGGCTGTCAATTGATTGAGTGTCATCCTCCAATCCCTTTTCCTCACTTTTTTCTTCCTTCGGCTTCTCCATTTTAAGAAACTCCTCTTTGTTGAAACTTCCATGATAGTCATCAAAGTATTCGGCGGGAAAACTGTAATGATACTCCTTAGATAGTATCATTGCAAACTTTTGCAACTTCTCGCGGAACATTCGACCAAATTCCTTACACTCTTCATGAATCCCATTGCTTGTTCGTTTGTCCCTGTTGCTGCCCACTGAAAATGCAGCCTTCTTTGGCTGCCATTGAGGCTCCCTTTTAGCTGAAAATGAAGCATTCTTCTGCTGCAATTGAGACTCCATGGTACTCCTTCGTGCACTACTCCTCCTGGCCAAAATCTCACTGGCTGGAAAAGCAATAAGCCAAGAAACAACAGCTCTTTCCATCCTAATTACCTTCTGTAACTGCCTCACCTAATCACCTCTAAAATTGATCCAATAAGTGGCAAATTGCAGCCACTGTTATGCTTCAAGACCAAGTCTATTGTAACAGCAAAAAAAATTGCACACTTACAGCGACTTGATCAGCCTTCTAAAGTCCCTTAGGCCTACCAATTCTCTTGACTCGCCTGCTGCAATGATTCCTTATACCTGTTGGAATCGTCGTCGGACTCGCCTTATCCAACCACTCAATTGCACTTCCAAAATCCAAGCTCAACCATTAAGAAATTGCCGAGAGTCAAGTGTATTCCTTCTACTCGTCGGAATTCCCTAGATCGTTGGAATTCACTGCTGGAATTGCTTGGGATGCTCGCCTCCCTTGCTCGAGTGTGCTGCAACTAACAGAATTCTCCAGAATTGAGAATTTGATGGTTGCAGTAGTTTAGGAATTACAATTCCGCCAAATCTGCTTCGGCTTGCTGACCCACACTGCCCAACCTCAAAAATAGATGCAATCCACCTGCTCTTTTACTTCACAACAGTCGTCGACCCTTCCTTCGAAGACGCCTTGTCTGTTCGTCCGTAAGCTCCGACCAACACCCATTAAATTTCAAATTGAGAGCCACCAAATGCACTGCCAGCACCACTTGGCCAAGTCGCCTCCAGCATAGCCTCCCGAATAGATCGACTTAGCTATTCAATCCATTCCTTGTTGTATCTAGGATTGCTTCCTGTGATCCTTTGCGTTCAACAACTTTCGTCAGTGGAACTCCTTCCAATCTCGATTGGGCGATATTTCCGATCGGAGGTGTTCAATCTGTTCACTTAGACTGCTGGACTCACCTCGGGTCCTTCCTCTAGTTCTGCCCAATCACCAACCATTGAAAATGACCGCGACACCCACTGCACCACTGTGAGGAACCCGTTGCACAATTGCCAGACCTACTGCAATTAACTCGACTGCAACACTAACTTCCTTGCCCGACCAAACTGCGATCGCTTGGAACTCCTGCACCAGTTGCTCATTCCATTCACGACCCACCTGGATGTCCACGTCACCTCTTTCGGCGGACTCCCCCACCAATCGCGAATTCTCCTTTGTACTGATCGATGATGGGCTCAAGTCCCATGGATCTTTGATTGTCTGTTCGTTCGTGGATCTTCTACTAGTCTCACCAATCACCGTCATTGATCGTAGAGCTTGCTTGCCCGCTCTCGTCTCGCCCACGTGCAGCGACCTAGATAGGTTCCGAGAGTTGCTGATCACTGCTCGAACTTGCCTGAGTACTATTGGCTTTCGTAATCGATTCTGAATGACATCTTGATAATTGCTTGAATTATAGCACTTATGAAATCGTTTATGGAATTCTTCCTCGCCTTTAGCTGAGAATTGTATGTTCTACTTCAAATCGGCTTGTTTACTTCAAAATCAGATCGGATGACTACTGAACTCACAGTCGAGGAACGAATGCTCTGGTCGGAATCACCTTCTAATCCAAATGAGCAGCACACTGCTGGCCCCAATCGGATTCGCCTTCAAATCAGAGCTGCAACAGAATCACAGCCGAGGATGGTACGGCTCTGATACCATTTGTCATGAACCTAGGGTTCATAACGGGTTGAAATCGGCAATCAGAAGGATCCGATTGATTTAGAACCAAGAATTGACAGATTTGGGGAAGAAAATGAGAAGAAAGAGAGGGAGAAATAGAAGAACAGAAGAGAGAGGAAGAAGAATGAGAGAGGAAGAATGGTAGAGGGAAGAAAATAGAATTTCAATTCAATAATTTTTCAGCATATTCATCTCCTCTTACAATGGCCTTTTTATAGGCATAGGTAGCCCCTTAACTAATTTCTAACAGCACCCATGTGTTCCTAACAAACAACCAAATATCTCCTAACAAACTAATATAAGCCTATTACAATATTACCCCTTTATTATATCTCTATCACAATATTACTCTTCTAATCCTCCTAGGGACATGACAAAAGAGAGAGAAGATTAGGGAGAAATCAAAGAGGAAATTGAGAGAGAATCGATGAGAGAGAAGTTTGAAATTTCAAATTATCACTCAACTATATCCATTTTGTAACTGCTCTAGCCTATTTATAGACTTTACTATCCTTTCAGTTACAATACAACTGAAAGGTACAACTGTTACAACAGCTTAAAGTACAACAAGATCAACAAGAAATAAATACATCTTTTCTACAATTACTATTTGAACAAAAAAATAAACAACTATATATTTGACGAAGAATGAAATCAATCAAAAACTCCATGTTTGCATTGATCGAACACCATATAAATACAGCTCATGACCTACGACTTTTACTCTAGAGATAAACAATACAATATCTAACCAAGCTGCTAATTTACAGATAAATAGTATACAATATCTTAAATTGAACTTATCTTCTTATCTCTAGTTTTTTCGCTTCTTGATAACCTAATAATTAGCAAATTATCCCTCTATTCGAATGCATCCTATCTCAGCTTCCTCTACTTAATCTCGATCTCCAACACCCCTGTAGAAGAGTTAGATAAATGGTAGTAGATTCTCTCTCTTGGTAACGGTTGCAGCGAAGGCATGGCCTATAGTTTTGAGTTTCAAAATGTAATCATTAACCGATAAATCATTTTTCTTCATAGATCAAAGTTGTGTTTCAGTTGAAAAGACTTTGCAATTGCCTGTTGTGAATATAAATTTTCAAGAACCGTCCATAGTTCAACTGAAGACTCACAATGAATAACTTGTGCTAGAGCATCTTTATCGATAGTAGAAAACAACCAACCTAAGAGGAGTTGATCTGACCTGATCCAATTCAGATAGGCTGGATTTACAACTTGCGTATTACGATCTTGATTTTTCGGATCATTTACACACTTTGACGAAGCCAGTGTCTTATTTATGTAAGACTGCAAATCGAACGCTCTGATCATCGTGGAGATTTGAGCATAGTTGTTGGAGTCTAACTTGATCGGAACGAAACTAAATGCCTTTGCTATAGTTGCGAAATCGAATTGGAATTCCAATGATAGTGTAGATCTGGAATTAGGTGTGGAGCTAACCTCATTTTGCGAAGCCATCGACGTTAGTCAGATTGGCTCTGATACCATGAAGTGAGAGTTTCAAAGTAGGAAGAAAGAAAAATCTCAAGATGAAGAATACCTCGAGCAAATCTTATTGCAGAATAAAATCGAATAGTTACAAGACCAACTAAGCTATTTATACACAAGCTACAACAGAACATAAAACAACTCGTATTATATTCAGTTGCAACCGTTACCAAGAGAGAGAATCTACTATCATTTATCTAACTCTTCTACAACCCCCTCTCAAACTGGTGAATAGATATCTCTCATTCTCAGCTTGCTAACAAGAGATTCAAAACCAGGTCTTGACATGGCCTTAGTAAATATATCTGCCTCCTGATTTTCTGTTGGTAGATAAGTTAGTTTGATTCCTCCTTGATCAATCTCTCTTTGGATAAAACTCCTATGAATCATAACATGCTTCATCCTATCATGTTGGATAGGATTATTAACAATACTTATAGTTGACTTGTTGTCACTATAAAGTTTTGTTAGTGATGTTAGGGGGATTTATAAATCTTCCATTAATCTGGTCACCCAAATTAACTCACATATACCTTGTGCAATTGCCTGGTACTCAGCCTCCGCACTGCTTCTTGATACTATTGACTACTTTTTACTCCTCCAAGTGACTAAATTATCCCAAAGTTTGGTGCAACTCTCTTCAACTAAATCTGGTCTCTCTAGCACTTTTTCTTATGGTGATCTTCTCACTCTCATTTCAGCCGTTCCGTGGAATGAAGGAGGTCTGGCCTATTTATAGGCCATGGAAACAGACTACTTCTCTGCTGAAGCAGCTGAGTACATGGCAGCCCCAATGGCTTCCACTTGGCTCTTGTTTTGTGGCATTTTCCTGCAGAGATAGCCAGCGACATGCTTCAACTGAAGCAGCTGCCACCCTTTTGTCTTTTTTGTTGCCACCTAGCCCTAAATGGAAACCTTTCCTGTAGGAAGACACCTCACCTCTATGCTTCAGCAATTCAGTCACCTCACCATGTTTCTAAAACCTTCTGCAGATTCCCAATAGCTGGAACTTCACTAATTCTTGCTTAATTAACCATATTCCCCTTAATTAAGTCCTTAATCCAATTTTCTCAATTCTTAACCAAAATTAATAATTTCCATATCACTGGAATCCTTTTTTTTATGCCTAATAACATATTTAAAGTGCAGATATTTATCGCCTGATTTAGTCCCCAAAAACTGATTTTAAATTCAGCTGCTTATATGAGGTTTCACCTACTTGGCTATGACCTTACATATTTTGTTTTAACAACTGTCTAAGAATAGCTCCTCACCTTTTTGAAGTGTCATCTTGGGACCCTCTTCCAGTGTTTATTAATAAATTTATGGGGTGTCACATCTGAGGTCACAGTGACTGAGTGCTTTTGTTCTAGGCCTAAGGATTGTATTTGGATCCTATGGCTTTGGAGATATCTTTGGAGTGAGACTGGGAGGTTTGACTTGTTGGCAACTTTTTTGAGATACTTCATAATCACCCCTTGTCTAGACACTGAGTGAACAGATGCAGTTTGGAGGATTATTCTCCGTTCCATCTTTCTATGGTGTTCCATTTGATCTCTGAAAGCCTTTCCCCTAGAAGGTGAAAGTAAAGCAAGACCGCTACGGGGCAAACAACGTAGTTCAAAATTTTTGAACTTACCCCGATCCCGCCGATTGGATCAATGTCGAAATTAAATCATTCACAAACAAATAAATAAATCTAACCTTTAGATTATCGAGTCGTTCGCGGATTCGAGCCGTCCAAGCGTTCGGCCTCTAACTCGTGATACGTGGCACGCGTCCGTTGGCAAGAAGAGCGGAATAGGAATGCTAGCTCCTTCTCCTTTTCGCGACTTGTGTATGGACGGAAAAAAAAACGCCCACGTTTCAAATTGATGCCAAAAAGAAACGAGGAAGAGTGAACGGCAATATGTTTTTCAACTATTGAAAAACAACACCAAAACTCACTTTACTTTTGGGCAACCTATAAAGGGATATTTATAGAGAAATATCTTAGGGTTTCTAAAACCCTAATGGATTGGGTTAGCCCATTAATTTTAATTTAATTAGAATCTTAAGTAGGCTTATTCTAGTCCAACTAGAAATATAATTAAATGGCCCAAATCCTTTTATAGGTTTAAATAAAATATTTTGGCCCAAATCTAATTCAAGCCCAAATATAAGATTTAATATTTAGCCCAAATCTAATTTGGTCCAAATATAATATTTAATATTTGGCCCAAATTCAATTTAGTCCAAATATAATATTTATTTTAATATTTGACCCAAATCCAATTTAGTTCAAATATAATATTTAATTTAATATTTGGCCCAAATCTAATTTAGTCCAAATATTAACTTAAGCCCAAATATATTTTATTTCCTATTTACCACTCCAACAAATAGAAAATTATTAAATTAGAAACTCCTTCCTAATTTAATCAATTGCCATTTTAGGAAACTCTTTTCATTATGACGATTTCTCGTCATATCGACGTCATTACGTCTATTTGTTTTTTTTCCGTGAGAACCTACGACGGCACAACTTCTTGTTGAAGTGCCCCACTTAACCATACGTCCACTCTCCTAGTTTAAGACAGGGACCGTGCCTATTACGTATGACTCATTAGGCTTCCGAATATGTGGCAATGTGTCGGTACGAACACATAAGACAAGATTGGCCTCTAGCAAGGCATCATGCCTACCCAATTATTCAGAAGGATTCATAATCCGCAAATAATCTTTCACGAGCATGGTTACCGTGTAATACGATCCTCTCGTCAATGTATCTTATGTGATCTCAAGTATGGTGATGTATTGTTTGATAACAATCACATGAGTTGTCTTCGGTCTTCCGGATATCTTTTACCATGGCCATGGATTTAAAGTGAATATCCACCGAAGGTGCCTTAGATACATCATCTCTATCAAGGGATAGACGAGTCCCATTTTGGCTATGCACCCATCTCCATAAGCCTCACGATATACCCAACGATCGCCCACATGCAGCCTTTATCTAGGCCCATCGAAACGATGTCAAAGCATATCGATCTTCTTATGAGATGACTGTGATAACCTCAGGTCTAAGGATTAGTTACACCCATCTCGTATGAGAATTCCATCAACATATAATCAAAATGGATTCTTATGGTGAGTCATGTCCAGTGACACGTTCTCCAACATTGGTCACCTATGTACTTGTCTAGGCATCACATAGCAAAAACATAGCACATACAAGTCTTACCACAATTGTCAATGTCCATTCTTGACATTGCTACGACTTGGGACGTTTAATGATGTCTAGAAACTGTGATGCATCATCTCATATCTTTATAGATTAATCACAGTATATATCATATGGACTTTTATCTAGTTTCATTTGGTTATTATAATAATAACAAGAAACTAATAGAATGACTTCTTGTGAATTTGAACAACTTCTTATTCAAATAATAAATATGATTACAATTGTTAGTGTACAACATGCCCAATCTGATTGGATTTAGAACACCTACACTAACAGAAGCTATAGCCATGTCAAGGGTCCTCCATTTCTCCCTTCTTTGTCTTGACTTATTCCTCTAGTTTTGTTGTTATGGTGAATAACCTATGAAGAAGAGGTCGGATTGTAGTAGACTGGTGCTGTTTGTAAAAGGAGAGTCTCGAGTTGACTTGACTTGCTGCTTCCTTATCCAGTGACCAGAAAGGTTTGTCCACTTTTGTTTGTTATTTAGTGAAGTATCAATTATTGGTGTGTGTGTGTGTGTGTAGTTTCTGGGATCAGGGTTGCACCTTCTATGAGTGGAGGCATTTTGGGTTGTTGGGAGTAACAATAGTAATATAAAAAATATAATTACCCATTTCTCTTCAAGTTTTAAACTTTTAGATGGGCTTTTTGGCTACCGATCTAACATGGTATTGGAATAGGCTAAAAGTTATGAGTTCAAACTATATGTGAATTCAATTTTGTACTGGCATACACATATTGTACAAGAAACACTTAGATACGAAAATTTTGGCATTCAGTTTTAGTTAAGATACTGGGCCGATAACATAATGGTATCCACATAGTGCTGGTACCACATAGGTATAAGGACGCAAAGTGCATCACTTCCATGTAACAGGGACACTGCTTTCCATGTAATGAGGAAGCGACTCTGTTTTGAACATTCCCTATTACACAGACACAATGTCCTTTCCTTTTTACAGGGACATTGCTGATAGGCGTCCGGTGCAGCGGACCTATAGGGGTGTGCAAAAAATCGGATAAACCGATTTAACCGAACCGAACCGACTGAACCGGTCGGTTCAGTTCGGTTAGCCATAATACACGGTTCGATTTCGGTTATTTATTTTAAAAAAAATCGGTTCGCGGTTCGGTTCGGTTATTTTGATAAAAATAGCCCAAAACCGATCCGAACCGTGGAATAAATCGTGACCCCCCCTCCCCGCGGGAACCGAACCGTGACCCCTCCCCCCCCCCCCCCCCCCACGCGGGTGCAGCACCCCATGTCTCACTGCCATTTCATTTTCTCTTCGTCACTCTCTCTCTTCCTCTTCCTCTCCTTCTCTCTCGCCATTTCATTTCATCCTAGATCTAGCCTGCTGGAGAAGACGTCGCCATCGCTGATGGAGAAGACGAAGACGAAGACGAAGACGAAGACGAAGGCTCTTGCTATTCGAGGCTTCGTACTTCGTAGATTAGAGAGAAGAGAAGACCTAGAAGGCGGAAGGACCGAACTGATCCTTGGTCCTTCCGTTTGCTCGCCCCCATCGTCTCCGACTCTCTTGCATGGCGGCACCATATCCCCCTCCGATGCCATCGTTAACACTGATGCGATGCTTCCTCTCTACCTCTGACGCCGACTTGGACCTCTGACACAGTCACACAGCAACGCTGACTTCAACGCCTACGACGAGTGCATCTCTCTCTCATCCGATTTCCACCACTGTGCTCGCCCTTCGGTAGGTTTTTGGCAACTTCTATTTTTCCAGAAACTTGTTTGAGTTTGTTAACTATGGAATTAATTTTTAGATCTACAAAAAACCAACCGTCCGATCAAAGTCATTTTTTGATATATGAATCACCATGGTTGGGGGAATCCAATAATCGGTTCCGATCATTGGAATCACCGGCCGGCCAGGTGGCCAGCGATAATAGATGCTCGGTCTCTTTAGTATTCTAGGTTGGTTCGGTTTTCGGTTCGGTTCGGTTATCATGATTTAGGTTTCGGTTAGTTCGGGTTTGGTTAGTTCGGTTAGTGGGGTTAGTCGGTTCGGTTCGGTTATTATATGCTGGTCGGTTCGTAATTTTCGGGCGGTTTGGTTCGGTTAAAACCGATTGCACATCCCTACGGACCTATCAAAGGCGCTTCAGGAGTCAAGGGAAGAATGGTAACACAACTGGGTTTGCATAACAGCCAACATGTGCACCAAGGGTAGAATCAGAACTTGGCTAGTTTGTGTAACAAACCAGCATGTGCATAACCAGATGCGGTTATGGAAGGAGAATAACAACCTATAAATAGGGAATAGAAGAGAGAGAAAGGTGTGAAGAAATTGAGTAGATTCTACAGGAGAGTTCTGGGCCTCTCGAATGCCCATTCTTTTCCTTTGTTTACATTTTTTCCTTGTAATCTAGAGTTAAAATACCAGCAGCGAATTCCTTACTTAATCGGAATCCTATCAGTTTTCTTGAATCCCACCAATTTTGCATTCTTGCAATAAGGTTGCAGTCTCTTCTCTGCTTCTCTTTGCAAAAACAGCAATTCAAAGCCATAATCTCATTAGGTACTGTTGATTATACGTCTATCTTTTGAATCATTTCTACCTGGACATATATAAGCTTTTCTTTGTCACATAATGCTCTTCTCCTCGAGGCATTACCTTTTTTGGTGCATTACTTATAAAAAACTTTTATTTACTAAAAAAGGTGGTGTGGACCGGGTTGAAGTAGCTTTAGATCATTCCAGACTGAACTTCTGGCCTCCATGGCTGTGGAAGCCTTTAATGGTGGTCCAAATATTTTTGTTTTAATCAGGCAGGCACCAGACAAGCTTTGGCAGATGTATACTAATCGTGATTTGTTATACTAAAATTCAATTTTTGTTTTGTCAAGAAAAGTACTTGCATTTTTAGTCATTTTCTCTTTCTATTGACAGCCCATCATACCAAGATTAAGTAAAATTTTAGGGTTAGCATTTCACTTTTTTGCTACTAATTTACTGGATTGTGCCATATATTCCATCTGTATGATGATGCCAAATTTGCTCATTATTTGCAGGAGATAATTTCAATATACCCTCTTTTATCCCCACCAAACCTTACCCCAGGACAATCTAATCGAGTTTGTAATGCACTTTCCCTTCTCCAGGTATGGTGTTTGTTTTGCTGTTTTCATAATATATATTTTTTACTATAATTATAATAAGGGGAAGGTGGGAATTTTTTTGTGGGGGTGGGCGGAACCAATATAAGATAGGGAGAGGAAGCTTTGGCAGTTACAGATAAATTCAAGTTCAGTTTACATTGAACAGATGCAAGATTCTAGTGATATAATGATTTCAATATTCTAAATTCTGCTAAAAAGTTGGACTTCATTGACTTAATTATTGAAGTGCAAGGGCTTAAACTAGAAATATCAAAAGTTGAAGGATGGCATTGAAAACTTGAGTAGAGTTCAAGGGTCGATGGTATCATATTTGCTATCTTTTTTTCATCATTATTTTTTGAATACTTATGCTGTCTATCATCAATCTATTTTTGCAGTCTGTGGCCTCACACCCAGAAACGAGACTGCCATTTCTCAATGGTAATTTTCTTTCATTATGTTAGAACATAAAGGCTCCATCACCTGCATAAATTGTAATTGCATGAGGTTATAATTGCTTACCATGTTTAAAGATTCCTTTCTTCTCCTGTTTTTGTGTATGTCATGCATATACATTTCTCCAAGTAGCCTCTTCTTGTAGTTCATTTGTGTCGCATGAAATCAAGTAGAACTAGAGAACGTCTTTTATTTTTATATGTAACATTCTGAAATGCTTAGATCAATTTCAGATATTTCTTCTCTCTCTCTCTATCCCCTTCCCCCCTGTTCTTTTGTTTTTGAAGGGAATTAAGACTTTTCTTTTATTTCCCAATTATTTATTCCATATTAATTGGAAATTATGGAATTAACAGTCAAGGTTTCTGATACTTGACGTTATCTTTATAACCTGGAATTAGAGTCTAACATCACAAGAGGTTCGGTATTGTTGTCCAACTTTGTAGTTTTGATTTCATTTACATATTTACCTTTTTTAAATGGCTATTTTCTTAGTATATTGACCCTTTCAGAATACTAAAAAGTTCTCATCTCCAAAACTTCATTTTGGGTTAGGTATGAATAAATGAAGAGCAAATATTGTAATGTTCACTTTGCTAGTTTTCCCTGCTACAGCACCAAACATTAGATTCGGTTATGATCATTTGTGTACCATCGTGTAACCTGAATCAACACCTGTCTTTTTCTTCCTTTCGAGATTTCCATGTCACATGCCTTTTTGTGGGTGCTCCGCCTTTTTCTTATTGCAGTATAATAGATTCAGTTATGGTCTGCAAGTACCATCGCAAAACCTGCTATTGACACCTGTCTTTTTCTTCCTTTTGAGATTTCCATGTCACATACCTTTTTGTCAGTGCTCCACCTGTTTCTTATTGCGATACAAGGTATTAAAAAGATCTTGGATTGCTTATAGTGATCACAAAGTTCTCCAACTACTTAGGAATGTGATTTCTATTCATCCTCATTTTTCATAGACAACATTTCACTGGCCCTTTTATGATTAGTTGAAGCTAATATTTTTCATAGGCTAATATTTTAGATTTTGGCAATTTGTATATATCTTTTAGCCTTTGGAGTACTATAGTTCTTCCTCTTTGGGAGTGTAATATTACAAAAAGAGTAGTCTTTCTCTTCTCGTGCTTGACACATATTTCTTGAAGTCCATCTAGATTTATTGATAATGTTCTAATTGATGGTTTTTCCTTTGCAGCGCAAATTCCGTTATATTTTTACCCTTTCCTTAGTACAACCAGCAATTCAAGGCCATTTGAGTATTTAAGGCTTACTTCCTTGGGCATCATTGGTGCTTTGGTGAAGGTGCTTCATCTGACTGACATTGTTTTCTGTTGTGACTGATATTCTTAATCTTTACTGTAAAGAGTTTTGATACTGGATGCTTTCGTGGACATATTTTGTGCATGCTACTAAAAGAAATGCCTGTTCCATCTAAAACCCAAAGGTTTTGTGTGTGTGAATTTCCAAAATGACTTCACAGAAGAATAATCACAGGTAGCATGAGATGCATACATGTTCTCATCTCTTGAACTCCACTTCTAGCAGGAAGTGGCATCAAGAATCTGAGTGTCCTCAGAAAACATGGACACTCCCTAGGGGCTCTACTGTATTGGTGTCATCGGCCTGTCAGTGAAGCCACCAATTTGGGGACACACCCACATGCTGTGTACAACGCCCTTTTCTTTTCTTTAAAGGATACCGAAGGCGACACGCGTAGGATGCACATTCCCTCTATGGATGCTTTGAACACTTAAATTTGTTTTTTATATAACTATTTGTAGAAATCTGATCTTGATCTTTTTAAAATAATTTACAATATCTATTTTAGTGAAGCTTTATTTTGGTATAGTGTGTGATTCGGGTCCATTAACTTGTTTCCTAGTTTGATTGGAGAATAAATCTATCCTAATGCTAGCTGTAGCTTCCTAATTTAATGTGTGTAAATCTCGAAATAGGGAAGCTAGGATATTCTCTCTTTTGTCTATATATATATATATATATATATTCCAGTGAGGCAGATGAATAAGATAACTTTTTCTACCAAATTTCTACATGGAATTAGAGAACAAAATCTGAACCATTGAAACCCTGGACATTCAAAGTCCGATATGGCAAGTAGACGGGAGAGTGCAACATTGGAGGTTACCTCCAATCCAGGAACTGTCACGATACTCAAAGTCTCTGTCCTCCAAATTACAAGGGACAAACTCAATGGACAAAACTTCATTCAATGGTCCCAATCCATTATGATGTTCATCTGTGGGAAGGGAAAAGAAGACTACCTTATTGGAGTAGCTGCTCCTCCAAAGGAGGATGATCCCAAATTCAAAGGATGGAAGTTGGAAAACAGCATGGTGATGTTTTGGTTGATCAACTGGAGAAAATTTGATGTACTACAAAACTGCCAAAGAAATTTGGGATGTGGCAAAGGAAACTTACTCCAACATTGACAACACATCAGAAAAGTTTGGGATGAAGTGGGCCAAATCTTCCAAAATTTCAACAACATGATTCAAACCCAATTCCAAGCCAAGATACAAGTGTTTATAACTGACAATGGATGATACTTGATGAAGCAAGGCATAGTACATCAAAGTATGTGCGTCGATACTCCTCAACAAAATGACATTGTTGAAAGGAAAAATCGACATCTACTTGAAGTTGCTAGATCTGTCATGTTGTTTACTGAACACAATTGGTTCCTAACTTGGAACCTAAGACTTGGATCGAGAGATGAGATGAAAAACTCAATTACTTCATTCAAAGATTGGAACTCTTCTTTATACAAGTTTCTATGCTATCTAATCCTACTAATTAGGAGATAAAGAACAACAGATTTTAGATTACAAATTAAACAAGATAACTGCTATCTTTTCCTATTCTATATCCTGATTTTTAGGAGTTTTATCTTCCACTACTCTTGATCCTTATCTTCATCAGATTTGAATTTCTCTTGCTGCATATCGGCTGCGGCTTCTTCTCTTCTGATAACTCCTTAGTTGCTAGGAGTTTTCCAACACTAGGACTCTCCAACATTTACTCATGTGCCTAAGCATTTTTTGGGGAGAAGCTGTACTTACTGCAACTTATCTAATCAACATATTGCCCTCTCGTATATCAACGCTTGGACTGCAGCGTCTCTTTCTTATGCGGGTCGTGCGGAGCTTATTCGATCGGTCCTTTAAGGGGTCGAATGTTTCTGGCTGTCTATTCTGCCTATTCCTGCTGCTGTCATCGAGAGGGTTTATCGGATTTGCAGGATGTTTTTGTGGAACTCTTAAGAGTTCGCTTGTTGCCTGGCATGATGTGTGCCTCCCTAAGGAGGGAGGGAGGGCTGGGTTTCAAGGACATTAAAATCTGGAATGATGCTTTATTATGCAAAACCCTGTGGAATATCCACAGGAAAAAGGATTCCATGTGGGTCAAATGGGTCATCCATGAATATCTTAAGGACGCATCCATCTGGGAGAGGAGGGTTAGGAGGGACGACTCTCCTCTGTTCAAGAAAATCCTTCTTATAAGAGACCGTATTAATCAGGCAGTGGGGTCTGTCTCAGAAGCCATTCGGTTGATTTCATCTTGGGACAGATCAGGAGGATTTCGTATCAAGGAGGCATTCAATTTCTTCAGAGTTAAGGGGCCCAAGAGACAGTGGGTTGCGGTTGTATGGAGCAGCTGTATCACACCAAAGCATGCCTTCATTCTTTGGGTATGAGCTAAGTCCAAGCTTCAGACTAAGGACATGCTACATTTTCTAGATATTGACAACACGTGCCCTCTATGTGGGGCGGGGGAGGAATTTGTTCAACATTTTTTCTTTCAATGCACTTTTAGTGCTACGATTTGGGGCCACATCAGAGCCTGGTTGGGCATTTCTAGGCCCATGTCCTCTATTGCTAGTGCTTTAAAGTGGATTAAGTAGGAAGGCTGAGGGTCCTCTTGGCGTAGTAAAGTGAAGAGAATTGCTCTCGCCTGCTCTGTTTATCAGATTTGGAATGCGTGGAATATGATGATTTTTGAGGGCACTAGGCCTCATGTGGATTGCACTATTCGTCGGATTAAAACACATGTATACAGAGTTATTTTTTCTTTGTATCCCCATGTTTCAGTCCAGCACGAGCATTATGTTTTGGGGCATTAGTTTGGTCCTTTTGTTTTCTCCTGGGTATGCCCAGTGTATTATGTATAGTTTGATCGTTATATATAACATGCTGCCCTCCCGAGTTCTCAAATTCCAAACCCCATGCCAAATCCTCCTCCATTCACATCCTCCCATTCGCATTATCTCTTCTTGTAAGAAACTGAAACTGAATAATTTCTTCATATATTGACACGTACACGATGAGTCCTCTTATGGAGGAGGAAAAAGTACAACATAGAAAACCTATATCGCACAAAAAAGGAAAGATACATTTGGAAACTTCTAAACTACACACTTTGACCAGCACAACTATCCTTCTTTAATAAATTCACGAGAACCAACACTCCCCCTCAAGTTGGAGAATGTATATCTATCATTCCTAGCTTGCATATTAGATCTTCAAACCTCTTGATTGTCAGCCCTTTAGTTAACATATCAGCCACTTGTTCCTCGGATGGAACATAAGGTAGATGAATTAGACCTGTATCCAACTTCTCCTTTATGAAGTGCCGGTCTATTTCTATATGTTTTGTCATGTCATGCTGAACATGATTGTGGGCAATGCTAATGGTTGATTGGTTGTCACAAAACAGACCAATTGGACCTTGAACCTTGATCCTCAAATCTTCTAGGATGATCCTTAACCACAATAACTCACGAGCCATTGCTCTAAACTTTGCCTCTACACTTGATCTTGCCACAATGCTTTGTTTCTTACTCCTCCAAGACACAAGATTTCCACATAAGAATACACAATACCCACTTGTTGATCTTTTATCAGTAAGGGATCTAGCATAGTTAGCATCTATAAATCCCTTAATGTCCAATTTAGTCCTTGTTTTGAAAAAGATTCCCTTACTTGGAGTAGCTTTTAAATTGCTTAGAATCTTCCTTACTGCTTGCATATGCTGCTTGGTTGGGCTGTGCACAAATTGGTTCACTAGGTTAATAGCAAAGGCAGTGTCTGGCCTAGTGCAGGGCAGATATATCAATCGGCCAACTAGCTGCTAGCATCTCCCCTTGTCAACTAGCTGATTGCTAGGATTGTCCCATAGTTTGTTGTTAGGCTCAACTGGAATATTAGACCCTTTGCCACCTGCTAGTCCTATTTCAGTTAATAAATCCAATACATATTTTCGTTGAGAGAGAAATATTCCGGCCTTTGAGTAGATAACTTCAATTCTTAGAAAATACTTGAGCATACCAAGGTCTTTAATCTCAAATTCCCTAGCTAAATTTTCCTTGAGACTCTTCTGCTCTTCTTCATTATTTCCGGTGACGATTATGTCATCCACATACACCAATAGTGCAGTGAGCTACTCTCCCCTTGAGTGTTTTATGAAGAGAGCGTGATCACCCATGCTTTCGTTGTATCCCATAGCTTTCATGGCCTTGAAAAATCTGCTAAACTAGGCACTTGAGGATTGTTTGATCCCATAGAGAGCCTTCTTGACCCTACAAACTTTCCTTGCATCCCCTTCTTGAAATTTGGGAGGCAATTCCATAAAGGCTTCCTCCTCCAAGTCTCCATGTAGGAATGCATTCTTTACATCCAATTGGTGTAGGTTCCATCCAAAATAGGCTGCTAGTGAAAGGAGAATTCTCACCATAGTCATCTTTGTCACAGGGGCAAATGTCTCAAGGTAATCTATGCCATAGGATTGATTTTAGCCCTTGGCTACTAACCTAGCTTTATACCTTTCTAGGGTTCCATTAGCCTTGTATTTTACATTGAAAATCCACCTGCAATCTACTGGTGTGACTCCCTTTGGCCTGGACACCAACTCCCATGCATGATTCTTCTTTAGTGCCCTCATCTCTTCCAGCATAGCTTGCCTCTAATTCTAATCCTTTAGAGCCTCATCAACTGATTTAGGAATCACAATGGAATCCAAAGATGCTAGGAAGCTCTTGTGGTTTTGGGAGAGCCAGTGGTAGGACAGGAAATTGGCCAAGGGGTGTTGGGTACAACTTCTAACCCCTTTTCTAACAGCAATAGGCAGGTCTAAATCATCAGGAATAGGATTAGTTTGAATTGAGGTTGAAGGCTGTATGAAGTCCGTACCTTGACTAGAGACTGATGTTGGTGCATGCTGAGTTTCTAGAGTAGGCTGCCTTTGTTTGAATTCACAAGGAGATCCTTTATACCTTTTTGGAGATGGCAGCTTTTGAGAGGCTACTTGCTCAGGAGCAGCTTGCTTAGTATCTTGGTCATGGCTGCTTGAAGAATGGATAGGAGGTTGAGGAGAGGGGATAGAGCAGGGCTATTGATCAATACTTGAGCAGATAGGTGATGATCCTAGGCTAGGAAAGAAGATATCACCATTACTTTTGTTGAATTAGAGAACTTGAGAGAGCCAAACCGTAGTGGGAAGAAATAAATTCCTCACCAAACAAATACATGGTACACTTATTTATACTAATACTAAGTGAGTCATGACATAAATATAAATCTAACAACTTTGGTCACCATGAACCAAAGTCTCCCCCTGGTGACCTTCTTGAGATGGACGAAAGAAAGGACTAGATTCAACAAAGGTGGCGTCTTTAGACACATAAAACTTCCTAGTAAGGGATGGCAACATTTGTACCCCCTTTGAGTGGGAGAGTAAACTAGGAAAACGCACCTAATAGCCCTAGGATCAAGCTTATCTCGGTGATGCTTAGGTATGTGAACAAAGGAGACACAACCAAACACTTTTAGAGGAAGAAGAGTATGTAAACTTAGAGTAGGAAAATAAGTAGATAGACACTGAAATGGACTCTGATGCTGTAACAGTTTGGATGGTACTCAGTTAATTAGATAAGCTGCTGTAAGGATAACTTCTCCGCAGAAAGTCTTAGGAACATTATGATGATGAAGAAGGGATCTAGCAACATTGAGGAGATGTCTCATCTTTTGTTCAACTACTCCATTTTGTTGTAGAATATCTATATAGGAAGATTTATGGATAATCCCCTCTTGTTGGAAGAACTTATGCAAGTGATGATGGAAAGTCTTTTGGATTATCAGTTCTCAATTTCTGTGTAGGGGAACCAAATTGGGTTGAAATCATTTTATAGAAATTTGGTAGGATAGTTCCAATAGCTACTTTATCTTTTAACAAGAAAATCCAAATCATTCGAGTACAATTGTCAATAAATGAGATGGACCAGTGAGCCTCAGAACAGTTAGGTATTTTAGAGGGTCCTCACACATCAGAGTGAACTATGGTAAAGGGTTTAGAAGATATTTTATTGTTGATTGGGTAGGACACACAATGCTATTTGGATATTACACATACATCACATTGAAACATACTTGGATCTAGGGTACTAACTAATGCAGGAAACATATTCTTTAAGAGAGTGAAAGGAGGGTGACCAAGATGGTAGTGATGCAGCCAAATATCCTTATGATCTGAGGTAGCCTGGGATGAGCAAGCAACTCTTAGCTGATCCCCTTTAGGATAATGCCCCTCCCTCATTAGATAGTACAACCCATTCTGTTCTCTAGCAACACCAATTATCTTCCTTGTCTTCATGACTTGAAATTCACACATATGAGGGGAGAAAATAGCACAACAATTCAAATCTTTGGTTAGTTGATGAATAGACACAAGATTGGTTGATAAATTTGGTACATGAAGTACATATTTAATAGGAAAATTTGGGCTAAGGATGACCTTGCCCTATCTTGTGATAGGAACTGAGGTTCCATTGGCTATTGTGATTTGTTTAGAGGTTTCAAGAGGTTTATATGTGTCAAAAACATTTAGATTAGGAGTCATATGGTCAGTTGCTCCTGAATCTAGGATCCAAATGTCTTTTTATCAGTTTTTGAGGTAGGAAAGGAAGCAAAATGTAGACAAATACTTGGATTACCTTGATGAGCAAGTGAGCATGCCCCATCCTGAATTGTCTTTAAGAAAGACATGAGTTTGTTGATTTCTTTAGAATTCAACTAATTAAGATTAGAACCGGAGATGGATTCTGTCTTATCAACAAGTCCTCCTTCTTCTTGTCCCTTGTTAGATAAATAAGCCTGGTTTTTTATTGTTAGGCTTTTGAAGCCTTCCATTCAGCTTAGAATAGCCTCCTTCCCATGGAGCTTAAAGTAAGTGTCTCGGGTGTGCCTAGGCTTCTTATAGTAAGTACACCATAGTCCTTTTCTATTGGAGGTTTTAGTTTGAACTTATGCTTTCCCAGTTCTAAGCCTTTCTCCTTCCCCTTTATTTAACACCATAGCTGAACCTGTTCACTAAGCATGGCTATCCTCCGATTCTCTTCACTTCTAACAATAGCAACCACCTTATTAAGGGAAGAGAGTCTCTCTCTGCCAATAATCTACACTCTAACCTGGTCAAATTCTGAGTTGAGACTAGTTAGGAATTCCACAACCTTATCTCTTTCAAGTATTCAGATGAGGGTGGAAGCATCCTCACTGCACACCTTTTTGACATTTTGATAATGGTCTAACTCTAGCTACAAACCATTCATTTGGTTATAATATTCTATTACAGTCAATCCCCCTTGTTTAGTGCTACTAATCTTTGTTTTAACTTCAAAAATTAATGAGGCTTTTTGAATCTTAGAGTAAGTCTATTTCACCGTTTCCTAAATCTCTTTTGTTGAAGCCAAAAACATATTCTAAACAAGGTTGAGAAAAATATATTTCTCTATTTTCTTAAGGTTACACGTTAATTCCCCCCTTTTCCTTTATAGAGGAAGAGAATAATACAAAAAGAAAATAACAAAAAGAAAAGAGGAATATACACAGAATATACATAGCTTCTAAGATATACAAAGAATATTCTATATTCAAAATACTTCTATTTCTACACTCCCCCTCATGCTGGCTTGAAGATATCTTCCATGGCAAGCTTGCTCACAAGATTCTCAAACTGAGTTTTGTGTAATCCTTTTGTAAGAATATCAGCCACTTGGTCAACTGTTGGAATTTAGGGCATACAAATTACTTCATTATCAATTTTTTCCTTAATAAAGTGTTTACCCACCTCTACATGCTTCGTCCTATCATGGAAAACTAGATTATGAGCAATAGAGATTGCAGCTTTATTATCACAGTAAACTTTAGTTGGTAGGGAAGTAGAGACCCTTAAGTCTGATAGAAGCCTCTTTATCCACATGACCTCACAAATACCATAGGCAACTGCACGAAATTCAGCTTCAACACTGCTTATGGCTATCACATTTTGTTTCTTACTCCTCCATGTGAAAGGAAGCTATGTTTTGTTTTTATTGTCTTTCACTTTTGTTTATATTTTATCTGATTGTTAATCTTGGTAGTTAGCTTGCCTGCTCTTTCTCTCTATTATGTGCGCTTTGTGTTGGTGCACATTATTAAAGATTGTTGTGTATAGCTGCTGTGTATATAAGCAGCATTCATTCTGTGTTTCATTTTTTTCTGTTGAGTTGAGAATAATAGAGCTCTTGGTTTTCTTTCTCATTGTTAACCCTAGCTTCAATCTCTTGTTTGTAAACTTTTACAAACATGGCGTCTAATCCTGATTGAAGTACCTCTTCCTATGTTCCACCTCACTCATCATCATCGTTCTCATTAGCTTCGCAATCCGATTTCACTGCGATGGCTAAGGCGTTCAATTATATACCAATTCGACTTGATCCTAACAACTATATCTTCCGAAAGGCACAAATATCAGCTATGATACGTGCCTTTGATCTTCAGTCGTTTCTCAACAAAGGTTCGACTCCTGCAAAATTTATATCTGATCCGAATGCCGATGAGGATGGAGCAACAATGTTGAATCCAGAATTCATGAATTGGATGCGATCAGATCAATTGCTGCTAGGATGGCTCTTTTCCACGATTAATAAGGAAGTTTTGGCGCAGGTGATTCATTGTGAATCATCTGCTGAGGTATGGATGTCTTTAGAAAGCTTATATTCTCGTCAAACTATAGCTAAATCATTTCAGTTGAAACAACAACTTAGATCTGTGAAAAAGGATGCCTTATCAATTAATGATTATATTTTAAAGATCAAGACAATAGGACATTCGCTGGCAGCAATAGGAGAGCCTCTTAGTGATAAGGATCTGCTACTTGCAATCCTTAATGGTTTAGATCATGAGTATGAGACTGTAGTAAGTTTAATTACTTATCAGATGGATGATATAGATCTTGAAAAAGTGTAGTATCTTTTACTAATGCACAAACAAAGATTGCAGTCAAAGAATGTAGCGTCTGCTACTGTTAATGCTGAATTAGTTATGTCCTCACCAATGCATGTTAATATGATTGCATTTACACCACGGAATTTTAGCAATCATTGAGGTGGAGGTTTTCAGTTAAACAGAGGTGGTGGAAATAGAGGAGGAAGAGGTCGACGACGGCAGTTTGGTAAGAGAATTTATTGCCAACTATGTGGTAAGCTAGGTCACTTTGTTGACAAGTGCTATCATCGATTTGATAGCAATTTTCAGAGAAATTTTGTATATAATCAGAATGTTGGACTGCCTCAGATGGTTTCCCAACCAAATACTCATGCTTTTTCAGCCTCCCTGAATGGTTCTAATGTGGTCTACATGAATGAGCTAGGAACTATATCAGGACCTTCTTATAATCAGTTTCCTCAGTCTTCTTACAATCACTTTTATCAGCCAATTGATAATGCCTCAAAGTCATCCTTTATAGATCCTGCTTGGCTTGTTGATTCAGGAGCTACAAATCACATAACTTCTACTCTCAACAACCTTTCACTTCACTCTCCTTACAGTGGCAGTGAATGTGTTTTTGTTGGAAATGGTAAGCAACTCTCAATTTCTAATATAGGTCTTGGACATTTGTATACTCAAACCAAACCTACTTCTTCTATTTCTTTACCTAATGTCCTACATGTTCCTAATATAAAGAAGAACTTAATCAGTGTCTCTCAACTAACCAGAGATCATGATCTTGTTGCTGAGTTTAATTCTAGTTCTTGTTTGATTAAGGACAAGAGTATTGGGGCAATGCTACTCCAAGGACATCTTAAGGATGGGCTATACCAGCTAAGTTTAGCATTTGTTCCTGCTACTTCATCTTCCTCGGCCCAATCCCTTGATTCTCAGCCTATAACCTCTTTGCAAAATACCTTTTCTTTTGCAAATAAATGTAAGAGATTAGATCCATTTTATCATGGACTGTCTCCTAATGTTCAGCTTGCTTGTAAAGAACAATTGTATCGTAGATGGCATGCCAAGTTAGGGCATCCATCCTCCAATATTCTGCATTTGATTCTTAATAAGATACGTTTGCCTTCTTCTTCTTCTAAAGCAGTCTTTTGTGACTCTTGTAAAGTAGACAAACTTAGTCAATTGCCATTTGCTGATTGTCCAATTACAACAACTAAGCCTCTAGAGTTGATTTACTCTGACTTGTGGGGTCCAGCTCCTGTTTTGTCCATTGTGGGATATCGGTATTATATCATTTTTGTGGATGCTTATTCTCGATATACATGGCTATATCCATTAAAGCTTAAATTGGATGCTCTTTCTGTCTTCAAGATATTCCATAAACTTGTTGAAATTCAATTCCAAACAAAGCTTAAAGCCTTACAAACTGATAATGGAGGAGAATTCAAAGCATTTTTACCTTATCTTCATAATTGTGGCATACAACCTCGTTTCACCTGTCCATATACTCATTAGCAAAATGGCGTGGCCGAACGTAAACACCATCATGTTGCTGAGATGGGGTTGACATTGCTTTCTCATTCTCATATGCCACTTAAATTCTGGGTTGAAGCTTTTCAAACAGCAGTATATACTATCAATTTGTTACCTTCTGCTACTCTTAAATTTCAAATTCTGTTTGAACTTCTTTTCCACAAACAACCCAATTATCTCATGCTATAACCTTTCGGTTGTGCTTGCTTCCCTTATTTGCGTCCTTATAACAAACACAAGTTTGAATTTCATTCAACTAAATGTGTTTTCATTGGATATAGTCATACACAAGCCGGATACAAATGTTTGCATCCTTCAGGTCAGATCTATGTTTCTCGGCATGTTTAGTTTAATCCTGATGAATTTCCATACAATTCATTGTTTTCTTCTAATCTTGCTCCTCATTCTTGTTCTGCTAGTTTTCCAACTTCGTACTTTGAGTCTATGTCTTTGTTTAACCTCTCTGGAGTAGCACAACCTGAGATTTCTTCCTTATCAAGCTCACATTCTTCTCAGTCTGTGAGATCTCTTTCTAATCAAGTCCCTAACTCTCCTACTACTTCTCAACCTGCACTTTCTGTACCTCAGTCTTCCTCTCGATCTATACAACGTGTTTCCAGATACACAGCTCTGTCTCAGCCTTCCATTCATCCTATGCTTACCAGGTCCAAGGCTAAACAACTTCAATTAACTTCTCCTCATGCTCTAACCAGTTCTTTAGTTCCTAGCTCTGTACATGAGGCCTTCTTAGACCCAAGATGGGTTAAGGCTATGACTGAAGAGTTTACAGCATTAAAACAGAATGGGACTTGGGAGCTAGTTCCTTATTTTGATAGTTCCTTATTTTGATAGTATGAATCTCATTGGTTGGAAATGGGTGTATAGAATTAAATACAATCCTGATGGTTTAGTTCTAAAATTCAAGGCCCGATTAGTTGCTAAAGGGTTTCTTCAAAACCCGGGTGTAGATTATATGGAAACTTTCAGTCCAGTAGTTAAAGCTCCAACAATCAGGGTTTTGTTTACTTTAGCAGTGACTTTTGGCTGGGATATTCAGTAAGTAGACATCAACAATGCATTTCTGAATGGTGACTTAACAGAGGAGGTATATATGTCTCAACCTGAAGGGTTTGAGGATAAGTCTTTTCCCTCACATGTTTGTCGGTTAAGGAAATCTCTTTATGGCTTAAAACAGGCTCCAAGAGCCTGGTACACCAAGCTGTGAGTTGCTCTTCAGTCATGGGGATTTGTGAGATCAGTATCTGATGCATCACTTTTCATAAAACGAACCTCTACATTTGTTCTATTTGTCTTGATCTATGTGGATGATATTTTGGTAACTGGATCAGATGCTCAAGCTGTTTTAGATTTCATTCATGATTTGGATAAAAACTTTGCTCTCAAGACATTGGGTTCAGTCCATTATTTTCTTGGTTTTGAAGCTCATGGAACTAAGGCTGGAATTCATCTCACTTAATCCATATATGCTTTGGATCTATTGAAAAAGGCTGGTATGCTAGACTGTAAACCGAGTGATACACCTATGACTGCCATAAATTCCTTAACCAATGAGGGTGAAATGTTTGATCGTCCTTCTCTTTATTGTACTATTATTGGCTCTCTTCAGTATCTTACCTACACTAGACCAGATCTATCTTTTGCTGTAAACAAACTCAGTCAGTTTTTATCTTCTCCGAAACAACACTAGGTTGCTTGTAAACGGCTCTTGTTATATGTTAAGGGTACTTTGGATTTGGGTCTATTCTTTGCATCAGCTCCTCTTGGATTTCCTTTGGTAGTTTACACAGATGCAGATCATGCTAACTATAAAGTCAGCAGACGATCTACAAGTGGAATATGTGTGTTTCTTGGTCCTAATCTCATTGTTTGGAGCTCTCAGAAGCAAGCAGTAGTGGCCCGATCAGTTGGTGAGGCTGAATAAAGAGCCATAGCTCAAGGAGTAACTGAAATCTTATGGCTGCAATCTTTGTTTTCTGAATTGGGTTTTAAGTGTGCCTTTACTCCTATAGTTTGGAGTGATAATTTAGCAGCCAAAAGTATTGCTGAAAACCCAGTATTTCATTCTCGCACCAAACATATTGAAATTGATGTTCATTTTGTTCGTGAGAAGGTTGAAAATGGTATTGTTGACATTCGGTATGTGCCTTCGTTGCATTAGTTGGCTGATATCTTTACTAAGGGACTGCCTAGTAGTAGATTCAAGTTTTTGTGTGAGAGACTTAATCTCAAGACGTCACCTATACAATCAGTCTCAAGCTTTGATGACTCTATATGCAGGCAACTTGACAAAAGATAGTTACAATTGAGGGGGAATGTGAAAGGAAGCTATGTTTTGTTTTTATTGTCTTTCACTTCTGTTTATATTTTATCTGATTGTTAATCTTGGTAGTTAGCTTGCCTGCTCTTTCTCTCTATTATGTGCGCTTTGTGTTGGTGCACATTATTAAAGATTGTTGTGTATAGCTATTGTGTATATAAGCAACATTCATTCTGTGTTTCATTTTTTTCTGTTGAGTTGAGAATATTACAGCTCTTGGTTTTCTTTCTCATTGTTAACCCTAGCTTCAATCTCTTGTTTGTAAACTTTTACACTCCAAGTAACAAGATTGTCTCCCACAAAGGTCCAGTACCCTAATGTAGATCTTCTATCAGTTATACTGCTTGCCCAGTCTACATCTGTATAAGCCTCTATATGAAGATGTCCACGTTTTCTAAAAAGTAGACCTTTCCCAGGGGTTCCCTTTAGGTACCGCAAAATTCTTTAGGTAGCTTCAAAATGTTGTGAACCAGGTGAGTGCATAAATTGACTTTCAACACTTACAACAAAGGCTATGTCTGGTCGAGTATGAGATAGATAGATAAGTCTACCTACAAGTCTTTGATATTTCTCCCTTTCTACCACATTCTTGGCCTCGACAGGTTGAAGTTTTAAGTTGGGTTCAATGGGAGTTTTAGCAACCTTATACCCAAGTATTCCCTGTTTCATTGAGCAAATCTAGAATATACTTACGTTGGTTAACAAAGATCCCTTCCTTAGATCTTGCAAATTTCATCCCAAGAAAGTACTTTAGAGAACCCAAGTCCTTGATCTCGAACTCATGAGCTAATCTCCTATTAAGCTCTTCAATCTCTCCCTTGTCATCACCAGTCATTATTATATCATCCACATAGACAATTAAGATTGCTTTCTTACCGTCACTAGCATGCTTGAAGAACGGTGTGTGATCTGTTTGGCTCTGAATGTAACCATAGCTTTTCACCGCCTTTCCAAATCTTTTAAACCATGCTCTCGGAGACTATTTTAGACCATACAAGGATTTTTTTAAATGACATACCTTGTTTGTACCGAGACTCTTCTCAAATCCTGGTAGAAGATCCATAAACACTTCTTCTAAATCACCATTTAGCAAGGCATTCTTTACATCAAATTGGTGGAGTGGCCAATCAAAATTCACTGCAAGGGAGAGAAGAACTTGAATGGACTTTATTTTAGCTATTGGAGCAAATGTTTTTGGATAGTCGATGCCGTATGTTTGGGTGAATCCCTTAGCAACCAACTAGCCTTGCTTTGTATCTTTCTATGCTCCCATCTGCCTTGCATTTTATAGTAAATACCCACTTACAACCTACTGTTGTTTTGCCTTCTGGTTTGTTCACAATCTCCCAAGTTCCATTTTTTCTAAGAGCACTCATTTCCTCCTGGATTGCTAACTTCCAATCTGGGTCACCAAGGGCATCCTGAATTGTTCTTGGGACATGCAAGTTAGAAATATTTAAAAGAAAGGCCTTATGATAATTAGACAATTTTTGGTATGACAGGTATTTAGCAATTGGGTGTTTGGTACAAGATCTCACTCCTTTCCTAGTGGCAATAGGGACATCAAGATCAGACAAGTCAAATGAAAAGTAATCTGAATGAGTGAGTTTAGAGTTACCATGAGATGAAGAAGTACTATCGGAAGGCCCATCATTCGAAGATGTCGATTGTTCAGTAGTTAGAGGAATATTCGAATTGATAGTATTGTTCAGGGTTTGCCCTCTTGTATAAAACTGAAGCTCCGGTTTTGGAATATTTTGATCCGTTTGTGGTAATTCTCCCCCTGGTTCTAATCCTATCATGCTAGGCATCTGTGAACCAGACACGCCCTGTTCCACAATCTTTGGAACATTTATATCCTTGAGTTGTTTATCAGAGTGGAGAGAAGCACCAATCATGGTAGGACTAGGATCATAAAGTTTTAAGGAATTATCCTCCTCAATACTAGAATGCAAAAGATTATCTTCTTTCTCAATATGCTCCCCCTGAAGATGATTTTTGGGAAAGTAGGGTTGAGTTTCGAGGAAAGACACATCCATACTAATATAAGTTTTTTTGGCGACAGGATTAAAGCATTTGTACCCTTTTTTATTTGGTGCATAACCTAGAAAGACACATTTTTCAACTATGGGATCCAATTTGGAACGAAATATTTGAGGAACATAAACAAAGCAAGTACATTCAAAAACTTTTAAGGGTTACTCAGAATATATACGGCATAGAGGGAAGAGTTGTTTTAAAGAGTGTAAGGGAGTTTGAAACTATAGATGTCTTCCATAGCCAGCTTGCCAATAAGTTTATCAAACTGTTTCTTGTGTAGACCATTTTTTAGAACATTAGCAATTTGTTTTGTTGTTGGAAGGTATGGCATGCATATTATTCCAGCATCGATCTTCTCCTTGATGAAATGTTTGTCCACCTTTATATGTTTTATACGGTCATGTAATACTGGATTATAAGCTATAGAAATAGCAACCTTGTTGTCACAATAGACTTTTATAGGGTACAGAGCGAGAAAACTTCAGCTCTTCAAGTATTCGTTTGATCCACATTCCCTCACAAATTCCATGGGCAACAGCTCTAAACTCTGCTTCTGCACTACTTCTAGCCACCATACTTTGTTTTTTGCTTTGTTAGGTGATTAGGTTTGCCCTAACAAAAGAACAATAGCCTGAAGTAGATCTTCTATCATCAATACTTGATGCCTTATCTGCATCAGTGTAGATCTAGGTGACCATGTTTCTTGAACATTAACCCTTTGTCAGGTGTCCCTTTTAGATATCTTAGAATTCTGTAGACCACCTCGAAATGCTCTGGCCCTGGTGAGTGCATAAATTGACTTGCCATAATAACTGCAAAAGCAATATCAGGTCGCATATGAGACAAGTAAATTAACTTGCTCACAAGTCTCTGATATTATTCCCTGTTCTTCACTTCTTCAGCTTTAGCAGCCTATAGTTTCACATTAGGCTCAATGGGAGTCTCAGACACCCTGCAACCGAGTAAACCTGTTTCTCCAAGAAGATTAAGTACATATTTTCTCTGATTGACAAAAATACCTTCTTTGGATCTTGCAAACTCCATTCCAAGAAAGTATTTTAGAATTCCCAAGTCCTTAATTTGGAACTCTTTTGCAAGTTTCTTCTTGAGGGCTGCTAACTTTGTCTCATCATCACTAGTTAAAATAATGTCGTCAACATAAACAATCAAAATTGTAACTTTACCATCTTTTGAGTGTTTATAAAATATTGTGTGATCTGCCTGACTCTAAAGGAAGCCATAACTGGTAATTGCCTTTGCAAAGTGTTCAAACCATGCTCTCGGTGACTGTTTGAGACCATACAAGGGTTTCTTTAGTTTACATACTTTGTCCCTCCCAAATTTCTTTTCGAATCTTGGAGGCAAACTCATAAAGACCTCCACTTCAAGATCACCATTAAGAAACACATTTTTGGCATCAAGCTGGTGTAGAGGGCAATCTGAATTTATTGCAAGAGACAATAGGACTCTGATAGAGTTTATTTTAGCAATAGGAGCAAAGGTCTCCTGATAGTCAATTCCATAAGTTTGGGTGAAGCCTTTAGCCACCAGTCTAGCTTTGTATCTTTCAACAATCCCATTGGCCTTACACTTTATTGTAAAAACCTACTTACACCCTACTATTTTCTTGCCTTTGGGCAGGTAGAAGTGCCACTTCGCCTTAGAGCATTCATCTCCTCTGTGACTGCTAATTTCCAATTCGGATCATTCAACGCTTCCTGTATATTCCTTGGAACAAACAAGTGTGAAATCCTAGATGTGAAAGCTTTATGATTTTTTGATAGTCTATGGTAAGAGAGATATTTAGCAATAGAATGTTTTGTGCAACTTCTGACACCTTTCCTAATTGTTATAGGAATATCAAGATTAGGAATAGTAGGAGAACAATTGTTAATATTTGAAGAATTAACTGGGGAACTATTGGGTACAATTGAAGGAAGCAAACTAGATGTTGAAGTAGGATTTCTTGAACTTACAGTGCCATTGCTCGGGTTTTCAGATTGGTTTAGTGTAGAGTTGACATTCAGGTCTTTGTTCATTTGATGAAATCTCTGCCTAGTATAAAACTAAAGCTCATAATTTAGATCGTGATGATCGGTTTGTAGTACTTCTCTCTCTGCATGAGAAACCCCTTCATTTGGCACCAAAGAACCAGAAGCTCCTAAGTGACTATTATTAGAAACATGTGGTTCTTGAGTAGGGCAAATTGCATTTGGGAGTGGGAAAGAAACATCCCAAAAATTATCGTCAACTTCATGTGTCTCCCCCTGAAGAGAATTTTGGGTAAAATAGGGTTGTTTTTCAATAAACGAAACATCCATACTGATATGGATTTTTTTTTTGTGTGAGGATCATAACACTTATAGCCTTTTTTATGTGAGGCATAACCCAAAAAAACACATTTGATAGCCCTAGGGTCAAGTTTGGAACAAAATTGATTAGGGATATGAATATACACAGTACAATCAAAAACTTTGATAGGAAGATCTGAATGTAACCGTGTGTTGGGAAAAACTTCTTTTAGGCACTCAAGAGGGGTTTTGTACTTTTAACACTTTAGTGGGCATCCTGTTTATCAAATAGGATGCCGTCAAAACAAGTTCACCCCATAAATATTTTGGAATATGCATACAAAACATTATGGCACGTGCGACTTCGAGTAAATGCCTGTTTTTACGTTCAGCAATGCCATTTTGTTGAGGAGTATTCTGACAAATAGATGTATGGTGAATACCTTTTGCTTTCAAAAAATCCCCCAAGTGCTCGTTAAAATACTCGATGCCATTATTAGAGTGTAAAATACCAATTTTGGTTCGAAATTGATTTTCAACCATATTGTAAAAATTTTTGAATAAGTATTCCACTTCAGATTTTTTGTGCATCAAATAAACCCAACACAGACATGTATGATCATCAATAAAGGTAACATACCACCGTTTGCTAGAGAGAGTAGAAATTTTAGATGGACCCCAAACATCACTATGAATTATATAAAAATGTTTGGATGCTTGGTAGGGTTTTGGTAAATATGTAGAACGATGATTTTTTGCCAAGATGCAACTGTCACATTGAAAAAGTGAATAATCCATTCCTTTAAACAATTCATGAAATAAACGTTTCAAATAGGCAAAATTAGGATGACCTAGTCTAAGATGCCATAACATAATTGTATCTGGAACAAGAATTGAACTAGTACTACTAAAGCCCCGAGCTTTTTTATTATCAAAAGAGATATCATCAAAGTAGTAAAGACCTTCAATCATCCTAGCACACCCAATCATCGTCCCCAAAGTCTGGTCCTGAAATTCACAATGAGAGTCAAAGAAAGTAGCACGACAGTTAGAATCTTTGCATAGTTTACTAATCGACAAAAGATTGCAGGGTAGGTTAGGAACATGAAGGACATAAGTGAGATGAATATTCTCAGTCAGTTTAATAAGTCCTTTGCCGGTAATAGGTGAAAAACTACCATCGACAATTCTAATTTTTTCATTTCCAAAGCAAGGAATATAGGTATTAAAAAAATGAGAAGAATTAGTCATATGATCGGAGGCTTCGGAATCTATAACCCATGGAGAGAAATGAAGACAAGAAAGAGCGTTAGGTTTTCTACCTTTGTGTGCCAAGAAAACACTAGAAATACCAAATGAGGAATTGGATTTTAACAGTTGCAAAAATTGATCAATTTGCTATTTGTTGGAGGGACCGGTATCAACCCCATTGGCAATAGGGACCCCACGGTGGCTCTTGTCTCCTTGCTTACTGCTCTTCCAATTGGCAGGTTTGCCATGAATTTTCCAACAAGTCTCACAAGTATGGCGTGGCTTGTTACAATGGTCACACCAAACCCGAGGTCGCTCATTGCTTTGACGCTGGTAATTTGTAGCCTTGTAGGCAATAGCATCAGCAATTAAGGCAGAATTTTCAAGTGACTCACCAGTGGCCTTTTTTCCTAGCATGACACTCCTTCGGCTTTCTTCTCTTCTAACTTCGGCAAATACGTCACCAATAGGCAAAAGAGGAGACCGGCTAATGATCCTTCCTCGCCATTCATCAAACTCGATATTATGACCAGTAAGAAACTTGTAAATACGACTATCTTCAACTAGTTTCTTGTGGTGGTTGCAATCATCTGTAGATTTCCACTCATGTGTTGAAGAGATCAAGATCTTGCCACAATCGCTTCAAAGAATGGAAGTACTTAGTGACAGAATTATCTCCTTGCCGGATCTCTCCCAGTTTCAGAGTTAATTCAAAAACCTGAGATTGGTTCCCCAAGTCAGAGTACATCTAATTGACATTGTCCCACAATTCCTTTGCAGTAGGATAGCAGATATAATTGGAACTGATATCTTCATCCATGGAATTGACTAGCCATGTCATTACCATGGAGTTTTCAGCATCCCAAATAGAATGGGATGGGCCATCCGCTGCAGGTTCCTTCTTGTCCCCAGTAAGATAGCCAATTTTCCCTTGCCCACGGATATACATCCGGACTGATTGAGACCAACGAAGAAAGTTATCACAATTTAAGCGGATAGTGGTGATTTGGACAGAATGGGTTGTCTGACATTTTTGTTGGGACAACAACAGCAGAGATTTCAGAGGTAACTCCGGACATGGCTGAGGAAGATTAAACTGGTTGATAAGATCAGGGAAGAAGCTGCTGGTGTAAAGGCGGCAGCGACTCTGGGAGGCAGCGGCAACAACGTTGGAAGGAGACGATGCTGGGAGGAGGTGGCACAGGGATCACGTGCGGTCGATGGCATCTGGGAACACAGTCGGCGGCATCGATGTTGTTTGGGGATGGCGATTGAGAGTTACCGATGGAGAGGGGCCGATAGATCTGAGATTGGCGACGACTAAGGGTTGTCAATGGAGAGGCGCTGGCGGCTTGGTGATTCCAGATGACTGACAGAGCAGCCTAGGGTTTTTTCACAGTGTATGGTTGTGATTTAATTTGGCTCTGATACCAACTAAGAAATCAGACCCATAAATCTCTTCATTGATACAAAATTAGAGATGGCAAACGGGCCGGGCCGGCCCGCCACCAAGTGGCCAGCGGGCAGGGCCAAATCGGCCCGCTTAAAAACGGGCCAGCAGATTGCTGGCCCTAGCCCGGCCCGCCACGGGCCCGCCCATTTTTTTTTTTTGATACCATATTTGGCCATTTAGCCCACTTTGAAGAAAAACAACCTGCTCAAAAAGTCATTTCTGGAGGCCAAATTACAAATAAGAAAAAAAAACAATTAAAAATTATGCCTCTAATCTTCATCCTCTTCATCAACAACAACATTTGAGTCTTATTTAGAAAGTCTTATATCATCAATGCTTGACTCCTCCTCCTCATCATCATCTATAATAAAAAATTACATATGTTAATTATTTATCATATAAGAGAAATGTTTAATATTATGTTAAATCCTAGATATTAGAAAGTTTAAAAAAAATTACCTCCAAAACCATGTAACCAACTCCGTGTGCACAAGAGAGCTTGAACTGTTTCATCATGCAAACGACTTCTATACTTGTTCAAAATACAAGATCCAATGCTAAAAGCGGACTCCGATGCTACAGTTGTTATCGGAATACTCAATATATCACAAGCCATCTTTGTAATAATTTTCCCTCTATTAGCTCGCTCTCTCCAATATGCCAAGACATCAAATGCTCCCGATATTGGAATCCTTGGCTCTTCCAAATAAAGATCAAGTTGGGATTTTCCGGCATCGTTAGAAACTTGGCAATCAAATGCTTCAAAATCCTATCAAATAATCAAAAAAATAGTCAACCAAATATTTATATCCATTATATATGAACAAGTGTTTTAAAAAAATATAGACTTACATCATATATATTTTTTGACTTCTTTGCTTGTTCACCTCCAATGGAAATTTGTGATCCACTAACATTTGAGGAAGGCATTGAACTTGAACTTGATAAACCATTGTTAACATATTCACCATAAAGCCTATACAAAGCCGTCTTCACCCTTTCCAACTTCTCTTCATAGTTATAAGGATTGAGCTTTGAATAAGTGTACCTCAAAAAGTTAAACTTCTTGGTTGGATCAAGAATTGCCCCAAATGCAAGAACCACTCTATAATCACTCCAATACTTATCAAATTTTTCTTTCATCCTTGCACTCATACTTGCAATCAACTCATCATCATTTTCCAAGTTGGATGTCAAGAGACACTCTATCCTCCAAATTTCCCCAAAATACAAATTAGATGTAGGGTAAGAGGATCCAGAAATCAAATTAGTGATAGTATAAAATGGCTTCAAGAATTCACAAATTATCTCCCCTCTTGTCCACTCATCACTTGATGGACACCACCTATAATTTTTATCACATAAGCTTAAACTATGAAATGCACGACGATACTTGAGTGCACTCTCAAGCATTATGTAGGTGGAGTTCCATCTAGTGACAACATCGGTCTCAACCCAATTCCTGTATCAATTCCACCAACTTGCTCAATACATTGATAAAATTGTCTCATCCTAGCTTCTGAACCCCTCACATAATGAACACTTTGTCTTATTTTATGCAATGCCTCACTAGCTACCTTCAAACCATCTTGAACAATAAGGTTCAGTATATGAGCACAACATCTAATGTGAAAGAACTCTCCATTAAGCAACAAAGTATTCGACAAATTTAAATGTTCTTTCAATATATTTTGCATGTTGTCATTTGAAGTGGCATTGTCCAAAGTGAGGGAAAATTTTTTTTTCTCCAATCCCCAATCCTTTAAAAATTCCAACACCTTCAATGATAATTCATGTCCACTATGTGGTGGCTTCATATGAGCAAATGACAATATCTTACTATTTAACTTCCAATTGCCATCAACATAATGAACAGTAAGAGAAATAAATCCATGATTAGTGCATGCAGTCCAAACATCAGAAGTCAAACAAACTCTACCAGGAATTTGGGCCAATTGTTGTTTTAACTTCTCTTTCTCTATTTCATATGTTCTCAAGACATCCGCTTTAGCAGTATTTCTACAAATGAACTTACAATGTTCATTCAGAAACTTTTGGTAATTTCTAAACCCCCTCCACTCAACCATATTAAAGGGAGCACCATGTGAAATAATCATCTGAGCAATAAGTTCACGATTTACTTTAGGGTCAAATTTTTTTCTCTTCAACTTCCCTTCATAATCAATAAGCATATCTCCCGCATCATTATACTTAGAAATCATCATACATTTAGGAATATGACGACTTAAATGAGAGGTTCCTGATTTAGATGGACATGAATATTCTTTACCACACCCCTTGCATTTACACCTTGGTTTGCCATCACTACCAACACCAATTTTCACAAAATGGTTCCACACATCAGAGGTTAAAATCTTAGGCTTTTTTGATTGTGATTGTGAGATGAATTCCTCATTAACATTACTAGGGATTCCTCTCGAAATTTGATCATCACCATCCATTCTAAATTTCTAATAGAAGAATCCTCACTGTAAATAATTAAAATAATTCATTTTAAATAATTAACACAAAACTTTAGGTAGGCAAATAATTAACAAAAAAAACTTAACTTACCTTGCTTTAGCTAGGCAATAGAGGCAGGCGGCGTGAGCGAGGTAGTGAGCGAGAGAGGGCGAGGGGTGCGGGCGATAGAGGGGGAGCGAGGGCAACTGAGGGGCGAGGGCGGCGAGCGAGGGCAAGAGTGAGAGGCGCGGGCCAGGGGCGCGGGCGCGGGTGATGGCGATGGCGAGGGCGAGGGCGAGACAGAGGGAGAGCGCGGCCGAGGGCGAGGGCGAGACAGAGGGCGAGGGCGAGACAGAGGGCGAGCGCGGGCGAGGGCGAGGGGCACGGGTGCGGGCGAGGGCGAGACAGAGGGCGAGCGAGGGCGAGGGCGAGAATGACAGAGGGCGAGACGAGGGTGAGGCAGAGGGTGAGGGCGAGGGCGACAGAGGGCGAGACGAGGGTGAGGGCGAGGGCGAGGCTGAGGGTGGGGGGTTTTGTGGGCGATTAACGGGCCGGCCGGCCAAGCGGGCCAGCCCGGCCCGCCACCATTTGGCCCGCCGAGCCAAGCGGGCCGGGCCAAATCGGCCCGGCCTTAAATGGGCCAGCAAACTGCTGGCCCTAGCCCGGTCTCGGGCCGAGCCCCAACGGGCCAGCCCGTCGAGCCGGGCCCATTTTGCCATCTCTATACAAAATAAATGTGTACAACATCCTCTTTTAAGGAGAGGATTATTAGCAAAGAAGGAAAGAAATAATTGACTGCATCCTACCATTATTATCTTTTTATATTTACATGATATTTACATAAAACACTGATCCTAGAATATTCTAGGATCAAGGTTAGATCAGCACAATTCCAGCAAATTCAATCAATTGAGTAAGGTCCTATCAATCTGGTATAAGAGCAACGATTCATGGGGGTGACCGTCTTTGAGAGAGTGGGGGATTTGGAGGGAAGAATGGAGAATTATCAACAGCAGATTGAAAGGAAGATGGAGGGATTACAGATGGGTTTAGAATCAATGAAAAAAGAGTTCCAGAGGGTGTAGAACATCGAGAAAAACAGGGCGACGATGATGGAACAATTTGGATTGTTGATGGAGAGATGGGAGGATCAGGAGAAAGGGAGGAAGGGGAAATAGTCGGGCGAGCACATGCCGGTGAGTTCGACCCTCACTAGGGAGGCCATGCCAGAACTGGGAAATCGGCATAGGGAAGCTAGCGGTGAGTTCGATTCGTATGGGAGGTTAGATGGAAGGGTCCGGCGCTTGGAGATGCCGTTGTTTGAAGGTGACGACCTAGATGGTTGGGTGTTTCGGGCCGAGCGGTACTTCTCCGTGAACCAGCTATCGGATGCGAAGAAATTAGGTTCTGCTGCTCTTTGCTTTGAAGGAGCAGCTCTTGCTTGGTTCCAATGGGAGCAGCGAAGACAACGGGTGAGAAGCTGGGAGGAGCTTAAGGCAATGATGAGGAATAGATTCCGGCCCACGCAGGAAGGCACGGTGGAAGAACGGTTCTTGGCGCTCCGGCAGTGAGGGTCTGTCAAGGATTGCCGCCTCTGCTAGACTTTGGCTGCTCCTTTCAAGGACATGCCAGAGACGCTGCTGGAAGGCCACTTTATAAATGGATTGAAGGCTGACATAAGGGCGGAGATGAGGGTACTAAGACCAATTAGGCTGGAGGAGATGATGGACCTAGCCCAATGAATTAAGGAAAGGAATCTAGTGGTGCGAGGGGGCCACTCTAGTCCAGGTGCAACCAGGTCACAGACCTTCAGCTGCCAACCACCAGCGAGTGCTGGTCTCGCCTCTCCCGGTGGCATCACCCCGATCGACTACCACCATCCCTGGCTCCTCTCACCGGCCTCCTAATGTCGGTAAGTGGAACAATTCCCCGTTTAAACGGCTAAGTGAGACTGAATTGCAAGCTAAACGAGCTAAGGGGTTGTGTTTCTGTTGTGACTAGAAATATATGATTGGGCACAAATGTAAGAACAAGGAGCTGCAGGTGATGGTAAGTCACGAGGGGGAAAGGGAAGAGGAAGGGGAAGATATAGGAGAAGCTGAAACAAGGGAGAATTCAGGGGAGGAAGGCGAAATGGTCAAAACGGGGGAAGTAGTGGAGCTGTCTATAAACTCGATAGTTGGTTTAACCCCTCCACAAACCATGAAGATCAGGGGAGAAATAGAAGGCTAGGAGGTGATGGTTCTCATTGACAGCGGGGCTTCCCATAACTTTATAGCGTCGGAATTGGTGCAGAAACTGGGATTGGTCAGGTTGCAAATGAGAGGCTATGGCGTGATCATGGGGTCGGGCATGGCCATTTAGGGGGCTGGAGTGTGTAAAGGGATAACCTTAATGCTGCAAAATGTGGAAGTAGTGGAAGATTTCATGCCATTGGAGCTGGGGAGCTCGAAGGTAATCCTTGGTATGAAGTGGTTGGCCATTCTCGGGGAAACACAAGTGGATTGGGGCTCATTAGTCATGAAGTTTAGAGCAGGGGGGACTACCATCACATTGTATGAGGATCCTAGCCTCAGCAAAATTTTGGTAATGTTGAAGTCAATGATGAGGGCATTTACAGAGAATGGAGAAAGGGTGTTGTTGGAGTTGGGGAGTTTAACTACCCAAGAAAAAGATGCTGGCTGGGTAGTCCCCGGCAGCTTGCAGGAGCCGCTAACGAAGTTCAGGCAGGTTTTTGAGGAGTCGTGTGGGCTTCCTCCGCATCGGAGGCGGGATCATGTGATTACATTGCAACTAGGAGTGTCCCCTGTGAATGTGCACCCCTATTGGTACCCCCACCTTCAGAAAAACGAGATTGAGAGGCTGGTTCGAGAAATGTTAGCAGTTGGACTTATCAGGCCGAGTGTGAGTCCATTTTCCAGCCCAGTGTTGCTGGTCAAGAAGCAGGATGGTGGCTGGAGATTTTGTGTCGACTACAGAGTTTTAAACAAGGTAATAGTTCCCGATAGATTTTCAATTCTAGTTATCGAAGAACTATTGGATGAGTTGAATGGGGTTGCTATTTTTTCCAAGTTGGATTTGAAATCGGGGTATCATCAGATTCGAATAGCACCTAATGACGTTCCTAAAACTGCTTTCTGCACACATGAGGGGCATTATGAATTTTTGGTTATGCCGTTTGGGCTAACAAACGCCCCCGCTACATTCCAATCTTTGATGAATGAGGTCTTTAAGGAGCATTTGAGGAGCTTTGTTTTAGTGTTCTTTGACGTCATTTTGATTTACAGTAAGGATATGGCTGAGCATAAGAAACATTTGAGGTGTGTGTTGGGGC
Organism: Diospyros lotus; assembly: GCF_014633365.1. Lineage (NCBI taxonomy): Eukaryota > Viridiplantae > Streptophyta > Magnoliopsida > Ericales > Ebenaceae > Diospyros > Diospyros lotus. The sequence continues at coordinate 23,757,500 of NC_068347.1, forward strand.
TCCTAACAGTCCACCAGTTGTACGCCAATGTGAAGAAGTGTCAGTTTGCGTATCGGGGGATTGAGTATTTGGGGCATGTCATCTCTCAAGACGGGGTGGCTGTGGATAGCTCTAAGGTTAAGGCGGTTATGGAATGGCCCAGCCCCAAATCCTTACGTGAACTTCGACGATTCTTGGGTCTTACGGGGTATTATCGCAGATTTGTGAAGGATTACGGAAAGGTGGCACGGTCATTGACAGATCGCCTCTGGAAGAGTAATTTCTTTTGGGATGAAAGGTAATTTCTTTTGGGATGAAGTGGCGGAGCAGGCTTTTCAATCCCTCAAACGGACAATGACCAATCTGCTCGTGTTGGCTTTGCTGGATTTTTCAAGGGAATTCATTGTTGAGATTGATGTATCAGGGCAGGGATTAGGGGCAGTGTTGATGCAGCAGCAGCGACCAATTGCCTTTTTCAGCCATTCCCTAAGCCCCACTGGTCGAGTTAGATTTGTGTATGAGCGGGAATTGATGGCAATAGTATTTGCAATGAGGAAATGGCGACATTACCTACTTGGGCGTAAGTTTGTTATTAGAACAGATCAGCGCAGCCTGAAATTTCTTATGGAGTAGCGGATTGTTAGCTCGGAGTGTCAAAAATGGGTCATGAAGTTGATGGGGTACGATTTTGAGATTCAATATTGTCTCGGATTGGAGAACCGAGCAGTCGATGCTCTTTCACGCCTCCCTTCTTCCGCCACCTTGATGGCTCTTTCCATTCCCCAAATAGTGCAACTAGACCAACTCAAAGAGCAGGCGAATGGCCAGTTGGAGAGGTACAGGTGAATCCTTCTAGCAGACCCAACTATGCGTTGGTGGATGGCCATTTGCTATTCAAGAGCAGGCTGTATCTTCCTAAAGGGTCGAGATTAATTCTGTTAATGTTGAAGGAAGGGCATGATGGACTGGTTGGGGGTCATTCCAACTTCCTCAAGACTTATAAGAGGATAATCGCCGGTGTGTATTAGGTTGGAATGAAGCAAGATATTCAACAATATGTTCAGTAATGTCATGTGTGCCAGCAGAATAAATATAAGGCTCTATCACCCAATGGATTGCTGCAGCCACTTTCAGTTCCTAGTTGAGTTTGGGAAGATGTGTCCATGGACTTCGTCGAGAGGTTACCTAAGTCAGCTGGGATGGATACTATCTTGGTGGTTGTGGATCGACTAAGTAAATATGGACATTTTATTGCCTTGAAACACCCTTTTACAGCAGCTAGCATTGCGGGGATTTTTGTGAAGGAGATAGTCCGGTTGCATGGAGTTCCAAGTTTTATAGTTTCCGATAGAGATAAAATTTTTGTTAGCCATTTTTGGGAAGAGTTATTCAGGCTACAAGGCACTCACTTGAGAAGAAGCACATCCTACCACCCACAGTCCGACGGCCAAACGGAGGTCTTAAATCGCACCTCGGAGACATACCTTCGTTGTTTTTCCTCCTCCAAGCCTAAGGTATGGTGCAGCTGGCTGCCATGGGCTGAATATTGGTATAACACTTCTTTTCATGTCTCCTCTAAATTGACTCCATTCCAGATAGTTTATGGACGTGAACCTCCCCTATTGTTGAGGTTCGAGAAGGGGCACCATGGCTGTTTTGATAATTGAACAGCAGTTGTTGGAGCAGGATTCTGTTTTGAAAGAGTTGTCGTCCCAACTGTTACGGGCACAAGCGAGGATGAATGAGACAGTAGATAAAAGGAGGAGGGATGTGGAATTCGAGGTGGGTGACTTGGTTTATGTTAAAATTCGGCCCTATAGGCAGAAGACTTTAGCTACTCGGATGAATGAGAAGTTGTCACCTAAGTTCTACGAGCCCTTCGCAGTAGAGAAAAGGATCGGGAAGGTGGCCTACAAGCTGTCCCTACCACCTTTTTGTGCGATCCATCAGGTATTGCATGTCTCCCAGCTTTGCAAAGCGAAGAGAGCGGTGTGGGAAACAACCAAATTTCCCAACCAGTTAACAGCTAAGTGGGAATTGAAGGTACATCTAGAATTTTTGTTGGGTGTAAGGCCGGGCCGGGGAAAGAATCTACGGAGCCTTGAGGCCCTGATACAATGGAAGGGGTTGCCACCCCTAGAGGCCACTTGGGAACCCTATCAACAAATCTTGCATCAATTTCCAGAATTTCACCTTGAGGACAAGGTGAAACTTGTGGGTGGGAGTATTGTTAGGATTCCCATTAGTCTCACCTATCAAAGGTGTAAAAGGAGAGGAACAATAGGGGCAACCAAGGGAATTGAGTCAGGGGCAAAAGAGTCAGAAGTTGGTTAGAAGAGAATATTCATTCACGTGGCTGAAACAGAATAGGAGAGAGGTATAAAAGGGGAGGGTGGAGGAGGAGAGGACATCTGGAAATTTTTTGAAGAAACCGTTGGAGAGTGGGGCCCTCTCGAATAGGCCTGATTTCTTTTGTTTTCTTTTCTTGCTATTCCTATTATCCATTGCTGTAAGCTACTATAATTGGTAGTTCCTACTAAGAGCTAAAATTCAATCAATTGAGTAAGGTCCTATCATTTTCTCTGAATTTTTTCCCAATATATTATTATTATTTTCTTGGATTTTCTTAATTTGGCTACATTTTTGTAGGTAAGAACATATTAGCAAAATAAAAAATTTGATTCGATCATGCTTTTTCAACAAAAAGGAACACAGATTAGAAAAATCAAACATCGTTCCCAGTTTTTCTTTCCACCTCTTTCACAACTGACAGAAAAATCAAATGACAGGTTTGATTTCCGTGTTTTATAGCCCAACCAAACGCACACAACACAAATGGAATGAAACCATCTTGAAAACGAACACAGAAAAACTGAGCATCTCAAACAGCCCCTTCATTGTTGACGTTATTTGTTAAAGTCAGCTGTATTTATGGACAAACAGTTAACAACCAACATTTTAGATCTGGTTCCTAAGACTTCAAGGGTACTCTTGAAGTTTTTTTTTACTATAACAGAGTTTTTTTATTATTCTTTTAATGTGTGATGTTGAACTCTCTTCTATCTCTCTCCGCCTATCTTACTAGTTGTGATGTTGAATTATTTATGATATTTGTTCCTTAAGTGCTTCTGTCCTCCACTTCTCTGTTCTTTTAAAATTTTGATAATATGGGGTAGTTAGCAGCTAGTTATTAGTTCTTCTTATTTGGGATATTTTTCTTGTTGTCGCCTTGGCTTGCAGTAATCTCCCTCTCACATGAGAGGCAACATGACCTATTTAGTGTTGTTCTAGAGAGGTTCTCATACAATGCCCCCTTAAAACCATCAAAACTTTTACCCATAAAAACGTTGGCTGTGAAGATCTCAAGAAATGCTGTTTGTGCACATTAGTGGTGGCGTTGTTGGAAATGATTTCTCTGATGTGAACAAACTAAATGAATTTTCACTATTGTTTGCTGCTTGCTACAACTCTGAAAGCAGAATAATTTTTCTTTTATGAGAACTCTGCAAAATCCAAGTTTACTTTCATTTTTGTGATTTGTAAATTTTCTCCAAAATCTAACCTGTTTCTTTTTCTTTTTTACTTCAGGTTGATGATACAGAGGTCATCAGTTTCCTTCTCTCTACAGAAATAATTCCTCTGTGCCTAAAGAGTATGCAGATGGGCAACGAACCATCAAAAACAGTTTGTTCCCCTTGTGAATCATTTTAAATTTCCCAACCCTTTTACAAGTATTGTTAAAACATCATTCAGTTGATGGTGGCTGATAGGCAATGGTCTGATGTTACCATTTTTAGATCTTTGAAAAAGTGATTATATTTGGTTATGCTGAAATGATCTCTGTTCCATATTGCATGTCATTATGGGCCACTTGTATGATTCTTGGAAGAAAATATATGTGATTGCTGAGCCAGAGAATAGGCTCGTGACTGTGATGTAGCATGGGTAGATGTAAATGGTTCCTTTGGGAAAATCACATTTCTCTAATTGCTTCCTTTTTTAACTTATAGAACACTCAAATATTAAATAAAATTACTACAATTTACCAAGATTCTGATCTTTCATATTTAAATTTTTCATTTTCAAATTAATCAGATGCAAAAATGTTTTTACAATTCCATAGACTTGGCCTTTAGGTCAATTGAAGTCTGATTAAATATTTATACTGACAGGTTGCTACATTTATTCTTCAAAAAATTTTGTTGGAGGATGTGGGCTTGGATTATATATGTATGACAGCGGAGCGGTTTTTTTCTGTAGCTCAAGTCTTGGGAAATATGGTGGCTGCACTTGCTGAACAACCCTCGTCACGCCTGCTAAAACATATTATTCGCTGTTATCTTCGGCTATCTGACAATCGGAGGTTGGTCAATTGTTTAGTTTGTTGTGAAAGCAATCATAAGATTATAGTATGTATGCACTTCGTTTATGTTTTCTGTGGTTCTCCACTGCCATGTACTAGATCAAAATTTGGTCCTCATGATGCAGGGCTTGTGATGCACTGACTAGCCGCCTGCCGGAGGTGCTGAGGGATGGCACCTTCAGTGCTTCCCTTCAGGTAAGTACTCATTTAAAATATTTAGATTCCATCTTCTGGTTTTTGAGGACTCGAGTAACTTCTCAAAACTTAATATGGCTCATTGGTCACCTCTCTACGAGTAGTCTCTCGGGTTCCTTTGTGTAGAGTTTGCCCCATGTGGCAGTCTTTCATACATGCTCTCGCATCACAATAACAATAATATGGGTTGCAATGGGTGTTAGCCTTTTGTAACATACTGTATTAGTTTAGAGGGGAATGCACTGTCCTTCATAACCAAGTTCATTATAGATATGAATTTTATGGACAACCAATCTTCTAGTTCAATTGCCAGTCTAATCTTCGTTATATGTTGACTTTTCAATGTGTTACTATTGTTCTTGTGTAGCTGCAATTTTGTTGATCAATCTGTCTATTCAGAAAATAAATGGCATATATATGCTGTGTGTGTGGGCTCATGGGCATGTCCGGGGGTATACAAATTTTTTGGTAGCATAATCAATCAAACTGGTAATTTTCTTCCCAACTGCAGATCCCATATTATAAATAATGCATTCTAAAGCATGTGGAGCTCCCTTTACTTCCAAGTGTGCTTTGAAGATGAGATAAATTTTTCTTCCTTGATTTGGTGGATGATAACTTCAGTGATATTATACTTTCAGGGAGATGCCACAACAACAAGGTGGTTACAGCAATTGCTTGACAAAGTCGAGGGACGTCGGGTTGCACTGCAGGCTGGAAGAGAATTCTACCATATGCAAATGAACTAATCTTAAAGTGACATGCAAGTGGTATTGAAACTCCCTTTTGTCGCCCTTTGGGCTTTAGTATTATGTCTTAATTATGTTGTGTTATTGAGGTATTTTCTTAGTAATTATTTGGATTAATAGTCCCGGACTGGTGGAATGAAGATCATGACACTCATCTAGTTTAATTGTGGGTAATTGTTATTTCTTTTTTTAGCTTTCCTACTTTCTTTGTTGGAGCTTGATGTAGTTTCCAAGAGGGAAAATGGTGTTTGTATGGTGTGTTTTGTTGAACCATTGATGCTGTGTTGACTTAAGATTCTCAGCTTAAATTAACAGCATGAGTATCCTTGGTCCACTGGTGTTGGTAGAAATGGTGAGGTTGATCCTTTATAACATGAAGGTCAAGGGATCGAGTTGTGGAAACCTCCTTTTCCACATACAGCCTTCATAAAATGAGGAGTCGTGCACTAGTAACTCTTTTTTTACATGGTATCAGGATCTAACCCTATTTTTTAATCAAAACCCCTAATTCCTCAAAACAAATAAATTAGAGTCTCCTTGTGCACTAGTAACAAATTTTTCATGGTTTCAGAGCCTAACCTTATTTTTTAATCAAAAACCCTAACTCCCCAAAATAAAATAAATTAGGAGCCTTAATCGTAATTTCAGGCAATAGGTTGTTGTCGTTGTCATCATCAGTCTCTGACTGTGTTTCTCTTTGGTCACACCACCTTTTGTCCCTAGTGGTTCTAGCACGTTTGCTCCTGCTTTCTTAGGAACTCTTAATTATCACCACTAAGAAATTGATTGGTGGAAATGTTTTTTTGTCCTGGTTGGCCTCTATTGAGCTTTGGTTTTTGAGACAAGCTAAGAAGAGCATTTTATCAAGCAAGCAGATGATCTTTCCACTGTTAGTCAGGCTATATTGACGAAAGTTATGCCTAACCTTGTGGTATGCTCTGGCAATCTGTTGATCTTAAACTCATTAATATCTTTTAACTATGCAAGACTTGTTATACTTTCTGGGCTTGGGTACGTAAGCTTTATACTAATGACACCTCTCGATTTATAATGTGTTTGGTAATATTGTCAATTTGAAGCAACTTGATATGGATATGCAGGCCTTTCTTGGATAGATTCAGGCTCTTATGGAGGAATTTAGGGAACTGCTAAAGAGCGAACTTAGTTGGACAAATTTTTTATGGTCCTTAAACTATCATTCCTTTGGCTAGATCATGAGCCCATCATTCATTGACAAATTTTGGCTAGTGAGACTTCTTCTATGGATGATGTCTTCTCTCAGTTGTTGCAAGGGTCCTCTTTTTACTATCCCTTTTTAGTCTGTTCTCATTGACCATTCTGTCTTAGCCTCTCAAACTGGTGGTTAAGGAGGTCGGGGAGGTAATTGTAGTGGCGGGCGTGAAGCACACTGCACTTATTGTAATAGGTGACACACGAGATGATTGATACTCTTTTCTTGGGAAACCCCCTCACACCACTAATGTTGCTCAAACTAGATCTGATTCTATTGCGAACTTATCAGGCAGGTAATCATTTTGGACCATTTCACTAGTTGATGCTGATTATCTGGAGTTCTTTCATTTTCAACCATCCAGTCTTTGTCTTCATTGCCTGTCGTACCTGTTGCTCACATTGGTAATTCCATTGCTTTTGTTTCTTAGTGTGCCTCTCTTGGTCCTTGGATTTTAGATTCAGGTGTTTCTAATCATATCTCTACTAATACCTCTCTTTTACTAATATTAGATGTTCCTAATCTTTTGCTACCATTATTATGGTAGATTGTCGCCAATCACCTGCCAAAGGTCTTGCACATGCATGCCCAACCTCTTCCGTTGTTACACTTACCCTTTGTTTTGTGTATCCCTGGGTTCCCTTCGTTTGATTTCCATTAGTCAGCTTAACCACACTCTACATTGTTTCCTCACTTTTATTGTTGTTGATTTTTTGTTCTAGTGCAACACTAGACTACGGTCCAAACAATTGGTATAGGAAATGAGTCATGGGGGCTCTACCATCTCATTCCACCTCCATCACCCATTCTGCATCAATTGATTTTATTGCTGGAAGTCTTGAATATGTTCAGGGCTTTTCTAAAAATTTCTGAAAAAAAATAGAAAATAAACTACCCTCACTCCCTAAATGTGTTGTTTTATCATTGCTCCAATAATCATCATCAATCATCAGTTCCAGCCGTCGAAGCCCACAGTGTTCACCATTCAACATAACGACATTTAACAGAAGATTGTTTGGAAACCATCATGGGGGAGTTCTCTATCTTCAAGTTTCATGAAAACTGTTGAAAAACCCTTCCAACAACTTCAGAACCAGATGAAGGTTTACTTGCAGACATTGGAAAGTCCACTTGACTTCCTCAAAAATGTCAAACTAGGAGTTACCGACCCAGTTCAATTTGTTACCCTCATTAAAGACATCCGAGACCAACGAAATTATTAGAATCCTTGACCAACAACATCGAAACCCCTTCAACCTATTCGCAACTGTCATCACACGCGTTTCTCTTGTCAGAAGCCTTCATTGACTCTGATGAACTTAGGAGACGTTGTCGTTGGACTTCCCATACCCTTAACTTAGGTCTTCAGCCACACTAACACTACTCCTTTCGCCAAAGGCCTTCACCAACCTTGTTGAACATTGCGGCAACTTATTAGCAACCATCATCATGGCATCTCCCTATTGCCTTCACCATAAGCCTCCCTCACCCATTTTCTTCAACCCAGATTACCCAATTTCTCAATAAATTTGAAAACTCAAATTCCCAACAACCCGACCCAATTTGCAGACCTAGTTACCTGACCCATTTAACCCAACAACTTGTCCCCTCTAATCTACCAACCCGATGCCTTTATTGGGGATGGTCAGGAAGGCATTCTTCAATTGAAACATCATTTTTTTTGTCACTTTCAAACCAAGGATTTGGGAAAATTAAGCTGCTTTCTAGCAATAGAGGTAGATAATTCAAAAGATGGTGTGTACCTTTCATAGAGGAAATATGCTTTGGAGATCCTTGAAGAACCGAGCATGTTGGGATCCAAATGTCAAACTTATACAAGGATAGGGGGAGTTACTACTTGATCCTAGTGGATATCAGAAACTTGTTGGAAAACAAAACTATGTCACAACCACTCGACCTGATATCTTCTTTGCAGGGTGTTTTCAATCAATTCTTGGATTCACCATGTGACAGCCATTGGGATGTTGTGGTTTGGATTCTCAAATATAAAAAGGGAGCAATAGGGAAAGGGTTATTATATACCAATAGGGGGCCTGCTCAAATTGTTGGTTATACAGATGCAAATTGGGCAACTTCTCTTTTAGACAGGCATTCAACTTCAGGATGTTGTGTTCTTATTTGTAATACCCCAAAATTTTATGTAAAAGTTGGATGATGCAATAAAGTGCTTTAAATGGAAGTTTTGAATTTAAGTGTAAATGGAAAATGGTTTAGGACCCAAAAGCAAATATCATAATTGGTAAGAAAGGATAACTTCTCCAACAATAAGAATATTGCAATGATAAATGCTTATTTAAGAAGCTTTGAGTTGGACAAATTGGATTGGAGGGTTAACTTAAAAGTCCTAAAGCTTATGATGATAATACTTACTTTCACCCTTAAAGTCAAAGTGAAGAAAACTTGGAAGAATTATATTGGCTCACCAAAGCAAATGGATAAGAAGGGTTGTCTTGGAGGCCACGTTAGGAGCAATTGGAGGCATGAGATTGGAAGAATGAAAGGCTTCTAAAGGAAGGAAGAATCAAGTGGAAAGAATTTCAAAGATAAGCCATCATTACTAGGGGAGAAAAGTAGATAACTTAAAGGCTAAGTGTGATCTTGAAACTTGGAAAGTTTATATTGGCTTGCAAAAGAAGAGAATGATAGAACTTATCCTAAAGCCATGTGAATGAGTATTTGGAAGTTTAAGATTGGAAGAAAGGAGAAGCTTGAATAGGAAGATAAAAATATTCAAAGGAAGTAATGATTGATTTTTACCCTAAAGTCTACACTTGGAGAATTAGGATTGGCTAGGAGTTGCTTGCAAGGAAAGAGGATGGTAAGGCTTGTTTGAGAAGCCTTCAGATGGTAAAATAGTATTGGATGATTTTACACAAAAGTCTTAAAGATAGGATAACCATGATTACTCTTATCCCTTAATTCAAAAGTAAGTAGATTTGGAAGCATCCTATTGGCTTTCTAAAAGGTGAAGATAAGATGGGTTGAATAGGTAGTCACGTAATGGGCAAATGGAAGAATTAGATTGGAAGAGTAAAGGCTTCCAAGAGAAGATAAGATCAAAGGGTAAGTTTTTCAAAGATAGTAATTATGGCTAGGAAGAAAATAGCCAATCAAAAGAGGTAAGTGCACCCATAAGCTTGGAGGAAAAAGGGCTATAAAAGGGTTGGAGAAGTGGACCACGTAGAGGAGAAATAGAAGAGAAAAGCAAGGGAGAGAAGAATCCAAAGGAAGAAAACAAAAGAAGCCAAAGTAAAGAGATCAGATTGGAAATCACCAAAAACGGGGAAGAAACCTAAAAGGTAAGCCACTTTTCTTTCTGTAGGATCGTAGAGCATGAAAAGAGGAGTCCGTAGGTTCAAACAGAGAGCAAATTGGAGTTAAAATGAGCAAGATATGACCGTTTTAATTTTGGGTTGCAAAATAGAGAAGGATGCGCGTGGCCACCTTCCGGGGGCATGTGAGGGCGCATCCAGCCTCCGATTGGCCTGGAATTTTCACCGTTGTTCTTCTATTTTAATTACCTACAACCCTGAGTAGAAATATTTAAGGTTTAGTTCACCGAAATACGTGATTTCTGCAGAACAACCCCTGGTGCTCGAAATCGGGCTATAAACAGTGCTACCGAGGGGAAACGATCGAGGTGAGTGGTTTCTTGCATTATTTGTACTTCATATTGATCATTACTTGAACCATTTGTGTTGAATGTGGACATACTCACTTGCTCTCTTTGATTAGCATGTTACTTTACTTGTTTCATCATTTCATGGCATGTGGTTGTTTGTGGCAAGCTAGTGGCCGCCATGAGTGACTCGTGGAGTCACATATGCGTGTTTGAGGTGAGCATGGCGTGCGCGGGGGTGATTGCAACACCCTGGCATGGCTTCCACAAAGGGGGTTTCACTTTGCATACTTGCATTTCATACATGATCTACTTCTTTCTTGAAACCATCTCACTTAGATGCCAATATCTAACTTGGGTTGATGCCCCTGGGACATTCAATGTCCCAGGTATATTAGCATGCCAGGTACCCTGGAGACAAGCAGGAGAAAAGGCTATGAGGAGGCCAATGTTTAGTTTAACTCCATGTTGATCATGTGCTATGGATCTTGTGTAGCCTTTGGATTTAAATGAGAATTTTGTATCGCAATTGTATAAACAAGGGTTATGTAAGACTTCCATGATAAGGGTTTATTCACTAGTTTGGGCGTGTGTTGCAGTTGTAATTTCAAGTAGTGAGTTCCATCTTTTGTATTTATTGCGAGTTGTATATGCATTTCTTGTACATATAAAGGAAATATAGTGGAAACCCCTTTATTTAGCTTTGATTAAGCTTGCAGGTTCGATTCAATGCTTCCGTTGGTAAGGGTTTCCATAACGCCCATAGGTGATGTTAACTTATATTTGATATCATCATGTATTTGGAAAAGTGGGGCGTTACATTATTGTTGTGAATCTGATCTCTTGAAAAAGTAAGAAGAAAAGTGTAGTTGCAAGGTGCAGAAGCTGAATATCAAGCTATGGCTTTTGGAACTTGTGACCCTTATATGGCTAAAGCACCTCCTTCAGGAGTTGAAATTTGGTGAAGCAGGTCCTATGAAACCTTTTTATGATAGCTAGGCAGCTTTACACGCTGCTTCTAATTCAATCTTTCATGAGAAAACCAAACTCATACAAATTGATTGGCATTTTGTAGGGAGAAGTTACTTTCAGGATATATAACTACTGACTTTGTTGACTCAAATGATCAGTTAGCTGACATGTTTACCAAATTGTTTAGAGGTTCTAGAGTGAGCTATATTTGCAACAAGCTGGGTGCTCCAGCTTGAAGGGGATTGTTAGTATACCTGTATATGTTGATGAGTGTTTGATAAAATAATTTTAGGAGTCATTATGGTGCACATTATCCTTTATAATGCCTAATTATTAGGCCTGATTTCTAGCCTATTATTCTTTAAGATAGTTCCCTATCTCAGATATAATATGTATATATAGGCTGTAATATTTCAATATATAAAAAGCCGAAGTTTTTTTCTTTTCTGTTCTTACTGACAACGGTATAGTATAAGGGTATTTATGCAAATATTCTTGTATTCTTTGGCCTTGTGTGTATATACATACATCATACTTAGAAGCATATAGTCAGATTGACTAACCCCATTTTACAATAAACACGTTTATTTGTTGAAAAACTTGTTCAATTAGTGATCCAAAATAATATATATCAACTGTTAGCGTAATAGTAACATATATTACTAAGGGACTTGGAAACGGAGCCATGAGGCTTCTTGTGGAGGTGTGCCAGCGGGCAATAATGCAAACAAGTAAACTGCTATAATATGTAACGAACAGGAACAGGAATAATGAGTTCTCTCATCTCGGGCTACGGAATCAGGGGTGAAATCTAGTGTCTGCAATAGCAGCAGTGGAAACAAGATCGAAGATGATGCCGCCAAGGTGACAGAGCAGAACCACCAGATGTAGCTGTTGATCTCTGATCAATGATGAGGACCACAGGGCTGATGTGATGATATCCGACAGCAACAGCTATGGCAGTGAAACTAAGATCCAACAAAATCCGAATTGTGTGAGATCTAGCAGTGGAGTGACCTAGCCAGACAAGTGGGTTGACTGCTTCTTTCCTTAACATCAGGGAACAAATGGAAATCAGAAAGCAAACCACAGAGAACAGGGTCAATAGAGGCTTCTTACTATTGTCACATGACGGCAGCAGCTGTGATGGAGCAACAGATGGTGGTGACAATCCCTGGCAAGTGAATGGAGCAGCAGAGCACGACGACCTTGATCTGAAAAGATAAAGCTGCAGGGAGGAGACGATGCTGGGTTACCAGCGGCAACCAATCGGGGACAGCAGCAGAAGCAGAGGGCAAGGAGGCCTAGTGGCGGCAAGTAGAGGCTGCATAGTGGTCAGCAATGGAGATGATGTGCAACCGGCAACCTCAGGCAAGGGAACCAGCGAATGGATAGTTGTACCAATCGCCCTTGAGTGGAAGAAGATGATGATGAAGACATAGTGTCGTGGCTAAGAGATATGCAGCTGAAGAATGAAAATTACAAACAGAAAATAATGGTGAAGGAAAAGAACGAAGAAAATATGTTGTAAGAAAAGAGGATCAATAATGATTGGTAACATAGTCAATCTCTCATGTTTGAGAAAACACTATACTCATGAGATCAACAAGGCTCTGATACCATGTTAAAAGCAAGAGAATATTGTATGCTTGTTATAGTAATGTAGAAGGTATTTAATGGGTATATACAGGGTCTTTGACTAACCTAAAAAAGTAATAAAGACTAATCTAAAAATGTAATGAACAACTATGGAAAGATTACAAAGTATATAGAAATCTATAAAATATTCTACTAAAATTGTGAAGATATTCTAACAATTTATCACCACTGAGAAATTGATTGGTGCTAAGAAATTATTTGTCCTGATTGGCATCTGTTGAGTTGTGCTTGAAGATCACTTAAACAATAAAGCTGATGATCTTCCCACTATTCATCAAACTATCTGGAAGAAAATTGATGCCCAACTCTCTAGTTTACTCTGACAATCTGTTTTGATCCTAAACTCTTTAATATCTTTAGGATATTGAAATTATTGGGAAATGTAGTATATTGAAATATTTTTTTAATATTATGCAGAAGGACCCCAGATTTAGAAAAAAGTACATTCATGGGAAAATTTGAGATCCTGCCATCTGAATATTTTTTAACATTTTTTCTGAATGTGAAGGATCCCAGCCACTTGCACTTGGAGATGACTTTATATAAGACCAGAAAGCACGGGTTTGATTCTATTGGCCAAAATCTTGGAGATGACTTTATATAAGATGTTACAATAAGAAATTGGCCTAAACTGGGACGGCGACTCGGGGTGATGGACCTTAGGAACCAGACTATTGATAGTCGCATTCATCTGACCTAAAAGACGGCCTGAGGAGAAGAAGCTCCTGACAGCCTCTACCACATCAAGCCCTACAATCCATTTTAATGTCTTGGTAGTGGTCAAGTTCCAGCCAATACCCATTCATCTTGTTGTAATATTCAGTTATTGTTAAGGCCCCTTGCTTAGTGCTAATTAATTTCATCTTAATTTCAAAAATAATTGAAGCATCCCGGACTTTAGAGTAAGTACGCCTAACTGTCTCCCATATATCTTTAGCAGTGGACATATACATATAGTTTTTACTAACCTCCAGCTGCATAGCATTTTATAACCATGACATGATCACGGAGTCTTCTATATCCCATGCTGGGAATACGGGATCTGATGCCTTGGGGCTTGGAGTCATTAAGTGACTTAGCTTTCCTCTTCCCTTTAGGAAGATCTTCACCAACTAAGCCCATTGTAGGTAATTCCGTCCATCTAATTGGTAAGATTGGTGTATCCCAAGTATATCGCCAGTAGGCAGACCTGCTAGTGGAGTATCAAAAGGATTAGTCTCTCCTGAGGCCGTAGATGGAGCAATTTCGAAAATTTCAGACATGTTTGGAAAGGTAGATGGAGTAGAATAGTGCAATAAAGGAAGAACAACAAGAAGTAGTTAAGGGCACCAATGGCCGGGGAATGGCAATGAAGGCTAGAAGAAGAACATAGTGCTAGAGGGAAATGAAGGCTGGAACAATCTTAGAAGCAAAGCTCTAATACCATATAAGATTGAACAGAAACGCTTGTGTATTTCATTAACATACAACCTTAGTTATAGGGTTGAATATTTACAACTTAAGAAAGATTACAATATGACACATTAGGAAAGTATCCAAATTTGAAATTAGGAAACTATCCAAAAATAGAATTTGGAAACTTCTAAAAAATCCTTAACATACTAGATGTGGTCGTGGACAGCTGCTTTCCCTTTCTCCTTGGAATTTCATACACCAACAATTAGTAAAGATTATTAATAGTGCTCCTTTTGCCTAAAGCCTTTGCCAACCTTGCTGGACGTTGCTGCAACTCATTGGCAACCATCATTGTCGCATCCACTTGTTGCCTTCACCATAAGCCTGTCACCCAATTTCTTCAACCTAGATTGCCCAATTTTCTCAGCCCAAACCCTAACATAATTTTAAAACCCAACAGCCTAGCAACTCGACCCAGTTACTCAACCCATTTAACCCAGCAACTTGCCCCTGATTTACCAACCTGATGCCTTTACCTATTGAACTATTACAATCAAATTCCCACAATAGGACCTAAATCCATTAAATCCTAGCCTTTCCTTTAATTGGCCAACCCAATTACCTGTAGCCTTAATTCATTTTGAACCATCAGGCATTCAATTCCTTTGTTAAGGTATATTCTTCACTTTGAAAGCTTGATTGATTTTTGTTTATTGGGTATGTTTAGTAAATTTGTTTTAGGTCCATGTTTAATTTTCTTTCATAAGCCCCCCTCAAAAGGGAAAAAAAAAAAAAAAACATAAGCATTATTTTTGTTATTGACATTGTCATTTAATTTAAATGTCATACTCTTATTTTTGTGCAACGTACTTGGTTTATTTTTGAGTCTTCTGAACATTCCCTATCTTTTACATCACCAATTTGATTTCCCATGGCTCCCAACAAACAAGAACAAACTTCTTCCGCTACACTTGTTGACAGAATCATTGCAAAATTCAATAAAAGCCCTTGAAACCAAAATGAACAATCTCGAGGGTGTTTTGGGTATTGTGGTGACACTTACTAAACAAATGGCACAAGTCCTCAAAATACTAGCTAGGCAAATGATAGGAGATGACTGAGTGGAGTCCTCCTCTTCTAGTGAGTTTGTGCATGGTACACTTCATACTTTTGGGACACAACTTGCTTTAATTAGGATGCCTCATTTAGAATATGTCTTAATTTAGGAAGATTAGCCCAAGAGATCATCATCCAATTTCCTCATAAGCTTCGAGAATCAATCAACAATTTCTGAAATCAGAACATCAGCTAAGGTCTTAAGTAGTAAAGATTTTTATACTATTATTTGCAAGATGGGCATGAAGTATATTCACACACCATCTTGAGGGGGAGTGTTGGAAGTAATTATGGAAAGGATATTATGAGCTAAATATAGGATGGTTGACTAGAATGACAACCAATTATGACAGCTAGTTCCTAGGCAATAGTCAAGGGAGATAGCTTTTTGTTATTCTATAAATATGCTGTAAATTCTGTAATTTCCTTTTGTATTGTTTCCTTCTTTTATGTTTCCTATTTTGTACTTTCCATTCTATATAAATAAAGAGAATGAGCTGTAGGGTAACTTTAACCTCTACCATTCGATTCTAACCTAAGTCCCTGAAGTTCTAACACTATCCTTACAAGGGCTTGAAGTGTATGCGTCAATTGGGTGTGCAAGTCCTCCATCGTGTCACCTGACATCCATTCTCAACTAATCATGTGAGCACATCCCATGATATTAATGGGTCAAAAATCTTTACTGCATATATAACAAGAAGTAACCACTAGACGAAACAAACATATTTAACAAAATAGAAGGTAAGAGAGACCAAATTTCATAATAATTTATGAAATATTATACATATTTCATAATAATACAAAATATTACACGGATTTCATAATAATGTGTGAAATATTACATAGATTTCATAATAACATGAAATCTTTCACGAATTTCTTAATAACGTATGAAATATTACATAGATTTCATAATAATGTGTGAAATATTACATATTAATAAGTTATTAAATATTACACAGATTTCATAATATTACATAGATTTCATAATAATGTATGGAATATTACATAGATTTCATAATATTACATAATAATACACATTAATGACACAACGTTTCTAAGACTGACACGTATGAGGAGAAGAAAACACCTCAACTCTCAACTCCCTATTGTCTCTTCAACACTCAAACCCCAATTAACATAAAAAAATCTTTACCCCTTCAGTTCTCCCAATTAGCAAAAGAAAGAAAGTGTGAGAAAAACGGTGGGAAAGTAGTGCGAGTGTGATTCCTTCCATTCCATGGCAAAGCTCCCTCAATCTCTCTTCATGAACTCTCCATTTGGTGGCCCTTCATCGTTAGCTTTGGCTCCAAGCACTGGCGGAACTCAAGGAAACAAGGATTGCTATATGCAAGTGGTCCAGCAGTTAGTGCTTGATCTTAGTAACCATGATCTCCGAGAGAACGCTCTTCTCAAGCTATCTAAGGTAGATATGTTAATTCGGTGATTTGTTGCTTCATATATGGTATATGGAATAGGTGGAATTTCTGAATTAGCAACATATCTGTTTTGTTTTGGAGTTATTAGAAAAGAGTTAAATTTATTTCTTACATTGATTTGGTTTCCTAAAATAATGCTCAATTTTTGTGTTTATGGACAAAATTTAGGAAATATGAGGCATGTAGTTGACATTACACTGAGGAACTAGGGCTTCTTGTTTTTGTTGTTTTAAAACCCTAAATATTTTCATCATCTTCTATTCTTGAAATGGATTGTGCTTGCATTAGAATTTTCATTTCGGATTCCTCATGGTCAAATTGGTTTGTTGGTGTTATATGTGCCATGGTAATTCTTTTGTAGTTTCGATGTTATGGTAACTGTTGGAATTTACACACATGGACTGCTCTTCATACTGTGCAATCTTTCCTTCAGTGGCTGATATTGTTTTCTTGATTTGTTTCCTTTTACTGCTTCTCTAATTTGTTTCCTTTATTCTTGTTATTTTATTTATTTCCTTGTATTACTAGTGGATTGTATCTTGTACAATCTTTCCTTATTGTAGATATTTCCTAAGGTTGTTTAGATATCTTTCTCTTCTTGGAAGACTGCCTAACTTAGAATTGTAGGCCTGTATATATTCTGTAACCTACGGATGAATCAATAGAGATTGGATTTTTCAGTTCTTTGGTTCTTTCTTTCAACAATAACGATCTTATGTTTGGATATTGGAAGATATATAGTTAGTATGAGAAAATGGCTTGGCTAAATGGATTATTTGTGACAGGGGTGATTGGAATCTTTTCAAGACTTAAAAGACGCTCTTAGGTTGAATAATGCTCCTCTTTGTTTTAGTGTAGTTGGTTCTTTGGGGGGTGATGAACCTTTCCTAAACAATCATTTTAAAGATTTTATGGAGATTTTTGAGAAATTGTTATAGGCAATTATTCTAGCGTGTTTCTTTTCTTTTCTTTTGTTTTCTTTTTTCCCAATTCTATCTTTGCATATGGTAACTTGGTCCTTAATTAATGTAAATATAAAAAAATTGTTTAGCATGGATTAGTTTCAACATTCTTTTTTGGTTCTATGGTATTCTTTTGTTGCTGTTAGTTGTTACAACTCTCTCACAAGTATCTTAAGAAATACAAACATTTTATTTTGGGTACTATTAAGATATGACTTGTATACAATATCTCTACAATATAGTAACCATGTATCTTGAGATATATAGAATATATCTAGGATATATTATTTCCTTTTTTAATAGTCTAAGTTCATGCATATAAAGGCTATATAACCATTCAACGGTGAAGGGAAAAGATGCATTGTTCTATAACATGGTATCAGAGCCATGACCCTAACCCTTCCCTTGTTAAGTTAGGTTAGAAGCAGTAGTAGCCACCTTCCATCGTAGTCGTCATCCATTTCCAACGCTATCTCAATCGTTTGCCTTTGCAATTGCAGCTAGAATTTTTCGTCGTTAGCCATCCTCGCACACCTCATCAAGATCATTTGGTCGGTCTCATCAATGACTAGTCATCCTTGCCAGTTGCTATTGCCCATTTAGATTGTTGGTTGTTAATCATCCTTGCTAGATTTGAGTTGCCATTGCTCTTGTGAAAAAAATAATGTATGTTTTTCACCAAATGTTTAATACAAGAGAATATATATATATATATTTATACAGTAGGTATTTTAAGTTAATTATACTAATGCCCCTTATCTTATTTAACACTCATTCTCAAGTTGGAGCATATATATTAAGCATGCCCAGTTTGGTACAAATATAATTCACAAGAGAACCTCTAAGTGACTTGGTGAGTAAAAAAGCCAATTGATTCTTGGAACCCACTATGTTGTAACTACATCCCCAGAGAACACATTTTCTCTAACAAAGTGGCAATTGATTTTAATGTGCTTGGTTCTCTCATGAAAAACGGGATTAAGAGTAATATGCATTGCAGCTTGATTGTCAAAAATCAATTGCATAGACTTGACCTGAGTAACTCCTAACTCCTTAATTAATTGTTTTAGCCACATTAGCTCACATGTTATGGCCATTGCTCTATATTCAACTTTTGCACTGGACCTGGCGACAATAGTTTATTTCTTACTTTTTCAAGAGACTAGGTTTCTACTAACAAATACATAATATCCAGATATGGATTGCCTGTCACTAGGTGATCTTGCTCTCAGCATCCGTATATCCCACAATTTAATTGTGTCCATGATTCTAATAGAATACATCTCGACCAGAGGTGAATCCAGTGATTGCATGAATCCAGGAACTAACTTACCACACTCACTAAAAATGAAATATCATGATGTGTGACTGTGAGGTAATTAAGCTTCACGACTAGTTGACGGTCAGGGTCAGAAAGAGGCTCTCTCTGTCTCAATAACAATCTAATATTCGGATCCATTGGGGTATCTGTTAGCTTACATCCAAGCATCCCTATCTCCTCTAGCATATCCAAGACATACGTTCTTTGAGAAATATAGATGCTTTGCTTTAACCAAGCTGCCTTAATACCCAAAAAATATTTCAAGGGACCCAAATCCTTAGTCTGAAACTGTTGGTGAAGATGTGCATTCAATTCAGTGATACCAACATCATCATCCCCTGTAAGTACCATGTGATCAACATATACGGCTAGAAGAATGTGGCAGTCAAACTAAGAGTAATAAAAAACAGAATGATCAGCTCCATTACGAGTTAACCCAAACTTAAGAACAACTGAACTAAATTGATCAAACCAAGTTTGAGGAGACTGTTTTGGGTCATATAAGGATTTTTGAAGACGACACACTAGCCCAGACTCCGCCTGAGCAAAAAAGCTAGGAGGTTGCTCCATATACACATCTTCTTATAAATCACCATGAAGGAAGGCATTCTTGATGTCCAGTTGATGAAGAGGCCAGTGAAACATAGCAACAAGGGACAAGAAAAGGCAAATAGAGGAGATCTGAGCAATAGGAGAAAATGTATCGCCATAATCAATACTGAAAACCTGAGTGTATCCTTTGGTAACAAGGCGAGCCTTAAGGAAATCAATCCGATCGTTAGGACCAACCTTATGTAAACCCAGTGACAACCAACAGTAGACTTACCCTTGGGAAGAGGTACCAAGTCCCAAGTCCCAGTGGAATGTAAGGCAATCATTTCTTCAACCATAACAGCCTGCCACCTGGGATGGGAAAGAGCTTCTGGAACAGATTTAGTAAGAGAAATAGAAGATAAGGAAGAAGCAAAAACAGAATATCCAGGAGAGAAAGAATTATATCTAACAAAATGTGAAATGGGATGGAGAGTAGTACAATGACGAGTACCTTTACGAAGAACAATAGGTAAGTCAAGATTAGAAACCGAGGGAGATGAACCAGTGGAGGAAGAACCAATGGGCACAGAGGCTGAGTCAGTGGAGGGCTCCATTGGACTGGCGACGATAGGTGTTGTTGGTGGAGCCACAGGTTGAGGACGTTGCTAATAGGCCTGAAGGTTGGGGTGATCAAGGTGAGATGTAGAGGGTGGTGGGGAAGGAGAAGAGGAAAGGTCAAGAAAAAGAATAGGCAAAGGTAAGCCAGTGGACACAAACTTGGAGAACTTAGATGAAGGGAGAAAATAAGGAGATGACTCAAATAATGGGTCAACTCTAGGGCTGACCAAATCTGAAGCGGGTCGTGGATCCAAGTAGGACAAACCAGATCTGGGTTGAGATTCGGGTGAGAAGCTTGGTCAAAATCATAGCAACTTGGAACTTGAAATTGGAAAACGATGTAAGCAACAACGGCTACGAGGAAGATCGGTGATGGTGGCTGACAGAGAATATGACCAGAGAAAGCTGACAATCGTTCAGTTGCTGGGCGAGGTGATGGAGCAAGGCGGAATCTGAACAGGGCCGATCGACAGTGAGGCATGATTGAATAAAGCAAAAGCGACCAAGAAGTCGACAGTAATGGCGATGGCAACAACGACAACAACGGCAACAGGCAGAGACGAGGAAGGCAACGATGACAGCTGGCTAGCTAGCCGATGATTTCCACAAGGGAATGACCAGCGATGGTGACTGAGACAGAGGTCGAGATGGCAGAGGCTGATCGTTGGCCACGAAGGCAGCCGGTCGAGCTATAGAGAAGGCCGACGACCGCGGTAAAGGCGACTAACAGTGACTGGGATTAGGGTTAGGGTTGTGGCTCTAATACCATGTGAATAAAATAATGTATGTATTTCACCAAATGTATAATACAAGAAAATATATATATATAAAGGATTTTAAGTTAATTACACTAATACCCCTTACTTATCTTATTTAGCAGTTGTCATCGACCACCCTTCACTCTAATTCCTCTTGTCGTCTTATCAACCCAAATTTCGATGAGCCAAATCTACTGACCCAAATCTAAGTCAAATCTTGTTGTCTTATGCAATATCCTCGTCATCAGCTATCTTTCGTGCATCTCAAATCTGATCTTCATCCATGCCAGCCAATGATACCCTAGTCACTAAGATCTTAGTGACCATCATTGTCTTACATTTTTTTGGCACACCTATTATTAACACGAAAAACCTAAATGGCCAAAATTACCCCACTTGGTCTTGCCATAGATATTTGGTTTCTTAGTCAAAGAATTGAGGATCACTTGACCAAGACAATTGTTGATATTCCTACGAACCATCGACTAACATGGAAAAAAGTGGATGCCTAGTTATTATGCTGCTTGCGATAGATAATTAAACCCACCCTAATGCCCATTTTTTGCCCTCTTCATGCATGTAGGGCCCTTTGGAATTATGCCAGTGAGTTGTACACTAGTGACATAACTTGTATCTACGACGTTAATAGTGCATTATTTTGTCTACAACATAATGAGTCAAACATGATGACATATTTAGGTAAGTTTTAGGCCACAATTATTGAATTCAATGAGGTTATGCCATTTGATGCAAATATAAAAAAGCAACAAAAACAGTGGGATCAGGTGATTATTGTTCTTTGCCTTCAAGGCATTTGTTTAAAGCTTGAGCTTGTCAAAACATAGATTCTAGGTAGTACCTCTCTTTCGCCCTTGATTGAGGTCTTTGCTAGATTACTTCACTCTTCGTCCTCTACTATTGATCGTGGTGGTTCAGTTCTTAGAGAACAGTTTTCCCTTTGCACAACTCAAACTGGATCCCATCCTAATCGCGGAGGTAATGGAAGGAGTTGTTGTAGTGGCCATGGTGGTTAATCTTGGTCCCAATGTACCTACTATAATTGTCAAATTATGGGATAATTGGCTATGATCTCAAGAGATTCATTAGTTAAATCATCCTTGATTTATTCCTAATCTAATCTTTAGTTTTTTGGAAAGTATTATTTGTCCTCATGTAGATACTTTCCTATCCTTGATACGGGAAATCTGTTTGTATCTTGTACAACTTAGTTTTTCCCCATTGTTAGCATGTGTAATCTTTCCAATGTTGTAACTTAATTCCCTATTAATTGGGCAATCTCATTCATGCAAAATGTAAGAAAGAATTCTAGTATAATTTTTCACATGGTATCAGAGTCATAACTTAATCCTTTTCCGGTTGTCTATTGTGTGCCTTCATTGCCACAGTTGTCTTCCTTTGCCATGTTTCTTTATCGACCTTCTGTAGCCTTATACCACGTCTAAAATCTCTAAAACAACATTTCCCATCTCTACAAGAGAATGCTATACCCTTCGAACAACCAACTGGCGGTGCTCTTGCTAGCGAGCTACCAACGATGCATTACTCATACTGACTGGATGGCAGAAATTACCTTTAGTGGTCGCAATTAGTGAGAACATTCTTAAAGGGTTGAGGGAAAATAACTCATCTTACTGGACCAGCACCTAAGAACTCTAATCCAACATTTATTGCATTTGATATAGAGGACTCAGTGCTGGTGTCTTAGCTTTGGAGTTCTATGTTCCCAGAGGTAAGCAAGATGTGAAGCTTAGGAAGAAAACCCTAGCTGTTAATATTGCTAGAAATGTACTTAAATCAAGGGAGATTTGACTTTGATCCTAGAATATTCTAGGATTTATGTTTTATGTAAATATAGTAAGTAAAAGATGTAAATTAGGATGCTGTCTATATTTAGTTTATTTCTTTCCTTCTTTGTTCATAATCCTCTCTTTAAAAGAGGATGTTGTTCTTGCTTATTTGAATCAATCAAGCTATATTATCCTTGATTAGTTATAAGATGGTATCAGAGCCTCAGATTAAATCTCAGCCATCCATTACCTAGGCCCTTTGCCCTTTGCCATACCTTGCAACTGTCGGAGCCTCTCTATTGGCCGCTGAAGCTTGAAGCTGGCCATTTTCAGTCAATCGGTCGCGGCCACGCAGATCTCCTAGCCGTCACTGCTCTCTGGGTCTACTAGTTGCTGCTACCCAAGGTCGTTTTCTCTCCATTGTCATTCTCCAAGATCGTTTCTACCTCCTGCGAGTGCAAGTTCTCTCTGGGCGAGATCGTTTCAACCGCCAGATCGTTTCAGGAAGGAGACACCCACTTCGATTGGGTCTGTTGGGTTTGCTTTAGCCACCAATTGCTTGCGGTCTCTCTGCCTCAGCCACCTACTGCCTTGGCCATTGTCCAGATCTTCGTAACCCTATTGTTCCTTAGTCTTTTTTTCCAGTGATAAGCTATGTCGGAAGTTACTTTTGAAACTACCCTAAACCCTACTGCTACCATTCAAACAAAAATTCCAGCAACCCAGCCAAACCATTCTAGCTCCCATTCTGTCCAAATCACCACCATTCGTTTAAATGGTGATAATTTTCTTCGTTGGTCTCAATCTGTCTGGATGTATATTTGCGGGCAAGGAAAAATTGGCTACATCACGGGAGACAAGATGGAACCTGCAATGGATGACCCAGCCATTCCATTTGAGATGCTGAAAATTCTATGGTCATGACTTGGCTAGTCAATTCTATGGATGAAGAAATTAGTTCCAATTATATGTGTTATCCTACTGCTAAGAAATTGTGGGATAATGTAAATCAGATGTACTCTGACCTGGGTAACCAATCTCAGGTTTTTGAGTTAACTTTGAAGCTGGGAGAGATTCGGCAAGGAGATGATTCTGTTACTAAGTACTTCCATTCTTTGAAGAGATTGTGGCAAGATCTTGACCTCTTCAACACTTATGAGTGGAAATCTACTGAAGATTGCAATCACCACAAGAAACTGGTTGAAGATGGTCGTATTTACAAGTTTCTTGCTGGTCTTAATATCGAATTTGATGAGGTGCGAGGGAGGATTATTGGTCGATCTCCCCTTCCTCCTATTGGTGAAGTATTTGCTAAGGTTAGAAGGGAAGAAAGCCGAAGGAGTGTCATGCTTGGCAAAAAAACTGTTGGTGAGTTGATTGAAAATTCTGCGTTGTTTACTGCTTCTACTGCCTTCAAGGCTGCAAATTACCAGCGTTGGAGCAATGAACGGCCTCGGGTCTGGTGTGACCATTGCAACAAGCCACGCCATACTCATGAGACCTGCTGGAAAATTCATGGCAAACCTGCAAATTGGAAGAGCAACAAGCAAGGAGACAAGGGCAGTAATCGTGGGGTCCCTATTGCAAATGAGGTTGACACAAGTCCCTTCAACAAAGAGCAGATTGATCAACTCTTGAAGCTGTTACAATCCAGTTCCTCATCTAGTATTCCTAGTGTTTCCTTGGCGGTAGAAAACCTAAAGCTCTTTCTTGTCTACATTCCTCTCCATGGGTTATTGACTCTGGAGCCTCCGATCATATGACTAGTTCTCCTTATTTATTTAATACCTATCATCCTTGCTCTGGCAATGAAAAAATCAGAATTGCCGATGGAAGTTTTTCATCTATTGTAGGAAAAGGAATTATTAAACTAACCGAGAAAATTAATCTCAATTATGTCCTTCATGTTCCTAACTTGGCCTACAATCTTTTGTCTGTTAGTAAACTTTGCAAAGATTCTAACTGTCGTGTTACCTTTTTTGAATCCCATTGTGAATTCCAGGACCAGAACTTGGGGACAATGATTGGGCGTGCTAGGATGATTGAAGGTCTTTACCACTTTGATGAAATTTCGTCTGGTAATAAAAAAGCTCAGGGCTTTAGTAGTACTAGTTCAATTCCTGTTCACGATACAATTATGCTATGGCATCTAAGACTAGGACATCCTAGTTTTGCCTATTTGAAACGTTTGTTTCCTGAATTATTTAAAGGAATGAATTGTTCTTCTTTTCAATGTGAAAGTTGCATTTTAGCAAAAAATCATCGTTCTATGTATTTACCAAAACCCTACCAAGCATCCAAACCTTTTTATATAATTCATAGTGATGTTTGGGGTCCATCTAAAATTTCTACTCTATCTAGAAAAAAATGGTATGTTTCCTTTATAAACGATCATACCCGTTTGTGTTGGGTTTATTTGATGCACAAAAAATCTGAAGTGGAATATTTATTCAAAAACTTTTACACTATGATTGAAAACCAATTTCAAACCAAAATTGGCATTTTACACTCTGACAATGGCACCGAGTATTTCAATGAGCACTTGGGGGATTTTTTGAAAACCAAAGGTATTCACCACCAATCTACTTGTCGACATACTCCTTAACAAAATGACATTGCTGAACATAAAAAAAAACATTTACTCGAAGTAACACGTGCCATCCTGTTTTCTATGCATATTCCAAAATACTTATGGGGTGAAGCTGTTTTAACGGCATCCTATTTGATAAACAGGATGCCTACTAAAGTATTAAAGTACCAAACACCCCTTGAGTGTCTAAAAGATTTTTTTCCCAACACTAGATTGCATTCGGACCTCCCTGTCAAAGTTTTCGAATGTACTGTGTATGTTCATATCCCTGCTCAATTTCGCTCAAAACTTGATCCTCGGGCTGTCAAATGTGTTTTCTTGGGCTATACCTCTCAAAAAAAGGGCTATAAGTGTTATGATCCTCTCACAAAAAAGATCTACGTGAGTATGGATGTCTCCTTTGTTGAAAACAAACCCTATTTTTCCAAAAATTTCCTTCAGGGGGAGAAACATGAAGATGAAGACAATTTTTGGGATGTTTCTGCCCCTCTTCCAAACGCAATCTGTCCTACTCAGGAATCGCATGTTTCTGATAATAGTCACGTAGGAGATTCTAGTTCCTTGATGCCAAGTAAAGGGGTTTCACGAGCAGGGGGAGAATTACTACAAACTGATCATCATGATCTAAATTTTGAGCTTCAGGTTTATACTAGGAAGAGATTTCATCAAATGAACAAAGACTTGAATGTCAATCCTGCACAAAATCAGCCTGAAAACCCGAGAAATGGCACTGTAAGTTCAGGAAATCTCACTTCAACATTTAGTCCACCTTCTTCCACTTTACCTAATAGTTCTCAAGTTGATTCTTTAACTATTTCCAATCACTTACCTACTATTTTTGATCTTGATGTTCCTATAGCAATTAGGAAAGGTGTCAGAAGTTGCACTAAATATCCTATTGCTAAATATCTCTCCTACCACAGACTATCAAAGAATCATAAGGCTTTCACATCTAAGATTTCGCACTTGTTTGTGCCAAGGAATATATAGGAAGCTTTGGATGATCCAAACTGGAAATTAGCAGTTATAGAGGAGATGAATGCTCTAAGGAGAAGTGGTACTTGGGAGTTAGTTAACCTGCCCAAAGACAAAAAAGTAGTAGGGTGTAAATGGGTGTTTACAATAAAATGTAAGGCGGACGGGAGTGTTGATAGGTGCAAAGCCAGACTAGTAGCTAAAGGCTTCACTCAGACTTATGGGATTGATTATCAGGAGACCTTTGCTCCTGTTGCAAAAATAAACTCTATTAGAGTCCTGTTGTCTCTTGCAGTAAATTCAGATTGGCCTCTACACCAACTTGATGTCAAAAATGCGGTTCTTAATGGTGATCTTGAAGAGGAGGTCTTCATGAGCTTGCCACCGGGATTCGAAAATAAACTTGGGAGTGACAAAGTATGTAGACTGAAGAAATCCCTGTATGGTCTCAAACAGTCCCCAAAAGCATGGTTCGAACGCTTTGGAAAGGCAGTTACTAGTTATGGCTTCCTTCAAAGTCAGGCAGATCACACTATATTTTATAAACACTCAAAAAATGGTAAAGTTGCAATATTGATTGTTTATGTTGATGACACTATTTTAACTGGTAATGATGAGACAGAGTTAGCAGTCCTCAAGCAGAAACTTGCAAAGGAGTTCCAAATCAAGGACTTGGGGATCCTAAAATACTTCCTTAGAATAGAGTTTGCAAGATCCAAAGAAGGCATATTTGTTAATCAGAGAAAATATGTTCTTGACCTTCTTAGAGAAACAGGTTTACTTGGTTGCAGGGTGTCAGAGACTCCCATCGAGCCTAATGTGAAACTATATGCTGCCAAAGCTGAAGAAGTAAAGGACAAGGAACAATATCAGAGACTTGTGGGCAGATTAATCTACTTGTCTCATACGCGACCTAACATTGCTTTTGCAATAAGTATGGTGAGTCAATTCATGCACTCACCAAGGCCAGAGCATTTTGAAGCAGTCTACAAAATCCTAAGATATCTGAAAGGGACTCCTGGAAGAGGCTTACTGTTTAAGAAACATGGCCACTTGCAAGTTGAGATCTACACTGATGCAGATTGGGCAGGAAGTGTTAATGATAGGAGATCTATTTCAAGCTACTGTTCTTTTGTTGGGGGAAACCTAGTTACCTGGCGAAGCAAAAAACAAAATGAGGTGGCTAGAAGTAGTGCAGAAGCAGAATTCAGAGCTGTTGCTCATGGAATTTGTGAGGGAATGTGGATCAAAATGATACTTGAAGAACTGAAGTTTCCTCAGTCGAAACCAATAAAAGTCTATTGTGACAACAAGGCTGCCATCTCTATTTCTCATAATCCGGTGTTACATGATCGTACAAAACATATAGAAGTGGACAAACATTTCATCAAGGAGAAGCTCGATGCTGGAATAATATGCATGCCATATCTTCCAACAACTGAACAAATTGCTGATGTTCTAACTAAGGGTCTTCACAAGAAGCAATTTGATAAATTTATTGGCAAGCTAGTTATGGAAGACATCTACAAGCCAGTTTGAGGGGGAGTGCTGGAAATATGCTTAAATCAAGGGAGATTTGACTTTGATCCTAGAATATTCTAGGATTTATGTTTTATGTAAATATATTAAGTAAAAGATGTAAATTAGGATGCTGTCTATATTTAGTTTATTTCTTTCCTTCTTTGTTCATAATCCTCTCCTTAAAAGAGGATGTTGTTCTTGCTTATTTGAATCAATCAAGCTATATTATCCTTATCCTTAATTAGTTATAAGAAATATGTATCTACCATACATTAAACTCATAGACTATACACCTATATATATACAAAAAACAAACGGGCCATGGGCCATGGGTTCTAACATAAGATTAACCCTAGGTGTACTATATAAATATAACCATATAACTCAACACAAGAATTATATGTTTCTATCTATAGCCAAGGATATTTGGGAAACAGTTAAGGAGGACTTATTCTAAGGTGCAAGATGTATCTATTGTCTTTGAGATTAAAACAAAAATTAGTAATACTAAGAAAGGTCACTGTCAGTAACCGATTACTACAATCGGATGAATGGTTTTTGGCTTGAGTTAGATGATTACCAGGATATTAAAATGGTGTGTAGTGAAGATGTTGTCATTCTCATTTCCATGCTTGAAAGAGATAGGATTGTAGAGTTTTTGGTTGGACTTAATCCTGAGTATGATCAGGTAAGGGTATAGATTCTTACTAGAGAGAAGTTGTCATCTCTGAATGAGGTGTTCTTCATAATTCATAGTGAAGAACATAAGAGGATAGCAATGTTTAATGATCCTAATTTTGAGGGGTTAGCTATGGTGTCTAACAAGGAGCAGGGATCTTGGTCTAAGTTATAGTAAGGAATGAATGATTTTCACTCTAAGTCATAGAACCAAAGGGTCTATGGCATTCATACTACAAGAAACTGAAACATACTAGAGAGACATGCTTTAAGTTGCATGGGAAAGAGAATGTTTTAAGCAAGATGGGAGGATTCGGAAACTTGCAGTCCAGAAATCAAGCACAGGTTCATCTTACAACCAAAGTGATGTAGTGTGTAGCACGTGTGTGAAGAAAACACATCAAAATAAACTCTTGAAAGAACAAATTTCAATGACCGAAGCTTAGCTTTCAAGAAGACGCAAAAATAAGGCTGTTTTGCTAAGAAAACCCAAATAGGTTGTTGAAATTTTTATTGAGAAAATTATTACAACCCCTAACTTCTAAGTATATTTATAGTGTTTGGCTAATCTAAATCCATCTAATATTTGTAACTAAAATTCAACTAGAATCCTAATAGAAATAAATCCTAAGTAAAAGTCAACTAGAATCCTAATAAAAATAAAACCCTAATGAAACATAAAATAAAATCCTAAATCAAGTAGAAACACGAAATAGAATCATAAATTAAGTAGAATCCTAAAGCATATGAAGTGTTAAAATACTATTCTGGCGCTACTGTCCTAGCAATACTGTTCCAGCGTGGTTGGGTTGGCCTTGGGCCTGGTCTTGATCGGTGACCATATCATAAAGAGCAAAAGGGAACTAATAGAAAAGGATAAGTTTACTAGCACTTCTAATTTGGGTGAGTTAAATGCTGAAGAAATCAGTAAACTAAAATCTTTCCTAAAGACTATTCAAGATGGATCATCCTCTCTAGCCCAAACAGGTATGTGTTTTAATTCTAAGTCCTTTACTACCTCACATACTATTAAGAATGACTTATGGATCTTGGATTCTGGGGCTACAGACCACATGACCTATGACCTAAATGCTTTTGCAACCAATACCCCAGGTAGCTAGTTCCAAACGAATAATGGCAGCTAATGGTCATACAGCCCCTATAGCAGGTCAAGAAAGTGTGTTTTTGAACCCCTCACTTCCTGTCCAACATGTCCTTCATGTGCCTAGCCTCTCCACCAACCTAATTTTTGTTCATCAGCTTATTAAAAACCTTAACTTCCATTTGGTTTTTTCTCCACATACTTGTGTATTTCAGGAACTGGACTTGAGCAGTATGATTGGTGCTGCTGAGAAACGAAATGGGTTGTACTACTTGAAGAGAGATTGTGAGCTTCCTACCAAGAATCAACCTATCCTAGCCTGCTCATCACAACCTACTCCTACCAAGACTGATGTCTGGGTTCAGCATTTTAGATTAGGCCATCCTCCTTTCATCTTGTTAAAAACTATGTTTCCTTCTCTATTTCATGGGTTAGATATTACTGATTTTCACTATGATATGTGTGAATTTTCTAAACATCATCGGGTATCTTATTCAATTAGCAATAAACTCTCGTCCATTCCTTTTTCCTTGGTGCATTCTAATGTTTAGGGGCCATCTAGGATTCCTAATTGTTTTGGGGCTAGATGGTTCATTTCATTTATTGATGATTGCACACATGACTTGGGTGTACCTATTAAAGGGTAAGGCATCCATTAGCAATATTCTGCCACTATTCCATAAGATGATTTCTGCCCAATTTGAAGTTTCCATTCGGAGATTCCAGATTGATAATGCAGGAGACTATTTTAATCAACACCTACATCTACTTTTTCAGCAAGAAGGTATCATCCATGAATCTTCTTCCATTGATACTCCACAATAGAATGGGGTTGCTGAAAGAAAAATGAGGCATTTACTTAATGTTACTCGAGCCCTTATACATCACCATCATGTTCCTAAGTATTTTTGGGGAGAGGCAATATTGATTGCAGCCTATCTTAATGACCGAGTTCCTTCTAAATTATTGCAAAATCTTAGCCCCTTTTAGGGTTTGTCCTCTCACTTTCTTGAAATTGGTATTCATGCCTCTCTTCCCCTCAAAGTGTTTGGTTATGTGCCTTTTGGTCACATTTCTAAACACCACCGGGATAAATTTGGTCCTAGAGCACTTAAATTCATTTTTCTTTATTATTCTCCTACTCAAAAAGGCTATAAGTGCTATCATCCTCCAACTCGAAAATTCTTTGTGTCCAAGGATGTTACCTTTGTTGAAACTCAGTCCTTTTTTGGGTCTCCTCTTCTTAGACACCAGGGGGAGACAGTCACTGGTGACCATGGAGATCTTCCCACTTTGGACTTGAACTTGGACTTGGCACAACCTAACACTACACCAAAGTTGGTCTCAACTGCACCTGATCCATAGAATAGTTCTAACCTACCTGTGCTAGAGTCCTTGAGTTCCGTTGAGTCATCACCAAAACTAGGTTCAAGTTCTTTTCTTCCAACACAACCATTGATGCCATCACCTGCTAGGTTTAGGGGTTCACCCTATGTCTTCAAGAGAAGAGTTCAGCCTATTTCATGTTCTTAGCAGGAATCAACATTTGTTCCAAAGCCAGGTATTGAACCACCTCGGTCACCTATTCATTCTAATCCTACTCCCAATGATTTGGATTTACTTATTGATATTAGAAAAAGAGTTAGAAGTTGCTCTCAGCATCCCTTGGCCAATTACATCTCCTATCACTGGCTCTCACCAAAGCATAAGAGTTTCTTGTCTTCCCTTGACTCCATAACCATTCCTAAGACAATTGAGGAGGCTTTACAGGACCAGAATTGGACACAGGCTATGCAGGAAGAGATGAGAGCCTTAGAGAAGAATTAACATGGGAGATGGTTCCTAGACCAAAGGGGGTTCAACCTGTGGGCTGCAAATGGGTGTTTAATTTGAAGTACAATGCAGATGGCACCTTAGAGAAACATAAGGCTTGGTTAGTTGCCAAGGGATACACACAAACTTATGAAATAGATTACTTGGAGACATTTGCTCCAACGGAAAAAATGACTACAGTTCGGATACTTCTATCACTGGCTAGCTGTTGTGGTTAGGAGTTACAACAATTTGATGTGAAAAATGCCTTACTCCATGGTGATCTAGAGAAAGAAGTGTTTATGGAGTCACCTTCAGGTTGCACTAGAGGGATTTCAAACAAGGTATGCAGGTTGAAAAAGGCTCTCTATGGGTTGAAGCAATCCCCAAAAGCCTGGTTCAACAAATTTTCCAAAGCTATGAGATAGATAGGATTTAAGCAAATTAGGGGAGATCACACTCTTTTCATTAAACACTCCGAGAATGATAGAGTGATAGCTTTGCTTGTGTATGTGGATGATATTATAGTCACTAGAAATGATGTTAAGGAACAAAAGCAGCTGAAGGAAAGTTTGGCATGTGCATTTGAAATTAAAGATCTTGGTAAGCTCAAGTATTTCTTGGGAATAGAAGTAGCCTACTCTAAAGATGACATCTTCCTTTCTCAAAGGAAGTATATTATGGATTTGTTAAAGGAAATTGAGTAGTTAGGAGGAAGAGCAGCTAGTACACCAGTGGAACCAAACCTCAAATTAGGGGAGAGGCCTAACTATCAGCTGGTAGACAAAGGAAGATACCAAAGGTTGGTGGGGCGTCTAATCTATTTATCCTATACAAGGCCTGACATTGCATTTGCTATCAGCATGGTTAGCCAATTTATGCACAGCCCAATAGAAGAGCACATGCAAGCAATGAGGAGGATTTTGTGCTATCTAAAGGCAACACCGGGAAAAGGGATTCTATTTAAATCAAGGGATAACTTGGCTGTTATCGGATACACAAATGCTGATTATGGGAGTTCTCTTGTGGATGGAAGGTATACGACAGGATATTGTGTGTTTCTAGGAGTGAATCCAATGTCCAAAGGAGTAAAGCAGAGTATAGTGGCTAGGTCTAGTGCAGAGGCTGAATTTTGAGCTAAGGCCCTTGGTCTATGTGAGTTGTTGTGGCTAAAGATTGTTGCAGATGATCTAAGGATTACTAGTCATGGTCCAATCAAATTGTTTTGTGACAACAAATCAGCTATCAGCATTGCACATAATCTAGTGCGACATGATCAGACAAAACATGTTGACATAGATCGGCATTTCATAAAGGCGAAATTAGAGGCTGGGTTGATTTGCATACCCTTTGTTTCTTTTGAAAATCAATTGGCTGATATATTGACAAAGGGATTGCCTGCCAAGAGATTTGTAGAACTTCTATGCAATCCTTGATTTATTCCTGATCTAATCTTCAGTTTTTTGGAAAGTATTATTTGTCCAGATTTAGATACTTTCCTATCCTTGATATAGGAAATCTTTTTATATCTTGTACAGCTTACTTTTTCCTTATTGTTAACACGTGTAATCTTTCCAATGTTGTAACTTAATTCCCTATTAATAGGGCAGTCTCATTCATACAGAATGTAAGAAAGAATTCTAGTCTATTTTTCCACAAATATACAGACTCATTCTCTTATGCATTTATCCTTCTACCCAAGTGCTGTTTTCAATTAGTCAGTTACCCTAATTCATACTTGAGCAAACCTTCTTGTTAGGCAGCGAAATTCATCCTTTATTCGAGTAAGTTTATCATCCTTACTTGAGTAAACCCACTTGCTGATCACTGTTTATATCCTTTGAAACTAAAATCTGAAGCCCTTTCTACCTTTGTTCAGTTTAATAAACTTGCTGAACTTCAGTTTAACACTAGAACATTTTCAGTCCGACAATGGTGGGGAGTTTAAAGTTTTTCTTCCTCATTTTCAGCCACATGGAATTTTACCTAGACTTCCTTGTCCTCACACTCACCAACAAAATGGTGTTGCTGAGAGAAAGCATAGACACATTGCTGAAACAGGTTTAACCCTGTTTGCTCATGCATGTATGCCCTTAAAATTCTGGGTAGAAGCCTTTCAAACTGCAGTTTTTCTCATTAACCTATTACCTCATTCAGCTCTAAAGTTTTCTTCTCCTTTTGAGCTGCTCTATAACAAGCATCCAAATTATTCCATTTTCAGCCGCTTGGGTGTGCTTGTTTTCCTTATCTTCAACCCTATAACCATCATAAATTTTACTTTCATTCTTCTAAGTGTGTTTTCATTGGATATAGGCAAATGTATGCTGGATACAAATGCTTACATCCTTAATGAAGAATCTATATTTCCAGACTTGTCATTTTTAAGACTTTAAGACTTTGTTTAAACATCGTTTAATCTCCTATTCACCAACACTCAGTTTCTAGTTTACCAATCACATTCTTCAGCCTTTCATTTCCTTGTTCTTCTATGGCACTACTTCCTGGTACCTCTCCTTCTCAATAAGAACACTTCTTTTACATCTCAGCAATCTCTCAATTCAATTCCAGTTCCTCTTCTGCCTACTTCCCAACCAAAACCTAATCCTCTTCCTTGCTCGGTTCATCCTATGATTACCAGATCAGAGAGCAAGTTACTCATGTCTCCTTCTACCATTTCACCTGTTATTCCATCAGTTGCCTTAGTGAATGAACGGGAGCCTTGTTCAGTTAAAGATGTTTTATTAGATCCTAGATGGTTCATGGCTATGCAAGAGGAATTTGCTGCCTTGCAGAATAACAAGACCTGGGAACTTGATACACAATCTATTGATATCAATCTGATTGGTTGTAAATGGATCTTTCGGGTCAAATTATAAATGGGATGGTTCAATTCTTAAGTACAAAGTTAGATTTGTTGCTAAAGGCTTTCATCAAACACCTGGCATTAACTATTCTAAAAATTTTCAGTCAAGTGATTAAGGCTCCTACTATTTTGGTTCTTATCTCTCTGTCAGTTACATTTGCCCAGGATATTCAATAGATTGATGTAAATAATGTCTTTCTTAATGGAGATTTAGAAGAAATTGTTTATATGTTTCAACCTGAGGGGTTTGACGATTCTAAGTATCCTGATCATTTGTGTAGACTTAAGAAGTCTCTTTATGGACTTAAACAAGTTGTTTATATGTCTCAACCTGAGGGGTTTGACGATTCTGAGTATCCTGCTCATATGTGTAAACTTAAGATAAGAAGTCTCTTTATGGACTTATACAAGTCCTACAAGCATGGTATACCATACCTAAGACTGCTCTTAAATCTTGGGGTTTCCAAAATGCAGTTTTTGTTGCCTCTTTGTTCATTAAAAAGTGCAGTCAGTTGTTTTGTTTGTTTTGGTTTATGCTGCTGATATTCTTGGGACTAGTTTCGACCATGCATTCTTACAATCTTTCATTTGTGATCTTGATGCTGCTTTTGTCCTCAAACTCTTGGTTCAGTGAGTTACCTTTCTGGGTTTTGAAGCTCACAGATTGTACAGGCTTATATCTCACACAGTCCAAGTATACTACCAATTTGTTGGTCAAAGCCAGTAAGGAGAATTGTAAACCTAGTCCTACACCTTTTACAGTTGGTACTCAGCTTACTGTTGAGGGTGATCTATTTTTTAATCCTACTTTATATAGAAAACTTTTTGGTCCCCTTCAGTATCTGACCTACACTAGGCCAGATATTGCATTTACAGTGAATAGGTTGAATTAATTTCATGTGGCTCCTAAACAGCAACATTGGAAAGGCTTATAAGAGACTACTAAGGTACCTTAAAGGTACTTTTGGACTGGGACTTTTCTTCACTCCCTCATCTCACTTAAATATTGAGCTATACACAAATGCAGATCATGCTGGCTATATGGTTACCAGAAAATCTAGAAGTGGTCTGTGTGTCTATTTGGTTGGAAATTTACTTATTTGGAGTTCTAAGAAACTCAGTAGTGGTAAGATCAGTTGGTGAAGCAGAATACAAAGCTCTAGCTCAAGTAATCACAGAAGTGTTGTGGTTAAAGTCCTTGTTTTCTGAGCTTGATTATCCTTTTCCCAAATCATCTGTACTATGACATGACAATATTTGCAGCAAAAAGTATAGCTAGAAATCCTGTTTTTCATTCTTGGACTAAACATATTGAGATTGATATTCATTTTGTTGGGGAAAAAGTTGAAAATGGTGATGTTGATATCAGATATGTCCCATATGAGCATCAGACAAAAGATATTTTTTTACAAAGGGGCTTTCTCAGGGTAGTTTCTTATCTTTGTGTTACAAGTTATGTTTGAAGATTTCTCCTCGATTTCCTTTAAAGGACAGTGCTGAAGACGGAATTTTAAAAGATTTTAAGACTCAAGCAAGAAGAGCACAATGCTTCTATGCAAGGTACCAGGTGTCTTTTGAAGGGGAATGTTAAGGAGAATATTACTTCTAATTGTGAAGGATAGAGGGAGTAGAGAATACAAGGAGGAGAATTTATTCAGTTTCTTGTTTTGTGGACAATTTATTTGCGGTTTCCTACTTAGCTTATGTGGCAGTCAGTTTGTTACATACGGAAAACACAACTAGTATTATGTTTGTTACTGACAGCTGGCTTGTCAGGTTGTTGAATAACAGAGACCAGTATATAAACTCACTGCTCTTGCTGCAATATTCATTCAATTCAGTCTGTACAGTTTTGATTCTCTCTCTTTATTTCCTTTTAATTTATGTTTTCTCTCTAGCTCTTACACGTAAGAACTAACATTTTATTTTGGGTACCATGTCATAGATATGTCACAACAAACATGCCAAGTGGTGTGTTCTAATTTTTTTATTATTATTATTATTTTTCTTGATATATCTAGGGTGTGTGGCAAACATTTGGGGTTCTATATATAATTTTTCAAAACTTAGTTCAGAGCAAGGTATGCAAATATAGTTTTTTTTTTTTTTTTTTTTTTGTGTATGGAATAGAAGAAAAGGACAACTTGAGGTTTAGGGTCCCTTTGGCACTAGTTTCTTTTGCTCTTCCTTTGGTTAAAAAAAAAAAAGGGCAATTGGCTGCTAGCTTTTTTGGCTCAAAAAAAGAGCTTTTTGGGCAAGAAAATATAGAAGGCTAAGAAAAGGGACTTTTTTTTTATAAATAAAACTTCTACAATTTAAAATTTTATTTAAAACATAGTACATATTTCAAACTATTTACAAAATAACGCTGCAAATTTTTCCAAGTTAGCATTCACAATAAATTAATGCCAACCATCTACATGAAACTCGCTATTAATACGAGTGAGTAACTAGCTGACTAAAATGGCTGCATGGACCTTGCTACTACTAATGGTGAGTGTCATGTGACTAAAATGACCAAGGTTGCATTTCTCCATCATGGATACTAATCGGGGAGAGATTGTAGCATTTGTATAAAAGTTTCAAATCAGTAGCATTTTTTAAATAAGTTTTAAGATGGTTGTATATAAAAAAAAATAAAAAAATTTCAAACTTTTTACAAAAATGCTGCAAATTCTTCCAATTTAATATCTACAATGAATTAATGCTAGCTAGCTGCATGAAACTTACTCCTAATAGGAGTGAGTAACTAACTGGCTAAAATGGTTGCAAGGAACTCGCTACTCCTAGTAGCGAGTTCCATGCAGCTAAAATGGCCACCCTTGCATTTATCCACCGTGGATGCTGATTAGGGAGAGATTGTAGCATTTTTAGAAAAATTTCAAATCAGTACCATTTTTTAAAAAAGTTTTAAGATTGTAGTATTTAAAGAAATCCAAAAAACAAGAAAAAAAGTACAAAAATGACTTCCTTTTTTGGGCAATTTTCAGTAGAATGAAGAAAATATTTTCACTTTTATGTTAAAGTATAATATTTATCTTATTCTAGGGATATTGCTATCATTTTCTAAATTATTTTACATTGAAAATGACAAAGAAAAGCCAAACACTCCATAATAGCCTTTTTTCTTAAGGCAGACTTCTTTTTTGTTTTTTTATTGGTTTGCAAGGCAACTTTTTCACACACAAAAAAAAAATCAGTGTCAAATGAGCCCTTAATTTCTTTCAAACTATAGACATTGTGTGATGGAAAGAGCAGGCTCTTTTCTCTTTCCCTCTGCCCCCACCCTGCCTCTATCTCTATATTCCTCCTCCTCACTCTCTTTCCCTCTCTTTCAATTTTCAGTGAAATCACTCTTCTTTCTTCATGACCTCCAACCAAGCCAGCTGTGGTAGTGATCACAACTCCAACAGTGCCTCATCCTATGATGACAACTCCAATAAAATGTATTGTTAGTTTTTATGGATTAGTAGGCATAATGTTATTATGTTTATATAGTAATTATTATGGATTGAATGAGTGTCTTCATTGTTGAGTCAGTGGTATTCTTTTTAATATTTATATATTATTATCTTTGTGGTTGAAATAGAATATTCATATTGGATTGGTGGTAATTCTTTTAATATTGTTGGCTCTTTTTGGTTCTTTTGTCCATAAACATTATTATCAAAAAATATAAAAACATTCTCTTTTTTCTGTATCCATTTCATATCCTTATCCATGTGTGTATATATACACAATTCAAATTGTTATATCCTGTGTTAAATTCTTCGTTGTCTTCTCTGTTTCTTTTTTAAGATGAGAGAATTGTTCCAAGATTTGGCTCCATTGTTGTGGAACTCCTTTGGTACTATTATTATACTCTTACAGGTATGCTCCATACTACTGCTCATTACACTTTTTTCTTAGTCAGTTTTGTGAGAAGATAGAATTGGCTGAATGCCTAAGAGCAAGAGTCTCAGTTTTAATTTATATTTATAATAATGTGGAACATATTTACAGCAGAAAATTAGGCAAAGAATTATGCCTGAAATACAGCCTGTCAAATCAACCTATAAATCAGTCTATCCAATCAGCCTATAAATCAGTCTATCAAATCAGCTAATCAGCATGGTTAACTATACAATAAATACAACATTCAACATTCCCCCTCAAGCTGGAGTATACATGTCATATGCACCCAGCTTGGTACACATGTAAGTTATCCTTGGCCCACGGAGGGATTTAGTGAAGATATTGGCTAGTTGGTCATTAGAGTTCACAAATGCAATAACGATATCTTTTGAAAGAACCTTCTCTCTAACAAAGTGGCAATCTATTTCTATATGTTTGGTTCTTTTGTGAAAAACTAGATTAGAGGCAATGTGAAGAGCTTTCTCATTATCACAGATCAACTCATTTGCCTTATGTCTCCAAATTTAAGTTCTTGAAACAATTGCTTCAACCTTATGAGTGCACAGGTTTCTAAAGCCATAGCTTGATATTCAGCTTGCTTGGTCAAGTGATCTTCATGCCCCTGGCCTATGAACCACAACTCAATGGCAGCAACCCAGATAGATCTTTAGCAGCACCAATAATTCATAGGTACTGATAGGGGTTCCAGTAAAAACAGAGGTAAAAGTGGGAGAATTCATTGCCATGTCAGAAGTAACCTTTGTGGATGTCATAATGAGAGAACAGACTAGAAGGTTTGGCATTGTCCAGTGAAGGACGCGACGGCACATGAAGCGCGTGAAAAAGTTATGCAGGCTCGAGATTTCAAGAATAGGCCGACTGGAATTTTCTGATGCACACCATAACTAAAATTCCCAATAGGGAATGCACCTCTAGTGGAGCACAGCAGGAAAGAGAAGAAAGGCACCGCTGGAGGGATAGCATAGTGGGAAAGAATTTTCTCACACTTGCTCTGATACCATGTGGGAAGAGAGAATTGGCTGAATGCCTGAGAGCAAGAGTTTCGTTTTTAATCTATATTTATAATAATGTGGAATGTATTTAAAGCAAAAAATTAGGCAAAGAATTATGCCTGAAATACAGCCCGTCAAATCAACCTATAAAGCAGTCTATCAAATATACATCAACCTATAAATCATCCTACAGAATCAACTAATCAGCTGAGTCAATTATACAATAAATACAACATTCAACAAGTCTTTCTCCTTTCAGTCAAAATATGCTGCAGAATTCTTCCTTGATCACTGGCTAATTTGGATGTGCTTATTGAACAAGTTGTTCTAACTTATCTTTTTGTCTATCACACATAGATTGTGTTTCTTTAAGCATCCTTAAAAGGGATACATGCCCAAAGTGAGGTTAATGTGGTGCATAAAACCTTTGTAGAAATGTCTTTTCAGACCGGTTGAATGATAATCTCATTTGTCCCTGACTCGATTAGCTTGGGCCCCATTTGAGTATGAGCTTCATGAAAGACTGAACTTGTTGAGACTTACAGGGAGAAAAACATTCAGAAAACTAGAATTATAAAATTCAGGAACCATGGGTGTCTAAAGACACTCATTAAATAGTTTATTCGCAACAATATTGTAGTCTACTTGTTGCATAAGTATTCAAGTTAATTATGCATGGGGTTTGAATCCCAGAAAACAAGGTAAAAGAGAAGAATTAACATGTAAATGACTGTCAGAACTTCATCACATGTTAGTTTCTCTATAAAATTGAGAGAGTTGTGTAGATATTTAAATAAATTAAAAAAAAAATGAAATCATATGATGACATTTTTTACTCTGCAAAAAGAAATGTGAGGTCTTTGTAACCAGCTGCTAATAAAGGTTCCATTCTTGATTTAGGATACAATAGCCTTAAAGAAGATATGGCCATGAATAGAGATGGTAGAAGAATTGTTCACATCGTTTTATCCAGCATCTTGGTTTGTCTCCTTCGAATATTGTAACGTTCAATCTTGGCATTAGAGTATGGTATGGATTTCTATAGGCTCCTCTTGTTGACGATTCCGGCACCAACTCCATCCACTCCTCTTTTTCTATAGGATCAAGAGTATGTTGTCTACCTCTAAGATCCAACAAGAATTGGAGTCGTGTTGGTCCTCAGAGAAAAGTCTTCTGACAAGCTTGTGTTAGGCATTCTAAAGAACAAGGCTTAAGACGGTGATTAGTTGTTAAGACGGTGCTTAGTTGTTGTCCAAAACCAAAGAATTCTTCTCTGAGACTAGAGAAGTCTTCTATCATATTTCTCTCCAAGATCATCATCTCAACTCTGCCTCGACTCACCTCCTCTTGAGTCTAGCAAAGGCCGAGTTCCAACGTCTCCAATCTCTTCTCCAGTTGCTCTTGATTCTGTTAAAGGCTAATCTCCAATGCATCCAATCGAGTTTCCAGCTACTTCATTCTAGTTTCTTCTACCATCACTCAATTCACCAATCACACCTTCGATCAAATAACTACTATAATGCACCAGATCTAATCAGTGGAGGTATTTGTCACGACCCAAGGAGAATTAAAGGGGTAATATTGTAATTAGTTACAATTTTTTGTTAGGAGATGCTATTAATTTTGTTGAAGTGCACATGGATGCTGTTTCTAGAATATGCTTTCAGTTAGTTAGGGATGCTTATAAAAGCCACTTGTAGGAGGATGGGGTTTATGTTGATGAATGAATTGAATTCAGTTTTCTCTCTTAATTCTCCTATCTCTCCCTCAGTTCTTTCTCTCTTCTCCCTCAATTCTCTCTGTTCAGTTATGTCTTTCCCTCCCTTTCTACTTTCTCTTTCTCGTATCCAACCGCAGTTGCATTGATCTTCAATCACTTGGATTTACTACTTGTCGTCCGCTTGATCGAAATCAGATGGCCGAGGATCGCCTGGCTCTGGTTCGCTTCCGAGTTTGCTGGATAAAAATCGCCTCGCTCCTCCTTACGCTCACCACCTATAATTGATCGACTCAATTGTTTGATCAATTCTATGGCTGCTTCCAAGAACTCCTATTGCGTCTCGATCAGTTTCGCAATCAATCGCGGATTCATGTCGTCACCCACTGTGGATCGACAATCCACAATTCCAAGTCAATCATTGTCGATGGCTGCAATTCATAGAACTCTGCTTTGTTGCAAGGTCGGAAACTGCCTCGCTCTGATACCAATTGTTAGATCCTCAGATCTGGCAAGGGGTCGCTTGTAGAATTGGGAAGTATAGAGAATTTGGAGGGAGAGTTCAGACGGAAAAGGAGGGAAACAGCAAGAAGGAAAGAGAATGTGTGTGTGTGTGTGTGTGTGTGAGAGAGAGAGAGAGAGAGAGAGAAGTGGGGGGAAAGGATTCACTTCATTCACACGATGATTTCCAACCTCTAGCTATGGCTTATTTATAGCCTAACAATACATCTATCCAAAATGTACAATCTAGTAAAGCACAACCGCTTTAACTAAGTACACGCAACAAGCATAAGAGAAAAAACACAATTATTGCCCTGCCCCTAGGAACATGACACCGTTATTTGTGGGAAGTGTACAAGAAGTGGAGGTGATGACTGATCCTTAAGGGTTGTTTTCTTGTGGAAAATGATTTCTAGTTTTCTATCTCTTATTATCTATAAAATTTCTGATTTTTATTTGCATAGATCAAATGTTAGTAAGTACAGAAAGTTAATTGCCAATCTAGAAACCTGGAACTTATGATAAAAAAAGAGAGATATTTTGGGGCAAGTTTTGTGGAAAAATCCTGTTTTCCAAATCTCCAAATTTGTGAACTTGGAAAACTCAATTTAATTTTTGAAAACCGCATTTTACAGCTGTTCATTTTTTATTTAGAAAATTTGTGTATTTCAACAAGTTTTCTTATTTTCCATTTTCTATGGAGTAATTTTTTGAAAAACGGGCGTTGTCTTCCACAATTGAACAGCCCATTAGTTTCTTGAATTATACTTGAAAAAAATGTAGATATCTTCATTTTCTTGACACCATGTGGTGTTTCCTAAGACGTATGTTCTTGAATGTTGAAGGTTTTTTGTATTTCCATGGACATGTAACACCTTGTGTTACAATGTATTTTTTTAGAATTTTTATTAAAAACGGAAATTTACATTTTTATAATTATTTGTGAATTTTGAGAAATTAAGTTAATTAATTGATTTCATTAGGAATAATCAAGTGTTTGAGTTTAAAAAGCAAAAGGGGCAACAAGTAAGCTAATTAAGCGTAGAGATTTTGTCAGGATTTTTATAACAAGCCCAAGGGTGTGTTCAAGTTGAAAATGATTGAAATTAATGAATCAACATAGATTTTGATGTCACATTGAATATAGAAAATTTATAGGGTAAGCTTATAGCTCATCAAGGGTTGTTAAGTAAGGGGCAAGGGTCAATTACTTGGTGATCATAAAGCATTCCGTGATCATAGGACAATTAAGGATCAAAAAACAAGTGAAAGTATAAAACTATATATATGTAGATGTAACATGTTTAAGGAAGGGCAAG
This sequence comes from Diospyros lotus, assembly GCF_014633365.1. NCBI lineage: Eukaryota > Viridiplantae > Streptophyta > Magnoliopsida > Ericales > Ebenaceae > Diospyros > Diospyros lotus. The sequence goes on from NC_068347.1 coordinate 23,800,227, forward strand.
GAAAGCTCAAGAAGCAAAAGGAACCCTCTATGTGGATGTAAAATTACTTGGGTTCGGTTATGTTTTGTCAGTGTCAGAAAACAAGCTGGCTTAATTAATCGAATAATTGGCAGATTTACTCGAGTATTTTTTGAAAGCTGGAAATTTGTGAATTAGGAAGATTTGGAATATTTTGAATAGTTTCCTAATGTATAGATAAGAGATTCAATATGCAAATATTGACAATTTTAGTCAGTAAATTATGGATTCTCTCCATTATAGGAATTCCTAATTAATGGTTTTCCTTTTGTAGATTTGTCTATTCACTGTATATATAGGACTGTAAAGAATGAATGAAATCAAACAGTTATTTTTTCTCTCAAATTCTATCATGGTATCAGAGCCTTAGGAATACTTTTTGTGGGTAATTTTTCCCTTTTCGGCCTTCATTTCCATTGCTGCTCAGTCAGCCTTTCGTGGGCAATTCTCCTTTACGGCCTTCATTGCCACTGTCTATCAAGGCCTCCATTGCCATTTAAATCGTTGTTTCCCTAAGTGCCTTCATATTCCTAAGGGTGTCTGCCTCTACTAAAGTCATCTCTCACACCACAAACAAAGTGCTATCAACTCCAACGACCGACAAACTACAGCAAATTAGTGCTGCATATCGACTCAATGGGAAGAACTATTTAAAATGGTCATAATTGATTAAGACCATTTTAAAGGGAAAAGGTAAACTCAATCACACTTGGAACCGGCCCCAAGGAGGGTGATCCCAATTTCATCTCATGGGACAAGCAAGGCTCTATGATTATGGCATGGCTTTGGAACTCTATGTCACCGGAGATCAATGACACATGCATGTTTCTACCAATTGCAAGGGAGATTTGGGAATCAATTTGACAAACCTATTCCAAAGTCAAGGATGCGACTCAAATTTACAAGTTGAGGGTCCAAACCATGTCAACAAAGCAGGGAGATAAAACTATCACAAAATATGTGAATTTTTTGAAAGGGATGTGGCCAAAGATGGACCAACACCAAGTGATAAAAATGAAAGATAGCGAGGATGCAGCCATGTTAAAGGCATTTATTGAGAAGGATCGAACCTATGATTTTCTGGCAGGACAAAGTGCAAAATTTGATCCTTTGAGAATCCAAGTCTTGGGTAAGGAAGATCTGCCTTCACTTATTGAGGTAGTATCAATCATTTTGGTTGAGGAGAGTAAAAGAGGATTGATGTTGGAGACAACCATTGGAAGCTTCGGCCATGCTGACAAAGGCTGCAAATCGTGGTCCAAAGGAGCATTGGAAGACTGAACCAAAGTTTGCAAGTGGGGAAGAAAAGGACTCTCTATGGTGCACTTACTGTAACAAATGAAGACATACTTGGGAGAAGTGTTGGAAACTGCATGGGAATCCTCCTAACAAAGAGTGGGGAAACAAAGGCGGATAGAATAAGCTGCAAAAAGGGCAAGCACACCAAGTGACAGCACCACAAGGAGAAGAGAGAAAGTCTAGGAATCAAAAGACTTCAATAAAGAGGAGATTGAGAAACTGCGGAACTTCTTGGCATCTCTCGAGAAACCTTCAAGTACCTGTTCATTGGCACATTCAAGTAAGTTTCCAATCTCTCATGGTTTAAATGTCTTAGAAAGGTCCTTTAGAAACTCATGGATTATTGATTTGGGAGTCACATATCACAAGACCCATGTCTCTCAAAACTTTAGAACATATACTCCCTATTCAAGTAATCGAAAAATATCCACTGTAGATGGCTCACCAACTACAGTAGCTGGAATAAGAAATATAAGAATCAGTCCTGTTAAAGAAGATAAGATGAAAAACCAGAAATTCAAGTTGTTGTTTTGAATAGAAAACCGAAAGTATGGTGAAGTGATAAGGCATATTTGAAATTAAGGAGATGAGAGGATGAAGAGATAAAGTGGTTCCATAAAAATAGGATAAAACTACCATTCAAGTTTAAAGTCTATCCTATCTAGTTGTAACATGTTTGAAATTGTATTCTTGTACTTTACCCCAGTATTTTAGTAGCAACCGTGGCTAAGCTCGTGTATATATATTCATTCCAAACTCAATACAAAGTGAGAAGCAAGTTGATTTGTTAGTCTCCGATCCTACCTAAGTTAGTCCTACTTAGGATATTTATTTTTTTCAAGTCCAAACCTCACCCTCAAAAATATCCTTCGTGTTTCGAAATTGTCCACAAATTTGGTATCAATCACCAAAATCTCTTGAGATCTAAATTGTAAAGTTATATTTTTTCCAACTCAATGTTTATTTCAGGACTAGCATTCAAGAATGATGGTTGGACGTGCGGAGGAAAAGGACGGATTATGCTATCTTGATGTGTCTGAGAAACCAAACATCAGCGAGCAGAATCATCCACTAACTCTCCTATCCGAACACCACCACTCCACCAATGAAGACTTGATCTAGTTTCATCATTATAGACTTGGTCATCCCTTTTTAAAATTCTTGAAATTATATTTCCTTTCTTGTTTAAAGGATGTGAGGTGTGTGAGTTTGCAAAACACAAACATGCATCCTTTCCCATTAACAATAAAAGGAGCTCTATTCCCTTGATTTGATTCATAGTGACATATGGGGTCCATCCACAATTTCTAATATTTTTGGGGCTCGTTGGTTTGTGTCATTCATTGACGATTGTACCAAAGTTACTTGGGTATATCTGCTCAAATCCAAAAGTGAAGTTAGTGATGTACTTCCAAACTTTCTTTCCATGATAAAAACCCAATTCGATGTCCAAGTTAAAAGGTTCAAACAAACAATGCTAGGGATTACTTCAATAGCATTGTTTGGGGATCATTCATGAATCATCTTGTGTTTATACCCCCAACAAAATATTGTAGCCTAGAGGAAAAATGGTCATCTCCTTTCCACAACCCGGGCATTACTATTCCAAAGGAATGTTCCAAAACATTATTAGAGGGAAGCAGTTCTCATAGCCACTCATATTATCAACCACCTTCCTACCTAGGTATTGAGTCTCAAAAGTCCCATGGAAGTACCATAATAGTTTTATTCAAGTCTTAGCATCACCAACCATCATTCTCCTAGAATATCTGAATGTATCTCGTATATTCATGTCCATGATCAAAACCAAGGGAAATTGGATCCAAGAGCTCTCAAAACCATCTTTGTGGGACATTCTTCAACTCAAAAGGGGTACAAATGCTATCATCCACCAGCCAGAAAATTCCTCATCTCTGCTGATGTAACATTTGATGAAACAAAGCCACACTTCACCAAACCTTATCTTCAGAGGGTGCCAACACTTGTGAAATATAAGGATTTTTTTCTCCTAGACCTACTAACAACCAGGCAACATCAACGGTTCCCTAAACCTCAACCTAATCCTGAACCTTTTGAACATCCTCTTAAAGCCTCTGAACCTCAACCTGATCCTAAACCTTTTGAACATCCACTTAAAGCCCCATTTGAACTTGAATCGGAGCTTGTATCCTTAGATGGGGGGAATGAGTGTTTTTGATAACAAGTTTTCTCAAATCTACTCAAGAAGGAAAGATCTAGCTCCTAAACCAAGGCTAGTTCAAGCATCAAATCCAGATCCCAGAAATGAGGCAATACCTTCTAATCCTTCTCGGTCTACACTTGAAATTGATTTGCCTATTGCCATTAGGAAAGGAACCAGAGAATGTACTAAACAGCCACGGTATCCAATTTCAAAGTTTGTGTCATTTGTGAGATGCTCACCCTGTCATAGATGCTTCCTCACAAATTTAAACACCGTGACAATTCACAGCACCCTTTCTAAGGTTTTATCATATGAGAATTGGAAAAATGCTATGAATGTCGAAATGCAAGCCTTGGAGAAGAACAATACATGGGAGGTTGTAGAACTACCAAAAGGGAAGAAACTAGTAGGGTGCAAGTGGGTATACATCGTGCAATACAAGGCAGATGGAACACTAAAAAGGTACAAAGCAAGCTGGTAGCAAAAGAATACATGCAAACGTATGGGATAGACTACTAAGAAACTTTTGCTTCTGTAGCAAAAATAAACATTGTGAGAATTCGATTGTCTTTAGCTCTAAATTTTGACTTGCCCCTTCAGTAGTTTGATGTGAAAAATGTCTTTCTACATGGAGATATTGAGGAAGAAATATATATGGAGATTCCACCTGGTTACATTAAGAACGTAGCCTCAAATAAGGTATGCAAACTTAAGAAAGCACTGTATGGTTTGAAACAGTTGCCTAGAGCTTAGTTTGGGAGATTCACTAAAGTTATGGTAAGCATGGGCTACAAACAAAGTCAAGGAGACCGCACTCTGTTTATCAAACATTTAGGTTTAGAGAGAGTCACAACCCTCATTATATATGTGGATGACATAATAGTGACAGGGAATGATCAGCAAGAAAGGCATAATCTATGGGAACGCTTGAGGAAGGAATCTGAAATTAAGGAGCTTGGACACCTTAAATACTTCCTGGAAATTGAAGTAGCACGGTCCAAGATAGAGTTTTTCATTTCTTAGCAAAAGTACATTACTGATCTATTAAGGGATACAAGAAAGTTGGCATGCAAGCCTGTGAACTCACCTATAGATTTGAATCACAAACTTAAGGAAGCTAAAGGTGACACAGCAATAGATAGAGAAATGTATCAGAGATTAGTTGATCGGCTAATCTATATATCTAAGACATGCCCAAACATCGCCTACACAGTGAGTGTTGTGAGCCAATTCATGCATAATCTGAAGGAAATACATCTGGAGGCAGTTTATAGAGTATTACACTATTTAAAGGGACTCCAGGAAAAGGAATATTGTTCAAAAAGCATGCAAAGATTGCACCTGAAGCCTATACAGATGCTGACTATGCAAGTTCAGTGACAGACAAGAGATCTACCTCTTGGTATTGCACAATTCTTGGAGAAAATTTAGTCACTTGGAGGAGCAAAAAGCAAAATGTGGTGGAAAGGTCAAGTGCTAAATTTGAATTCCGACCTATGGCACAGAGGATATGTGAGTTACTATGGCTAAAGATTATCTTGGAAGATTTAAAGATTAAGTAGGATGGTCCTATGAAGCTCTACTATGACAACAAGTTAGTCATCAACATAGCACAAAATCCCGTATAATATGACCAAATAAAACACATTGAAGTTGACAGACATTTCGTTAAGGAAAAACTAGACAGTGGTCTCATTTGTACTCCTTTTGTGCCTTTAGAGTCCCAACTAGCAAATGTGTTCGCAAAGGGAATTGGCAACCCTCAGTTTCAAATATTAATTTCCAAGCTGGGAATGGACAAATATCTATTCACTAGCTTGAGAGGGAGTGTTAGAAAACAAGCTGGCTTAATTAATCAGATAATTGGCAAATTTACTCAAGTATTTTTGGAAAGCTATGAATTAAGAAGATTTGGGATATTTGGCATAGTTTCCTAATGTATAGATAGAGATTCAATGTACAGATATTGATAGTTTTAGTCAGTAAATTAGAGAGTAGATGAGGGATTCCTTCCATTATAGGAATTCCATAATTAAAATTTTTCCTTTTGTAGATTTTTCTATTGATTGTATGTATAAAGAATGAATGAAATCAAGCAATTATTTTTTCTCTCAAATTTTGTCAATTATGTAATGATATATCAATTTATATACTGTGCCCATTCTGGTTTTTTGCGAGAATTGATATATGTAAATAATGGTTGTATAGTGATTAGGTTTGATCTTGTTGCACAATTTCACCCTTAATGGTAATGAAAGTTAAACATGACTAAAGGTAAAACCCACTAGAGGTTTAGTATTAATTAATTGAGTGACCTTTAGCTGGGGAGTGTGGAAATTTAAAATTTAATATCGAGCATTTGGGTTTTTGTAATTTAGTCTTCCCCAGTTTTGGTTGTCGAATGATCTCAGGGGTGGGGCACTACATTATACTTCCAAATGAGGCTAAGCCATCCCAATTCAGGTATGAGGTATCTTACTTAGCTAGATACACATTCTTGGGGGGTAGGATTAGTTGGTATGCCAATTTGGTTCATGGTTCACTTTGAATAATGTATTGGTACGCTTATTAAAATTCGAAGGAAACATTTTTGTATGTTCATAAGATATTGCAAAGAAAATAAAGTTCAACTTAACTAAAAGCAAGTCTGCAGTTACATAAAGCCATAATAGTAGAACTGAAACAAAGAAAAAACAACTGAATGCTAACATAATAAATTTAAAGTTAACAATCATCTCAAAAGCTTAATGATAAGAGCACCTAAATCCCACATCTCTATCCACCTTGTTTATGATTTACCTTTCCCCCCTATCTTTAGAATTGCTTCCTTTCACAAGCTTAGATGATGGCTTGTATGTGGCAGCAAGCAACCCTCTTGAGCAATCTTGTGTAGCTTCCTCTTCACTTGGCATTTCAACATATTCAATAGCTAGAGAACTACATCTCATCTCCTCCAATCTAGTAACAAAATCCTTTATCATTATCCGTATCAGTATCCCATCTTCTATAAAGTCCTACAAAACCGTGATTGAAGATGAATATTTGAATGAATAAAACCAGTTTATCAGCCCTTGTACTGTTCATAATTTTGGGATCATCATTTCTGGCCATCCAAGTCACATCCATCACTGTTCCAATATATGCTTGTATCGCAAATAGATTCATGTGATCGGAAACACAGTTTCATTTGGGGGGGGGGGGGGGGGGAGGTGCCACAAATTGTTTAACTATGGTATGAAGTAGAAAATGTGATTTTCCATTGGGTCAAGTTAAGGGATTTGGCATTTAATGGACCTTGCTTTTGATGCCATGAAAGGGAGTTGAGGACCCTGACGTGTGTTCTTTTGTGCTTTGAGACTGTGTTAGGCCTCCACATTACTTTGACTAAAAGTGAGATGATTTTGGTGGGTTGTATGAACAACTTTTGGGGTATTTGGCTACTTCCTGTGGGTGTAGTGTCGAGTCTCTACCCTTGTCCTATATAGGGCTAGCCATAGCTTCAAACCTAGCCCAAATCTATGTAGAATGTTGTGTTGGTGAGAATTAAGATAAAACTTGCTACAATGGAAGGGTTAATATTTGTTAAAAGCCGGGAAGCTCTCCTTTATAAAAGCACCATCTGTTCTCTACCTTTGCATAATTGTTTGTCTCTTGGTGATCCTATGGATGATACAAATGTTGGTGTGGAGTGCAAGCCTCCTAGGTTGATGCGTGGATTGGGGATTGAGAATCTTAAATTCATTGACAATGCCCTTCAATAAGTTTCCTTCGAGGCTGATTATAGAAGGGGTAGCATTTTATTAGTCTGGTGGTGGTTTAGTATGGTAGTTTGTGGGTTGGGTGGTATTTGGTGCCTTTTCTTGTCCTATTGGGTGGTGGCATCACAGAGGGGTGTTGAGGGATTGAAAGTTTGAGCAGACTTTTTTTAAATTTTTGTTTTGAAGGTGGTAACTGTTTAAGATTATATTTTTGGTGGAATTTTCATTTTAAAATTGGTAATTGTTTTAGGTCTAGATTTTGGTTAAATAGTGCAGAAATTTTACAAAGAATAACTTTTTTTTTTGTATTCATCAAAGTGAACGATATATATACAAAATACATCCTTTCTAGTTTACTATTATGTACACTAAAATAGGAAGTTACATCTACACTATTTAGGAAACCTACAGCTAACTTTGAGAGATTGATTTATTCTCTCTACTCAAACAAGGAAATAAGTTGACTTTATCACAAAAAAAAAAAATAGTAAACTAAGAAAATAGGAAACAGAATAATCAGTCGGCTAATGACTGATATTGCTTGAAATCTCCACGCTCCCCTTCAAGCTGGGTTGAATATGTTGTTTAGACTAAGGTTGCAATTCAAATCTTCAAATATTTTCTTCAGCAAGGCTTTAGTGAGTATGTCTGCGACTTGACTATTGGTAGGTGTATAAATAAGTTGAAATACCCCTTCTTACGACGTCTCTTTGATGAAATGTCGATCAAATTCCATATGTTTTGTTCGTTCATGATGAACTAGATACTTTGCAATGCTAATACTAGATTGGTTGTTACACAGTACTTTCATTAGTTTTGCAATACTCATCTTCATATCTTGTAGTAATCTTCTCAACCATATTCCTTTACAAAATTCTTGAGCCATAGCTCTGAATTCAGCTTCCGCACTATTTTGAGAGACCACAGATTGTTTTTTACTGTGCCAAGTAACTAGATTTCCCCACACATATGAACAGTACCCGGAGGTTGACCTCCTGTCTAGAACTGAACTAGCTCAGCCTACATCACTGTATACTTCCACATCTCTGTTTGCAGTTTTTCTGAACATTAATCCCTTGCATGGAGTTAATTTTAGATACCTTAGAATGCAATACACTGCTTCCATGTGTTCTTCTTTAGGATTCATGAATTGGTTCACTATACTAACAGATGAGTGGAGGCATTATGGGCCACTGGGAGCAACGATAGTAATATAAAAAAAATAATTACCCATTTCTCTTCAAGTTTAAACTTTCAGATGAGCTTTTGGCTAACAATCTAACATGGTAGTAGAATAGGCTAGAAGTTATGAGTTTGAACAATATGTGAATCCAATTTTGTACGGCTTGTACATATTGTACCAGAAACACTTTGATACAAAAATATTGTCATTCAGTTTCAGTTAAGATATCAGTTAAGGTACCAGCCAATGTCATAATGGTGTTCACTTATTGCTGGTACCACATAGGTATAAGGACACAAAGTGCATCACTTCCATGTAACGAGGACACTGCTTCCATGTAACAAAGGAGGGACTCTGTTCTGAACATTCCCTATTACGAGGGCACAATGTCCTTTCCTTGTTACAGGGGCATTGCATTCCTATAATAAGGTTGCAGGCAAAGAGAAGAAATTATCTTCTCTTCTTCTCTTTACAAAAACAACAAATCAAAGCCATAATCTCATTAGGTAAGATTGATTATATGTCAAAAGAGTCTATCTTTTGAATCATTTCTACCCAGAGATAGGCTTTTCTTTTATCACATAATACTGTTCTCCTCAAGGCATTACCTTTTTTGATGCATTGCTTCTTATAAGAAAACTTTTATTTACTAAAAAAGGTGGCATGGACAGAGTCAAAGTAGCTTTAATCAGTCCAGACTGAATTTCTGGCCTCCAAGTTTGTGGAAGCCTTTAATGGTGGTCCAAAACTTTTTTTGTTAATCAGGTGGGCATCAGACGAGCTTTGTCAAATATATATTAATCGTGATTTGTTATGCTAAACTTCAATTTTTGTTCTGTCAAGAAAAGTACTTGTGTTTTTAGTCTTTTCATTTTCTCTTTCTACTTACAGCCCATCATACCAGGAATAAGTAAATTTTTAGGATTAGTATTTCACTTTTTTGTTACTAATTGACTGGATTATGTCATATATTCCGTCTGTATGATCCTGCCAAATTTGCTCATTATTTGCAGGAGATAATTTCAATGTACCCTCTTTTATCCCCACCAAACCTTACCCCAGGACAATCTAATCGAGTTTGTAATGCACTTGCTCTTCTCCAGGTACCTTGTTTGTTTTGGTGTTTCTTTAATACATATTTTTTCACTACAATTATAATAAGGGGAAGGTGGGGAGTTCTTTTGAGTTGGGGGGTGGGGGGAACGAATACAAGATAGAGAGATGAAGCTTTTGCAGTTACAAATAACGTTCAAGTCTAGTTTACGTTGAAATGCAAGATTCTAGTGATACACTGATTTCAATTTTCTAACTTCTGCTAATAAGTTGGACTTCAGTCACTTAATTATTGAAGTGCAAGGGTTTAAACTAGAAAAATCAAAAGTTGAAGGATAGCATTGAAAACTTGAGTAGAGTCAAAGGTTGAGGATATTATATTTGCCATCTTTTTTTCATCATTATTTTTTTGAATACTTACAAAGTATATCATTAATCTATTTTGCAGTCTGTCGCCTCACACCCAGAAACGAGAATGCCATTCCTCAGTGGTAATTTTCTCTCATTATGTTAGCACATAAAGGCTCCATTACCTGCACAAATTGTAATTGCATGAGGTTATAATTCCTTACCGTGTTTAAAGATTCCTTCCCCCTTTTGATTTTATGTATAATCATGCATATGCCTTTCTCTACGTGGCTTCTTTTTGTAGTTAATTTGTGTTAAAAACGCACGAAATCAAGTATAACATCTTTTATTTTTACCTGTAACATTCTGAAATGCTTAAATCAATTTCAGGTATTTCTTCTCTCTCTGTCCCTCTATCCCCCTGCCGCCCCCCAGCCCCCTTTTTTGTTCTTTTGTTTTTGGAAGGGAATTGGGTCCTTTTTTTTTTATTTCCCTATTATTTTTTTTCCGTATTAATTGGAGATTATGGAAATAACAGTCAAGGATTCTGATACTTGACAGTATCTTTCTAACTTGGAATTAAAGTCTAACATCACAAAAGGTTCAGTAGTGTTGTCCAACTTTCTAGCTTTGATTTTATTTACATATTTACCTTTCTTGTATGGGCATTTTCTTAGTATATTAGTCCTCTCAGAATACTAAAAAATTCTCATCTCCAAAACTTCATTTTGGGTTAGTTACAAATAAATGAAGAGGACATATTGTAATGGTCAGTTTGCTAGTTTTCCTCTTCTAATAATTACTACTGCTACAGCGCTGAACATTAGATTTGGTAATGGTTATTTGTGCAAATAAATGACCTGAATCAACGCCTGTCTTTTTCTTCCTTTTGAGATTTCCACGTCACGTGCTTTTTGTGGGTTCTCCACCTCTTTCTTATTGCAGTACAATAGATTCAGTTATGGTCTGTGAGTAGCATACCTGCTATTGGCGCCTGTCTTTTTCTTCCTTTTGAGATTTCCATGTCACATACCTTTTTGTCTGTGCTACACTTCTTGCTTATTGCAGTACAATGTATTAAGAGGATCTGTGGATTGCTAGTGATCATAAAGTTCTCCAACCAGCTAGGAATTTGATTTCTATTTATCCTCATTTTTCATAGACAACTAAATTCCGCTGACCCTTTTATGAATAGTTGAAGTTAATATTTTTCATAGGCTAATATTTTAGATTTTGGTCATTTGTATATACCTTTTAGCCTTTGAAGTACTATATTTCTTCCTCTTTGGGAGTGTAATATTACAAAAATAGTGTTTCTGTGGTTGTGCTTTACACGTATTTCTTGAAGTCCGTCTGGATTTATTGAAAATGTTCTAATTGATGGTTTTTCCTTTGCAGCACAAATTCCTTTATATGTGTACCCTTTCCTTAAGATAACCAGCAATTCAAGGCCATTTGAGTATTTAAGGCTTAATTCCTTGGGCATCATTGGTGCATTGGTGAAGGTGCTTCATCCAACTGATATTGTTTTCTGTGTGACTGGTATTCTTAATCTTTACTGTTGAGGTGCATAAACAATCTTGATACGGGATGGTTTCGCGGACATATTTTATATGTATGCTAGTAAAAGAAATGCCTGTTCATCTAAAATTCAAAGGTTTTCTGTGTACAAATTTCCAAAATGACTTCACAGCAGAATAATCATGGGTAGCATGAGATGCATACTTGATCTTATCTCTTGAACTCCACTTCTAGCAGGAAGTGAATCAGGAATCGGAGTATCTTCCACATGAGAAGCACAGGCACTCTCTAGGGGCTGCTGTATTGGTGTCATTGGCCTGTCACTGAAGCCACCAATGTGGACATCCTCATATGGCATATCTAACACTCTTTTTATTTTCTTTGAAGGATAGGGGACACACATAGGACACAGGTTCCCTCTATGGACACTTCAAAGACTAAGTTTATATATATATATATATATATATGTATGTATGTATAACTATTCACTTTCTTGACTTGGCAATTGCATTACTCTTCAGTTTTTTGTCGTTTTGATCCATGGCACTTCAGTTTTCAACCTTTTGGTGGTTGAATTTGAAATGAGTAATGATTTGTGAGTTGATTGCTAATTATATTAGACTTATTCAAGTGGATACTTGGATTATTTGGAATATAGTTTGATACTTATTATGCTATTAGATATATAAAAATTTATTTTATTAATTACTGTTTCCTGGTTGTGTTGTATCCTACTATTTTAGAAAATGTCTTTTCTCCATGTTTGTGGTTCATAGGCTATCATTGACCAATTTTCATACTCTGATAATTATAGGCATGGGTTTTTAGTGCTCCTGGCATTTTGATTAATATTATACACTCTTAGAATTTAGAGGGTTAGCTTTGATAGTGACAGTAAGAGGTCATGGGTTAGAATTGTGAAGTCTCTTTGAGAAAAAAGTGATGGGAATGGTGCATATAAACATGACCCTCCCCCATCCTATGCGACGTGGGGAGTCTCGTGCACTAAGATGCTATTTTTCATTCATAGAATTTATAAATTTACACTTTGCTCTATTTAAAGATTTCTTTGTCTAGGTATTGGTCACCTGTCTCCCTCTACCCTTCCCCTACTTTTCCTTGGTCTTATGTTTATTTGAGTATTTTACTGTGGAAATTTGAACCAAGACAACAAACAGAACCATTTAGGGCATGTCTGAAAACGTGGCCATTTTTGCATTTTGTATTTTATTTTCGTAATTTCAGAATCGAAAATTTGGAAGGTTGCTTGGCTATCTCATTTTCTATCCTAAATAATGAGAACAAATGAAATGAACTGCAAAAACGGCAGCAGGAAAAAACCCTTTCCTTGTAAAAGATTTCCATCCCATTCTCTTTCCATTTCACTCTCAGGCACTAGCATTCTCTGTACGAACCCTCTCTCTCGTTCTTCGACAGCAACGATGACTCCTACAATGGCCTCTAATGATTCTCTTGCTCTCTATGTATACATATGCATACTGAAAATCTTGCTCGAGGTCTCTCTCTCTCTCTCTCTCTCTCTCTCTGTCTACACACAGAAATGAATAGGGCAATCCAAGATTTGGGGTTGCCAAACCTAGATTGAGGTTCATTAACCCCCGATCTTTGATAATCGGACCCAGATTTGGGTTCCATGACCCCCATTCTCGGGTCTCTCTCTATATATGTGTATATGTGGACACACACACACTGCACACTAAAATGAACAAGATGACCCTTGATCTGGTTTTCAGTAACCCTTGACTGCTCTCTCTCTCTCTCTCTCTCTCTATATATATATATATATATATGGATACACACAATCAGAAGGAAGAAGAAGAAGAAGTATCTTTCTGATTTTCTCTGAATTTTTTCTCAATTTATTCTTATTATTTTCTTGGATTTTCTTAATTTGGCTAAATTTTTGTAGGTAAGAACATATTGACAAAATAAAAAATTTGATTCTATCATGTTTTTTCAACAAAAAAGGACACGGATTACCAAAATCAATCATTGTTTTCAGGCTCGATTTCCATATTTTTTAGCCCAAATGAACACGGCACAAGTGGAATGAAACATACTGTCAAAACAAACACAAAAAAAAACTAGCATCTTGAAACAGTCCCTTAATTGTTGATGTTATTTGTTAAAGGCAGCTGTGTATATAGAGAAGCAGTTTGCAACCAACATTTTAGATCTTGTTTTTAAGACCTCAAGGGTACTCTTGAAGTTTTGTTTACTATAACAGAGGTTTTTTTATTATTCTTTTAATGAATGTGATGTTGAACTCTCTCTCTCTCTCTCTCTCCCTATCTTGCTGTTAGTGATGTTGAATTATTTATGATATTTGTTCCTTAAGTGCTTCTTTTGTCCACTTCTCCGTTCTTTTAAAATTTTAAACCCTCAGCATTTGATAATATAGGGTAGTTAGCAGCTAGTTATTTGTTCTTTTTATTTGGCATATTTTTCTTAATGTCACCTTGGCTTGCATATTTAGTGTAGTTTCAGAGAGGTTCTCATACAATGCTCCCTTAAAGCCATCAAAATTTATACCCATAAAAACATTGGCCGTGAAGATCTTAAGAAATGCTGTTTGTTCACATTAGTGGTGGTGTTGTTGGAAACATTTTCTTTTGTGAACAAACTAAAGGAATTATCACCATTGCTTGCTGCTTTCTATAACTCCAAGAGCAGAATAATTTTTCTTTTCTGAAAATTTTGTGAAATTCAATTTTACATTCATTTTTGTGATTTGTAGTTTTCTCTGAAACCTAACCTGTTTGTTTTTTCTTTTTACTTCAGGTTGATGATACAGAGGTCATCAGTTTCCTTCTCTCTACAGAAATAATTCCTCTATGCCTAAAGAGTATGCAGATGGGCAGTGAACTATCAAAAACAGTATGTTCTCCTTGTGAATCATTTCAAATTCCGCCCACCCTTCTACAATTTTTGGTCAAACATCATTCACTTGATGGTGGCTGATAGGCAATGGTCTGATGTCACCATTTTGAATCGTGGAAGAAGTGATTATCTTTGGTTATACCTGAATGATCTTTGTTCCATATGCATGTCATTATTGGCCACTTGTATGATTCTTGGAAGAAAATAGATGTGATTGCTGAGCCAGATAATAGGCTCGTAACTATGGTGTAGCATGGGAAGACGCACATGGTTCCTTTTGGAAAATCACATTTCTCTAATTGCTTCCTTTTTTAACTTATAGAACACTCAAATATCAAATAAAATTACTTCAATTTACCAAGATTCTGATCTTTCATATCTAAAATTTTCATTTTCAAATTAATCAAATGCAAAAATGTTTTTACAACTCCATAGACTTGGCTTTTAGGTCAATTGAAGTCTGATTAAATATTTATACTGACAGGTTGCTACATTTATTCTTCAAAAAATTTTGTCGGACGATGTGGGCTTGGATTATATATGTATGACAGCGGAGCGGTTTTACGCTGTAGCTCAAGTCTTGGGAAATATGGTGACTGCACTTGCTGAACAACCCTCGTCACGCCTGCTAAAACATATTATTCGCTGTTATCTTCGGCTATCTGACAACCGGAGGTTGGTCAATTGTTTAGTTTGCTGTGAAAGCAGTCATAAGATTATAGTATGTTTGCACTTTGTTTATGTTTTCTCTGGTTCAGCACTGCCATGTACTAGATCGAAATTTGGTCCTCGTGATACAGGGCTTGTGATGCACTGACTAGCTGCCTGCCAGACATGCTGAGGGATGGCACCTTCAGTGCTGCCCTTCAGGTAAGTATTCATTAAAATATTTAGATTCCATCTTCTGGTTTTTGAGGATTCGTTGTGTAACTTCTCAGAACTTAATATGGCTCACCAGTCACCTCTGTGAGTAGTCTCTTGGGTTCTTTTGTGTAGAGGTTGCCCCATGTGGCAGTCTTTCATACATGCTAGCGCATCACAATAACAAAAATATGGGTTTTAACGGGTGTTAGCCTTTTGTAACATACCGTGTTAGTTTAGAGGGGAATGCCCTTTCCTTCATAACCAAGTTCATTATAGATATGAATTTTATGGACAACCAATCTTCTAGTTTAATTGCCTGTCTAATCTTCATTATATGTTGACTTTTCAATGTGTTACCATTGTTCTTATGTAGCTGCAATTTTGTTGATAAATCTGTTTATTCAGAAAATAAATGGCATTTATATGTTGTGTGTGGGGGCATATGTGCGTGTTTGGGGTATAGAAATTTTTTGGTAGCATACTCAATCAGACTGGTAATTTTCTTCCCAACTACATATCCCATACTACCCTTTTGTGTGTGTGGAGATAATGTATTCTTAAGCATGTGGAGCTCCCTTTACTTCCAAGTGTGCTTTAAAGATGAAATACATTTTTCTTCCTTAATTTGGTGGATGATAACTTCAGTGATATTGTACTTTCAGGAAGATGCAACAACAACGAGGTGGTTACAGCAATTGCTTGACAAAGTCGAGGGACGTCGGGTTGCACTGCAAGCTAGAAGGGAATTTGACCATATGCGAATGAACTAATGTTAAAGTGACATGCAAGTGGTATCGAAACTCTCTTTTGTCGCCCTTTGGGCTTTAGTATTATGTCTTAATTATGTTGTGTTATTGAGGTATTTTCTTAGTAATTACTTGGATCAATAGTCTTGGACTGGTGGAATGAAGACATCTCTTGACTCTAGTCTAGTTTAACTGTGGCCAATTGTTATTTCTTTTTTATGCTTTCCTACTTTATTTGTTGGAGCTTCTTGTAGTTTCTAAGAGGGAAAATGGTGCTTGTATGGTGTGTTTTATTGAACCATTGATGTTGTGTTGACTTAAGGTTCTTAGCTTAAATTTACAACATGAGTATCCTTGGTCTACCGGTGTTGGTAGAAATGGTGAGGTTGCTCCTTTGTGACGTGAAGGTCATGCTCACGGGATTGAGTTGTGGAAACCCCCTTTTTGCAAATTAATTAAGAACTTGTGTATAAATACGACCTTCATAAAATGAGGAGTCCCGTGCACTAGTAGCTCTTTTTTACGTGGTATGAAAGCCTAACCCTATTTTTTTGGTCAAAACCCCTAATTCCCCAAAACAAAACAAATTAGAAGCCTTCATCGTAATTTCAAGCAATAGGTGACGTTACTGCCATACTTTCTTCTTGTCACTGGCGTCTTCAGTCTCTAACTGTCTCTCTCTTTGGCCACTCCACCTTTTAGCCCTAGTGGTTCTAGTATGTCAATTTGAAGTAACATAATATTGATATGCAGACCTTTCTTGCCCAGATTCAGGCTCTTGTGGAGGAATTTAAGGAGCCAATGCAGATTACCCTTATTGTTGATAAAGAAACGGACTCAACTAGACAAATTTTTTGTGGTCCTTGACATTATCATCCCATTGGGTAGATCTTGATTCCATCATTCATTGATGAATTTTGGCTTGTGAGACTACTTCTATGGATGATGTCTTCTCTTAGTTGTTGCTAGTATCCTCTTTTACTATCCTTTTTCAGTTTGTACATGCTGACCATTCTGTTTTATCCTCTTAAACTAGTGATTAAGGAGGTCGTGGGGGAAATTGTAGTGGCAGGGGGCTGGGTAATTGCCCGCACTACACAGTTTACACTCAATTGTAATTGTGCTACCACACACAAGATGGTTGATACTCTCTTCTTGGGAAACCGCCTCACACCACTAATGTTGCTCAAACTAGAACTAATTTTACTGTGTACTTATCAGTCAAGAAATCATTTCGGACCATTTCACTATTTGATTCTGATTATCAGGAGTTCTTATATTTTCAAGCATCCAAACAGTCTTTGTTTTCATCATCTGTCGCACTTGTTGCTAACGTTGGTAATTCTGCCGCTTTTGTTTCTCAGTCTACCTCTATTAGTCCTTGGATTTTAGATTCAGGTGTTTCTCATCATATCTCTAGTAATCCCTTTCTTTTTACTAATATTGAATGTTCTGAGTCTTTTCCTACTATTACTATGGTAAATTGTTGCCAATCACCTACCAAAGGTCTTGTACATGCATGCCCAACCCCTTCCCTTCTTACGCTTGTCCTCTGTTTTGCATATCCTTAGGTGCCCTTTTAATTTGATTTCCATTGGTCAGCTTAACCACACTTTTCATTGTTTTATCACTTTTATTGTTGATTTTGTTCTTGTGCAAGATTGGATTACGGTCCAAACAATCGGTATAGGACATGAGTCACAGAGGCTCTACCATCTCATTCCACCTCCATCATCTGTTCTTGCCACAACCACAAATGCTCCTGCCTTGACTCATGACCATTTGGGACATCCTAATCTCTCTAAGCTTGAGAAGATGGTCCCTAATCTTTTTGGTTTAAGTTCCTTGGATTGTGAGTGGTGTTAGTTAGGGAAACATATACTTCTTTTTTAGTCAAGTTCATAAGAAAGATGAGTCTACTTTTTCTATTACTCATTATGATGTATGGGGTATGAGTCATGTTCGTTCATCTTTTGGATTTCAACATTTTGTTGTTACCTTCACTAATCATTATTTTCATTGTACTTAGTTGTTTTTAATGAAAGAACATTCTGAGTTGTTTTCAATCTTTCGATCTTTTTGTGCTGAGATTCATACCCAATTTGGAGTCCCTATTCATATTTTGTGAAGTGATAATGCTAGTGATTATATTTTTCTTATTTCACTTTTGTGTCTTCACAAGGTATTTTGTATCAATCCTCTTGTTCTCATACCCCACAACAAAATGGAGTTCTTGAACGTAAAATTGTCATTTGATTGAAACAATACGTACTTGCCTACTTCATGCTCATGTTCCCTTTCATTTTTGGAGTGATGTTCTTAATTATTGGTATTTGATTAATTGCATGCCTTCCCCAATGCTTCACCATGCATTTCCTCTCTCTTTTGTTTCTCATTGATTCTATGTATTCGATTCCTCCTTATATATTTGGGTGTACCCATTTTGTCCAAGATCTTACTCTTGGAGGGGCCAACCTTTTTTCTTAGGCTATCAATTACATCTTTTTGGGCTACTCGGCTTCATAAAATAGTGTATTCTCTTTATTTGCATCGGTACTTTATCTTTGTTTATGTCACCTTCTTTGAGACCACCCCATTGTTCTCTCACATTAGCTTCAACTCATCTTTTATATTTTATTTTCTTCTTGTTCCTTGCTTTGATGTCCTTCCAACTCCATATTCTGTTGGCTCCTTTGCATTTGCCCTAGCTCCATCATATCAGACTTATCATCATCGTCCTTGCTCCCATTTTGAGGATCCACCTGCCTCAAACATTCTTGTTGCCAAAGTTCATACTCAAATTCTAATATGGACTATGGTGATATATTTTGTGTTGTTGCTAAGATTTGTTCAAATTCTAATATGGACCATGGCGATACATTTTCTCTGTTATTTCTTTGTATTACCACCATTCAGCATTAACCGCATCATCAACAGGAAGAGGAAATGTACATGGAGCAACCACTTGGGTCTGTTACTTAAGGAGAGAGTATGGATTAGTATGCTAATTCCATAATTCTTTATATGATCTGAAACACTCTATATGTGCTTGGTTTGGATGGTTTAGTACAATTATACAACAATTTGGTATGACTTGGAGTGAGGTAGATCATTTTGTTTTTTATCGTCGTAATTCAATCTATCTCTCCATTTATTTGTTGCCTATTTGGATGAGATAGTCATTATTGGGGATGATTAGGAAGGTATTTTCCAATTGAAGCATCTGCTTGGGAAAATTAAAATACTTTTCGAGAATAAAGGTAACTAATTCAAAAGATGGTGTTTAATTTCACAATGAAAATATGCTTTAGATGTTCTTGAAGAAATGGGCCTCTTGGGTTCCAAGGCTGTGGACACTCATATGGATCCAAATGTCCAACTTGTACTAGAACAGGGGGAGTTACTACTTGATACTAGCAGATACTAATGATTTGTTGGAAAACCAAACTACCTCGCAGTCATTGTTGTTAGTCAATTCTTGAATTCACCATGTGATAGCTGGTGGGATGTGGTTTGGATTCTCATATATATAAAGGAAGCACTAGGAAGAGGGTAGTTATTATACCGGTAGGGACATGCTCAAATTGTTGGTTACACAAATGCAAATTGGGCAAGTTCTCCCTAGATAGGCATTTAACTTTTTGGTATTGTGTTCTTATTGGTTGCAATATGTATGGGAAAAGTAAGAAGTAAAGTATAATTGCAAAATCAAGTGCAAGAGTTGAATATTAAGCCATGGATTTAGGAACTTGTGAGCTTATATGGCTAAAACATCTCCTTCGTTGAAATGTGGTGAAACTGGCACTATGAAACTCATTGTTGATAACTAGACAATTTTTACACATTATTTCATGAGAGAACCAAACGCACAGAGATTGATTGTCATTTTTGTTAGAGAGAAGTTACTCTCAAGAGATATAGCTATTGATTTTGTTAACTCAAATGATCAATTAGCTGACATGTTTATCATTTTTGTAAAGGTCGTGTTATATTTACAAGAAGTTGGGTGCACATGGTATATAGCTTTGAGTGGAATTAGTATATGGTATAAAGGCATTGGTTTAAATATTCTTGTATTCTTTGACCTTGTGTATACATATCATACCTAGGAGCGCGATATTAAATTGACTAACACCTTTTTACAATAAATACATTCACTTGTCTAAAAAATTGTTCAATTAGTGATCCAATTAGCATGAGCAACATATGTATGATTCTTCTTCAATGAGGACTTGTTATTGTTAAAGAGAGTATTGTATGTTTGTTATAGTGATGTAAAAGGTGTATACTGGGTATATATAGCTTCTTTGACTAACCTAAAAGGGTAATGAAGACTAATCTAAAAAGGTAATAGAAAATTATGGAAAGATTACAAAGAATATGTAAAAGATCTATAAAATATTCAAGTAATGTTGTCTAGATATTCTGATATCCTCTCTCCAACTCAAGAAGCTAAGAAGTTAGCTACACCTGAGTTTGGATATCAACTCATGGAAGCACCTATGTAGATGAAGTGCATGATCTCTAAATACCGAGGGTCCTGCGTCGCACGATCATGATCTAGAGGGCCGCAACCTGTTCTGAGCAACAGGGATTACCACTCACTTGAGAGAGTCAGCTAGTGAGAGGCATCGCCAAAAAGACGCACTAGCGGAGAGAAGTAGGCCAATGAGAGCCATGACGAGCAGCAGCATGGTCTTTTCTAATTAAAGATATGGGCCGGTGACGTTTGGAATGCGTCTATTACCCCTAAGCATGCCTTTATGCTGTGGCTTAGTGTTAAATCCAAGCTGTTAATGAAGGATAATATGCGATTTTTGGACATCAACAGAAGCTACGGTCTTTGTGATTTGTGACGAGTCACATCAGCATGTTTTCTTCCAGTGTTTAGTGAGTTCAATGATTTGGGGGCATAAAGCTGGCTTGGCATCCACAGGTGTATGTCTTCAATTGCTAACACCTTAAAATGGCTTAAAAAAAAGGCTCGTGGGTCTTCTTGGCAGAGTAAGGTCAAGAAAATTACGCTTGCTAGTGCGGTCTACTTTCTTTGGACAGCTAGGAACCGTCATATTTTTTTAAGGCCAAAGTCCATCCATGAATAACATCATTAAGAGATTTAAAACACATGTATATAGGGTTGTTTTTGCTTTGTATCCTCATATTTTAACTCACTATGAGGCCCTTGCTATGGGTCATTAGCTTTGGTCATTTCTTTTGTATTAACTGGGCATGCCATATGTATTTGTACAGTTCATTTTGATCTATATATTTTATTATTGATAAATAAATAAAAAAAACTCGGAAAGGTGATGGAGAACGACATCAGCGGGGAGACAGTAACCAGATTTGGCCCTTCAATCAGTGAAGACTTTGAAGGTTAACAATTGCACTAATCGATTCAATAATAAATTGAAGGGAATCAAAGCAGTCAACTGAAGACTGCCCCATGTATATTGCACAAAACCAGTGGCAATTTGAACTTGGTGGCCAATTCTGAAAACAGCGACAGTGGACAAATAAATTTGCAGAATCAGCGGCCAAGCAGCGGAGGCGTGAGGCTTCCTGTGGCAGTGTGACAGTAGATCTCACCTATCCATACAGCAACGTTGGGAGATAAACAACAGTGGCTACCCAAGCAGCGGACAACAGTGCAAACCAGTTAACAACCGTAGGATCTAACAAACAGGAACAGGAATTATGAATTCTCTTGTCTCCGGCAACGGAATCAGTGTGGAATCTAGTGTCCATAACGGCAGCTGTGAGAGCAAGATCGAAGATGATGCCACCAAGGTAGTGGAGCAGAATCACAGGATATTTAACACTCATTCTCCTATCAATAAGGACTTGAGAGCTGATGTGATGAGATTCGACGGCTGCCGCTGCTGTGGAGACTAAGATGCAACAATGGTCCAAATTGTGTGCGATCCAATGGCAGAGTGTCCGAGCCAGACGAGCGGCAGTGGCTGCTTCTTCCTTTAACAGCAGGGAACAAATAGAACTCAGATAGCAAACCACAGCAACCAGGATTAACAGAGGCTTGTCGCCGTTGTCGCATAAAAGTGGTGGCTATGTTGGAAAAACAGAGGACAGTGTGAAATGGTCGGTGATACAACTGCAGGTGAGTGGATGGAGCAGTCATGCAACAATGACCTTTGTCGGAAAAGATAAACTGGAAGGAGGAAAAAACAGTGAGTTACCCAGCAGCAACCAAATCAAGGACAGCAGTAGCAGAGGGGTAAGAAGGCCCAGACACAGTGAGTAGTGGCTGCAGATGGAGAACATGTGTAGTCGGACCTTCTTGGTCCAAAAGGTGAAATCGCTCATCCCGAGCGCTCTCCACACCCAACCCGACAAGACGTGGGAGAGGTTAATCATGGTGACCCAACCGGACGCAGTTGGCGACCTTCTCGAACAAAGGAACTGGTGACTTGACAGTTGTACCAACATATACGAAATAAAAAGGAAAAATATTATAGAAATAAAAAATAATATTTTTTAAAAAAATAAAAAAATACGAAATAAAATGTAAATTAAAAAATATAAAAAAATTTATAAATATAATTCAAACATAATACAAACAAATATATTAATAAATACATTTATAATTTTATAAAAATATTAATTATATAATTATTATACTTAATTAATATTAAGAAATGATCAATTGCTACAGTATTGGGTTGGCTTAGGAGGCGGGCCGGGCTGGCCCATGGGTTGCCCGGCCCATTTGCCAACTCTAGATATGACTTTCAGCTGATGCGCAATTAATGCACGGAATAATGGATTGATGGGGGTGAGACAATGGGCTGTAGGCGCAATCCTATGCCTGCCTGCAAGAAGAAATTGAAATTGAATTGAAAGTGAAAGTGAAAGGGAGAGAAATGCTTCTCCTCTTGACTGTCCTGATTTGCTTATGTATATAATATATAAATATACACAATATATTATATGATAATAATATATATAATAAGAGGAAAAAGAAGGCAGCCCAGCCGAGTACACATGCATGGACACTAGAGATGGAAAATGGGTGGACCGGCCCGGCTCAGCCCGCATCTCGCTTGGCCACTCATTTGGTGGGTTGGGCCAAATTTGGCCGACAAGGGAGCCAGGCCGAGCCAGGAAAATGGAAATTGGGGCCCGACATGTCCCTGTGGCTCTTAATAAATGGGCCAAAGCGGGCCGGCCCGAGCCGTGGGCCTGGTTGTCTGGGTCGGCATGTGAGTCATTTATTTTTAATTTTTTTATTTTTTTATTTTTTTCTTAAATATAACTAATATTTTTTAAAATATGTTTATAAATAAACAATGCTTACTTATAATTTTTATGTTTGTAAAATTATGTTTACTATAAATATAATTTTACAAACATAATGTTTACAGTAAATATTAGAGTAAATTTATGTTTACAAACATTATAGTAAATATTACAATAAAATTATGTTTACAGTAAACATAATTTTACAAACATAATTTTTAATTATTATGTTTAAAATATGTTTATAATTACTAATTAGAAACATAATTTTTTAAATAATTATTTATTTTTTGGTGGTCGGCCAATTGGTGGGCCGATCCACAGGCCATTTTGGTGAACCGGGCTGCGGGCCACATATTACTGGCCCGGCACGACCCTCATTTTGTTGGGCGGGCTGGGCTGGCCCGGCCCATCTGCTATAGTACTGGGACGGGGCAGGCTGTGAGGCGGGTCGCTCGGCCCATTTGTCATCTCTAATGGACACTCATTTCTTCACTTTTGTCCTCTTTATGTAGCCTTTGTTTAAGCAACAACAACAGCGACTAAGAGAGAGAACTTTGGGAGCACTGGAGTAGCAACGACGATCGAAAACAACAATAAAGGAGCACTGGAGCAGTACGTTCTAACAATCGAGAGAGAGAACTTCGAGATTCAGAAACAAAGAACTGAAAGAAGAAGAATAAGACTAAAAAGAGGACACTTCGGGATTTGAGACTTCAATTGCCGAAAATGCGTTTCTGGCCATTTTCTATAATTTGTAAAATGGCCTCAAAATGTTTTACAAATTACAAAAATAACTCAAAAAACGTTTTAGGCCATCTTCGTCGTTTTCAAAACGGAAAACAGTTCGAAAATATTGAAATGGTACCTCCAAGCTTTTTCCATGCTTTAGAGGTACCAATCAAAGTGGAAGAAGTTGATGATGAAGCGAGTATGCCTTGGCTAAGAGACATGCAGTGGAAGAAAGAAAATAAAAATGAAAAACAAGAAAATATGTTGCAAGAAAAGAGGATCAATAATCATTGCTATTTCCCATAATCAATCTCTCTTGTTTGCGAAAACAAGAGACTTACAAAAAGCACAAGACTCATGAGATAAACTAAACAGGCTCTGATGTCAAGTAAAAGTAAGAAAATATTGTATGACTATTATAATAATATAAAAGGTACACAATGGGTTAAAAAGTTAACAATGAAGACTAATCTAAAATGGTAATAAACAACTATGAAAAGGTTAGAAAGAATAGAATACATAACAGATGTATAAAATATTCTAGTAATATTGTCAAGATATTCTGACAACTAACAACATTGAGAAATAGATTAGTTTTAAAAAATTATTTGTCCTGGTTGGGCATCTGTTTTGTTGGGTTTATAGGAAAGGGACAAGAAGAGCACTTAACAAATAAATCTAATGATCTTCCCACCACTGATGAGATTATGAGGAAGAAAATCGATGCCCAACTCTGTTGTTTACTCTGGCAATCTGTTTTGATCCAAAATATCTTTCAGCTGTACAAGACTTGGTACTTTCTATGTCCGGGCACATAAGCTATACAATGATTACATATCTCGGCTTTATATTGTTGTTAGTAATATTGTCAATCTGAAGCAATAGGATACGGATATGCGACCTTAATGGTATGAGACCATTACCAGACATGATGGTTAAACATAGTAAAACATCTGTTTGTGGTAGGATGCCATTGTTGGATGGAGTACAGGTGCTTTGATAAGAGATTGGCCATGCCAGCGTGAAATGGGCTACAGTTGTTTTGAAATACATTTGGGAAAATTTGAGATCCTGCCATTAAGATCAATTTTTAGGAACGTGAAGCATCCCAACCCCTTGTGCACTTGGCAGGTATCTTCTACAAGAGCCCCAGTACTGCACATTTACCATATGTACAATTTGACATAATGTTTTTCTAGCGGAGTGCATGACTCGGTTAAATTAAAAACAAGTTAAACCAAATCATTCGATTTTTAAGAATCTTCGAACCAAAATCGAACTGAAGTGGCAAACTAAACGGAAATTGAGTGCTCTGTTTTAGTTTTTTTTGTTAAACGACTATTTTTATTTTTTTTTTACTAAAATTTGAAAAATACATGTTTGTTTGCCTAAGAAACATACATGCTCAATGCATTAAGACATTCATGTTTTTGAAAATGAATTTTCTGTAAACATAATTTTTGTACAACAGTTGAGAAAATATATGTTTGACCAAAGTCAATGAAGCAGTGATGGGGAAAAGAAAAAGAATGATTAGAACTGATGAAGGAACACAAAACAATTACATGTAAAAGCATTGTTCGAGATATATAATAATTTGAGTGCATAAAGTTGTGGCCAAAGAACATAAAAAAAGATTATTAAATGTACCTATTCCTTTCTATAGATCTTGAATACATAAACACACCAAAAATAAAATTTGAAGAGTCAAACCTGAAATTTGATCAATAATTTGGGGTGGGTAAAAGATAAATTTTGGAATCAGGAAATCTTGGAGAAATTGCATAGATCAGTAAGCAATTTTCTCTATTATTCATAGGTGGGTTTGGTTCGAAAAATGTTCATTTGGTTTGGTTTTTATCAATCTTAGTTCGGATTTTAATTTGATTTAGTTTTCTAACATCAATGATCAAAACTGAACCAAGTTCTACGATTATTTAAAGTTGTGAACCAAAGCCGGTTCCATTTGGTTTCTAGGATTTTACAGGTTGTTTGCACACCCCCAAGGAGTGGAATTGTTCCTATGACCTTGGGACTTAAACCAAATCTCTTATCAAAACCACTTTGGAGGTACCAGTTGAGAACAACTCTGAGAATGCCTCGTGTTGGTCTTCCAAAGGGGAGGGGGGACACAACACATATTGTCAAGCTATCGCAAGAGTAAGAAGTGCAAAGAAATTTATTCAAGTATAACACAAGCCATGGCCTCATGACACTAAATGGAATAAGATCTATGTAGAACGAAGTAAATGGTTTCATACTACATATAGGAGAAGGTAAGTTTCCCTTGAACTTGGTTTATTGTTGTATGATTCTGTTGATACTTGCAAGTTATACGTTATTTATTATACAATCCTTGCACATTAAAAGAACGTCTTATTTATTTTTTAGGTATTTAATCAAACATATTTACGAAATTACAAGTCTATTATATTATTCGTGTCGAGCAATAATATGTCGTCTGACATGGACTTGTCAGGGGGGTCATTTTCTATGACCCCCCTCTTAATTTATTCGTGTCGGACAAATATTATGTTATCGGCGCGTCAGACAAATATTATGTTGCTCAATACGAATATCATAATATTTTCACACAAAATTAAGAGAATATGGCATAATGACCACTCTATGGTAAAAAATTGATATATGAATTTTTGTTTTCCTTGACAAAAGCCATTGTGTTACTTCTAACTTTATTTGCTTTCTCTTTTAGCTTTTAATGTGAAGACTATATCATGGGACAATATAGGAAGTATTTTAGAAGATATTAATAATATATATTGTTATTTATTCTAGAATATTTTTGTTTATTTATTTCCTAATTAATTTTGAAAAATACTATATTCCCAACATTTGGGATGCTAATTAGGTTTGGATTTTATCTTCAATATATTTTCTAATTAGTTAGGATCTCTAGTCTATATAAATCCTTTTAAGATGTATTATTAAGCAGATTTTGATAATGATATTGAATTTGAGAATTAATTTGAATAATTGGATTACTCTTATGTTTTGTTTTGAGTTCTTTATCAATTAATTTGAGAGCTGAAACTCCTAAATCTGTTTAGGGGCTTTCTAAAATTTGCTGGAAAAAACAAAAGAAAATTGACTATATATCCTCACAGTAATCAATGCATCGTTTCGTCACTGCTCCAATAATCATCATCAACCACCGGTTTCAGTCGTCGAAGCCCACAATGTGCATCATTTAACATCACAACATTCAGAGGGCGGCTTAGCCCCCGCCCCCCCCCCCCCTCTTAGCTTATAAGTTTTTCAATTTATAAATTATGTAAAATTTAACGTGTTTAATAAAAGTATTTTAAATTGTCATTTATATAATTATATATTTGATTTGAAAAATTGATAAATTATCAAAACTTAACAAAAAAAATTAAAATGAATTCATAAATATTAATTTTTAATAAAAATTAATTATAAATTGATATCCAATTAATAAAATTTTTACTATTATGTGTTGATAAATTATATATAATTATTTAAAAATATATTAATATAATATTTTATGTTTAAATTTAGATTTAATTTATAAAAATATTAAATATATAAATATATATATGTTATACAAAAGATAAAGGCAGAGCGACGGAGACAGCGACCTCGATGCAGCCAACAATGAAACTATGAAGCAATTGATGACAATAATGAAGGAGGCGCTATAAAGGAAGTTGGAGGCGATGATGAAGGAAGAGATGGAGGTGACAATGATGGGGTTGGACGCAACGATCGAGATAGGACTGATGGAGATGGCGAGCAAGAGATGAGAGTAACGACTATAAATGTGATAATGTTTAAGGGCAGAGAATAAAATATTAGAGTTTTAAAAGGATAAAATGACAAATATCTTGATCAACCCAATAAGCTACCAACAACTTATTTTGAAAATGTAGGATATACCTTTTTCAAAACCCTCATAAACACAGTTTCTAAATTTGACACCGTTTAACTTCTTAAATTTTTAAGAAACATGTAAAAAAATAAAGAAAAATGCTATTGGTATATCATAGTGTACATCTTGAGCTACATAATGATGTTTCAATGTCTAAAATGTCCTCACTCAAGGCGTTGAGGTGCAATGAGGTGAGGAATATTTATATCATTTATGTGCATTGTGTACTCTAAGATGTACATAAATGATGTACAAGTAGCATGACTCCAAAATAAATTATACGGCATTTAAGCTGCAATGATAGCTTACAGGCAGTCAAATCGGACCACGTTAGAACATTCAATCGAAGGTCATTTGAAAACCATCGTGGAGGAGTTTTGTATCTTCAGGTTTCATCCGAACTATTGAAAAACCATGTCTGTCAACTTCCGGACCAAGTGAAGGTTTGCTCACCAACATTAGAAAATCCGCTTGACTTCTTAACGGTTTGACCGCGTATAAGCCATTATAGGAGTTTATCCGCCATGCGTTTGATGCTTAAGTGTTTGGCTGAGCATTTCAACTTATACACTACCCTACTGAAAAGTTGTTATAGCAGCGTTTAGCAAAAGCTGGTAAGTTGACCAACAAAAATACCAAAATACCCATCATCTTCTCCAGGACCTCTACGCTACCATTACCGTCGCTGTGCCGTCACCACTCTTTTATACTGTCATCGCTGTCATTCAGCGAGTCGTTGCAAGCAGCCTCGTTCCAGATCCGGGTCGCGCCATCACCGGTCCTTCTTCCAGATTCATCGCCGCAAGCCGCCCGTCGCCATTATCTCCAGCGACCTCCTTCTTCCAACAACCTCATTCTTCCAGATCCGTCCGTCCCTTCTGGTATATTTTGCAACCTCCTCCTTCTATTCATCAGCTTATATATATATATATATGCTATGTATTATTTTCTTTTTCCTGTATTTATATGTATATATTTTTTATATATAACTTATTTCATCAGTTGTATATATTTTTTTATTTACATATAAAAAAATATATTGTGTATAAACTTGTAATTGCATATAATTTTTTTGATAATTATATAATCGTATTGTATTAATATTTTTTGATAATTATATATAATTTATTAACTTGTAATTGTAAGTATTCTATTAATTAAAAATTAATTTATAATTTATTTGATAAAAATAGTATTTTTATGCTTTTTAATTATATTATTCAGTATCATGTCTATTTTAGTCTTTTTGTTAAGTTTTGATAGCTTATTAACTTTTATAAACTAAACACATAACTAATAATTGACAACTTAAAAGCACATCTATCCAAATACATTATTAATTTAAATAATATCTAACTTTTAAATTAAAAACTAAATCACTTAAAGTTATTCAAAAAAATCCTAAGCAAAACTGCCTCTTCCTCAACAAAGTCAAACTAGAAGTTACCACCCCAGTTTAACTCACTGCTGCAATTAAAGACATCCGAAGCCAACAAAATTATCAGAATCCTCAACTGACAAGATTGGAACCCCTTCAACTTGTTTGCAGTTGTCATTGCACTCGTTTGTCTCATCAAAAGCCTTCATTGATGTCGATGAACTCGGGAAATGCTATTGTTGGACTTCCTAGATCTTTTCAATGCCACAACTTCAATCTTTGGCCATGCCAACCCTGCTCTTTTTGCCAAAAGCCTTCACCGACCTTGTCGGACGTTACAGCAACTTATCAACGACCATCATCATTGAATCTCCTTGTTGCCTTCACCATAAGCCTCCCCCCACCCAATTTCTTCAACCCAGATTGCCCAATTTCTCTACCAAAACCCTAACTCAATTTGAAAACGCAACAGCCCAGCAACTTAACCCAATTACCCAACCCATTTAACCCAACAACCCGTCCCCTCTGATCTACCAACCTGATGCCTTTACCTATTGGATTGTTGCATCCACAATTGCACAACCCAACTGAAAGCCATTAAAGCTTAACCTTGCCATTAATTAGTTAATCCAATTACCAACAGGCCTAATTCCTTGTGAACCATCAAGGTTTCAATTCCACTGGTCAAGGTATATTCTTCACTTTGAAGGCTTGATTGATATTTCTTTATTGGGTATGTTTAGTAAATTTGTTTTAGGTCCATCTAATTTTCTTTCCCTTACCCTTGTTGCATATTGAGCATTATTTTTTGTTAGGGCCATGCTATTTGTACATCATTTATGTACACTTTAGGCTACACAATGCACATAAATGACATAAATACCTCTCATCTCACCGCCTTGGGTGAGGTCATTTTAGACATTGGTACATCATTGTGTAATCCAAGGTGTACATAATTATGTACCAAAGTATTTTCTTTTTTGTTATTAACATTGTTATTTAATTTAAGTTTCATAGCCCTATTTTTGTGCACCATGCTAGGTTTGTTAGTTGCATTTAAGTTGCAATTTGATTCTTCAACATTCCCTATCTCTTACATCACCTATTTTTGACCTTCCTAATATCACTTGTTTGATTTCTCATGGCTCCCAACAAACAAGAACAAACTTCTTCCACTATATTTGCTGACCTCCAGTCATTGCAAAGTTCCATAGAAGTTGTTGAAACCAAAATGCACAATCTTGAGGGTCTTTCAAATATGGTGGTAACACTTACTAAACGCATGGCACAAGTCCTCAAAATATTAGGTAGGCAAAAGACAGGAGATAACTAAGTGGAGTACTCTCATTCTAGTGAGTTTGTGCATGGTATGCTTCATTCTTATGGGATACACCTTGCTTCAAATAGGAAGCCTTGTTTAGAACGTAGGCAACACCATGAGAGAGATACACATCATTTGGATTACCATTAGGAAGCACCTAGGTATGATTGAAGGCTTCTAACTTTTGAAGCACCCATAAGTGGCAACCCTAGGATCACTACACACTGTGATAGAATTTTAGACAGAGAATATGGGCAATCACCGCCTCCCCATTGGTATAGGTAGGAAGACTATAAGGACATTACTAGGAATGTCCAAGCGGATGCTCTAGAGTATGATGGCAAGTTAGATCCCAATGTGTTCTTAGATTGGTTAGACAATATGGAAGATTACTTCAACATTGAGAGGGTTCGTTTTGCTAAGATGAAATTGATTAGTCCTACAAAGAAATGTTGGCAAAAGGCTCAATAAAATTTTGAGAGATTATGTGAACCTCCTATCA
Organism: Diospyros lotus; assembly: GCF_014633365.1. NCBI lineage: Eukaryota > Viridiplantae > Streptophyta > Magnoliopsida > Ericales > Ebenaceae > Diospyros > Diospyros lotus. The sequence continues at coordinate 23,831,200 of NC_068347.1, forward strand.
CCCAATGGGGTGTCATGAAGCAAAAGTTGAAGGAAAAGTATTTGCCTACCTTGCATAAGAGTCAGTTATAACAACAATTACTTAACCTAAAACAATCAACTTTTATTGTAATTGATTACTGTCAGGTTCCTAGACCTGACCTTGGGTTTCTTAGGCAATTAGGAAGAAACTGTGAGAGAAAGTAATTGAGAGAGAGAGATAAAAAAGAATAGAGAGAGAACGAGAGATAACAAAAAGAACAGGAAGAACAGAGAGAAAGAGCTGAGAGAGAGAAAAGACAAAGAGAATGAATTCTTGTTAGTTCACATCATGATCTCCCATTGTCCAAGCAATGGCCTATTTATAGGCCTACTATGTAATACCCAGGAAATTATTAAGAGTATAAAGGGTATTTGATGAAGGGTATAACCGAAATTATTGAAAGAAATAGGCAGTAGGGTACACTATCAATGTTTTAAGAGACCGAATTGATCGGAGGGAGTACCCCAGACCCTAGATAGCTAAGGAAAATGATATAATACCGACGAGTAATATGAATTATGATTTTAGGTGATGAAAGAAATTGGATCGAGAACAGTTTTCGGTACAGCTGTCGTTCAGGCTGAGAAAACCGAATCGACGTAGGGAATATCCGAAAAGTCAATGGAGTATCTTGGGGTTTTAGATTTTATCTATAAAATAACCCTTGAGCGATTTCGGGTTGAAACGAAGAGATTTGGGGTCAAAATGATCAATCGAGCCAAAATATAATTTTCTAAATTTGTCGGAGAGAGGTCAAAATGGTAGTTTTTCAGAAATTTCAAGGGTAAAATGAGAAGTACAAAACTTATGGGCCTTAATGGTGGTATTGGATAGATCAAGGGTGCTTGGGAAAGGCCAGAACTATTATTGGAAGAAATTAGGGGGTGAAAGTGTAAAAAATGGAAAGTTTGGGGTGTGAACACAACAGCCAAAAACGGCCGCCGCAAATCCACCGCACGTGGAGGCTATCTCCAGCGATAGGACGGCCGAGGGTGGTTCGGGGAAGGTATTATACGGCTCAAGGAGGCTTGGGGGGCAAGCCTTGGCCTCTGATTGGTTGCAAAACGGCCGGAATTTTGCTATAAATAGCTAGGTTTTTGGCCGAGATTTCACATTCAAATTGCTCGTGATTGGGAGTGAATCGAAGGGAGTGGTTAAGGGGCTTTTTCTCCTTGCATCAAGGAGAACGTTTTTGGAGCATTTGGGAGCGGTTGGAGTGCGTTTGGTGGCCGTTCGAGGGTCGGCCGGAAACTGGAGGCGGCCCGCCTCGCCACGCCTACAACCGGCCGTTTAGGCCCCTTTCTGGTGGTCTTTCGGCCTGAAACTAGCCCCATCGTGATCGACATAGAGTGAGCTGAAGGGGGTATGCTCAAATTGGTCATCAGATGAGCTGTCGCCGGCTGAAAATCGGAGAAGAAGGTGGTGCGTGAGCTGCACGTGCCACACTTCACGCGCACTCACGCGCTGGGCGAGTGAGGGCGCGTGAGAAGGGGTATTTCAGTAATTTTTTTGCCAGTATTTTTCTATATTTATTTTAGGATTTATTGTGTTGAAAAATTTGGAAAAATGTGTGAGGAGATAATTATTTTGGAATTATCGAAGTGAAAATTGGGAGAAAATAGAGGAAATTATGGAAAAATTAAGGAAAATGGATTTTAATGCTTCCTTGATTAAATATGATGTTTAGGGAGTATCGTGGCTCGAGATTGAGTATAAGTTCAAAGGTTTGTGACTTGGTACGCAAATCGAGGCAGTGCACGAGGATCGAGGTAATCCGAATACATTCGAGGTGAGTGGTTTGATCCTAGTTTTACCTTGTCTTGAAAATGTCTTGGTGTGTGTATAGTGGGTTCTGGTGAGCGGTTGTACCCTTCCGAGCTTAGGATACTCGTGATTGAACTAGTTCGGGTGGGTGATTGTACCCTTAAGAACTCAGGATGTTATATTTATGCGTTTTACTTATGTAACTTTGGCATTGTATGCATATTGAACATGTGGTATATTGCATCAACTGTTTTTACTTGCAAAAGAGTTGGTGCATGGCGTGTGATTTTCATATCATCGGGGTGTCGGTTTTTGTGTCGTTGTTGGGTTCGTATGGGATTGGATGGGGTCTTCTTGGGAATGGGACAAGGTTAATCCAGGTGACAAGTGACACGGTAGGGCACTCGAGAGATTAAGTATGTCGCGACAAGGTCAACCCCAATGGTGTGTGGAATTGATTTTCCACAGAAGGTTGAGTATGTCAAGGAGATTTCTCAAGTTAGACGTGTATGCATGTTGTCGTTTTTTCTGTATATGCCATGCTCGTATGTCTTTTATGCATTATGTAAACTGTTTCATGCCGTCACTTAGATGTTTTATCATCTAATCTGGGTTATGCCCTTGGAACATTCAAACGTTCCAGCCAGGGACTGCTGCGAAGGCGAGGACGTGGCCAGTCGAGGGCCAATGGTGTTTAGAATGATAGTCATTGTATCATTTTGAGGTGATAGTAATTATCTTAGTATATGTATGAATGGTAGTATGATAATGTTGATTATTATTTGGTAGTTTTGTAATAAGTGGTTTGGTGTAGAAACGCCTTGTAAGAACCCGTGGTAGGCCACGGTATTTTGATGTTAATGTATCCCCTGCGTTATAATATGTCTCGCTTAGTCTTTAAGATTTGTGATATTGTTAAACGGGCAAGACTAAGATTCTCTGGGTTAGTTATCTGCATGTGAAGATTGTTCTTGAAATCACAGCGCGTGATGAACTTGGAAAAAAAAAAAAAAGATTTTCGGGAATACCCTTATAATGACACGCCTGGCGAGGCAGGGTGTTACATACTAGCTTTTAGTTGTAACTATTAATTGAAAGATACAAGTTGCTTTTAGGCAATTACAACTGTGAACTGAAAGGTACGACTTGTATAGCAAAAACAAAGTATGTATAGTAATTGCAACAAAATGTAATTACTGTTATAGCCCTAGGGTCTTGACAATCTCCCCTCCTTAAAAGATTTCTTATCCCCAAGAAATCACAATAAAGTTCTGTAGTGATTATGGCAATTGATTTTGCATGCCTCTTTGCAACTAACAATTGCCTTCGACAATCCTCCACCTCTTTCTCATTTGCAATGACAGTATCCCAGTCTTCTTTCTGTTCCATTGATTTCAACTTTCTCTTCCTTTGATTAACACGGTTTTCCATGTCATGCCATTTTCTCTTCTCAAGTTGTATAATATTGTTAATCTTCTCGAGTTAAGTTTAGATGCTTCATCCTTTGTATGTCTTATTTCAATTTGAAGAAACTTCAGACTTCCATCTGCGACTTCAATAGTTTCATCAAGTTCTATTTTCCTAGTCCTAAGCCTCTCAATTTTCCCAACATCCTGATTGCATTGGAAGGGACGAGAATGTTCTGTAGGTTCCACAATGGCTGAAACATGACCTCTATATCTAGATTTAGACCATATGTAATGATATTCTGGAGTCTAAAGGTCCAAAATTCTCAGTCTTAGGACCTCATCAGCCCTACAATCAGTTTCCTTGGAACCAATTGGGTTGCACAGAAACAGAAATGGGAAATGTTTTCGATATGAAACAAAAATGAAAAAACAACATTTTTCCAAAAAAAAAAAAAGTAGAAAACGGAAATGCGAGATAAAGTGTAAATTAAAAAAATATAGGGTTTTTTTATAAATATAATTTTTAATATAGAAAATTATGAAAAATAGTTATTCAATCTAAAAGTAAACAAAGATTCTTTCCATAATGCATTCAATCAACATAAACATAAATTTCATAATGCGTTGCATTCAAGCAAACATAAATACAAAATCCATAACACATTCAAACAAACATAAATATAACTTCCATAATGCATTCAAACAAACATAAATATAAAGTCCATAATGCATTCAAGCAACCATCAACAATAAACATAAGTTCTATCATTGTTCACCATGACTTAGTAATTAAAAACAAACAATAAATTTAAAAAACATAATACAAGTAATTGACTAGTGAGCAACCAAATCGACGGCGACATGAGAACCAAGCAATCAGTGGTGACGATCAAAGAGAACAATGGCGAGAGGATCGAGGCTCAAATCAACGATGACATGAGCATCGAGCTACAAGCAACCGACGGCGACAGCGAGAAGGAACGACGATGAGAGGATCGAGGCTCGAATCAACGGCAACATGAGCAATATAATATATATATATATTTGCTACTTCCATCTCTAACTAGATTCAGTCGTCGGACGAAAACTCATTTCCAATCAGAAACGCGTTTCCGAAAGTTTTCTTTAATTGCAAAACGCCCTCGAAATGTTTCGTAAATTACAAAAACTGCCCAGAAAACATTTTTGGCAGTTTTTAACGTTTTTGAAATAGGAAACATCTCGAAAACACCGAAATGGCATCTCTGAGCCATTTTCATGCATCAGAGGGAACCGGTATAAGAGTGTTCTAGCCTGAATTGCCCAATTGAAACTTCTTTGACTACATGTGGAGCGTCAAAAACTTGATCCAGCCTAGAATAGATGCCAAAGGGACACATCTCACCAAATGCATGAAAGATCTCATAATCGCGACTTTCATCTCCGACGTGATTTATAGCCAGAATATCTAATGAATCAATTTTTTTACCAAGAAATCACAGTCACTAAAATCTTAAGTTACAAATGACTGGTCCAATTCAAATTGTTCCTCATCTTCCTATAAGTCAGAAGTATGGGGAAGGATTCCAACTCTTGTAAAAATAGATTTTGTAGTGGATCTTGGAGGAAAATCCACTAGTAGGTTGGCCTGAAGCATTTTTGATAACCTATTCAAAAATTCGTCCAACTTGTGGCCAAACTTAGCAAAGTCTTCCTTGACTCATTTCTCTAATGTCTACACAATTTCTCTTATTGAAACATGTCACGGCTAGTCCGAGACAGTGGTCGGCTTTCTAATTCCGATTGAATTAGGAAGCTTAAGAGCAACACAAGAACATATAGGTAGAAGGGGGAAGAAGACGTTAAAGGGAAAAGAGAGAGAGAGTGAGAGGGAGTGTTTGTGAAACGGAGATTTTGTATTCAATTCATTCATGCCCCTCCAAGATAGCCTTGGGGAGAATATATACTCAGCCGTGGGAGGTAGGTCTGCTGTAGCAGATCCTACTCCCTCATTCGGTTGTAACTAACCTTTTTGTCTTTTCCTAGCCACTATGTGTGGGGCCCAGGACTAACTACTTCTCAACAGAAAATGACAGCAAGAAAGCTAACAATTACAGCAGAAAAAGAAAAATTAGAAAGTTACAGCAATAAGGAAATTCAGGATAGGTAAATATGGGATTCCTCTTGTGACAATTCTTCCCCCCTAACAGATTTCTTGTCCTCAAGAAATCATGAGGAGGCTGGCAGCTCTTGGAAATTGTTTGAGTAAGTCAGGCAAGTATTCCCATGAGTTGTTCTCAGCCGATCCTTCCTTCCATTTCACTAACACTTGCATGAGTGGGGCTCCCTAATTGTAGATTACCCTCCTATCCAATATGGCCTCCGGTTCCTCCATTATATTTTCTTCCCTAGGGAGGGAGGGTAATGTTGCATTCACCAGCTCAGTACCTACTGCTTTCTTCAAAAGCGAGACATGAAAAACTGGGTGAATTTGGGATTCTTCAGGAAGCTACAACCTACAGGCCACCTTCCCCACCCTAGCCACGATAGTAAAGGGTCCAAAGTATCGGGGGCTGAGTTTTGATACATGCCCTCGTGTAATTGATTTGATATGGGAGTGTTTCAGCCTCAAATACACCTTCTCTCCCACTATAAACTCTTGATCACTTCTCTTTCGATCAGCTACTTGCTTCATTCGGTTTTGGGCGGATGCCAATTCCTATTTTAATTGTCGTAGTACCTCTCTCCTCTGCAATAAGTATTCCTCAACTGCAGCTGCAGAGGTATGATTCCCTAAGGCCGGTAAGAGAGGTGGCTTATACCCAAAGAGAGCTTCGAATGGTGACATTTTTAGGGAGGAGTGGTGGCTTGAATTATACCACCACTAGACTAAAGTCAGTCACCTATGCCAGGTCTTGGTTTGTAGGATACATACACACCTTAAATAGGTTTCCAAACTCTGATTCACCCTCTCGGTTTGCCCATCCGATTGAGTGTGGTAAGCGGTGGACATATTTAGCTTAATCCCCAGTGCCTTCATGACTTCTTGCCACAATAGGCTTGTAAAAATCTTATCACGGTCAGAGATTATCATCTTGGGGATCCCATGTATGGCTATCACTTGATCCAAAAAAACCCGAGCCACTTCTTTGGCGGTGTAAGGATGGGCCAGTCTTATAAAGTGGGCAAACTTGGTTAACCGATCTACTACTACCAAGATGCTATCCTTCCTTTCAGATCTTGGTAACCCTTCGATAAAATCCTTTGAGACACTCGACCAAGCCTGTTCGGGAACTGGCAGAGGTTGCAATAGTCCTGGGTACGTGGTATTTTCATACTTGCATCTCTTACAAATGTCACAAGCTAACACAACCGGCGGTAATAACCGGTTAACCCTAGAAATCCCCTTAGGGACCTCACCGAGGTCGGTCTTGGCCAAGACATCATAGCTTCCACCTTCTTTGGATCGGTGCTCACCCCTTCATTTGAGATAATGTGCCCCAAATACTCTACCTGTCCTTGTCCAAATGCACACTTAGATTTCTTAATAAAGAGCTGGCTAGATCTGAGGATATCAAGGGTGATTTAAGGTGAGTCAAGTGTTGATCAAAGGTAGGGCTATAGACAAGTATGTCATCAAAGAATACAAGTATAAATTTTCGAAGATAGGGTTCAAAAATTCTGTTCATGAGGGATTGGAAAGTAGCTGGGGCATTGGTGAGCCCAAATGGCATCACCAAGAATTAAAAATGCCCATGGTGGGTTCTAAAAGCAATTTTGTAGATATTCTCGGGTTTCATCCTAATTTGATGATATCCCGAACGTAAATCCAGCTTAGAGAAGTATCGGGCATGGTGAAGCTCATCCAAAAGGTCCTCCACCAAGGGTATAGGGAATTTATCTTTGATAGTTATGGCATTAAGTTGGCGATAGTCCACGGAAAATTGCCATGAACCATCTTTCTTTTTAACTAGTAGGACTGGAGAAGCAAAAGGACTTTGGCTAGGTCGAATGGTTGCTTGTTGAAGCATTTCTCTAACCATCTTTTCAATCTCATTCTTTTAGATTGGGGGATAGCGATAGGACCTACTGTTGACGGGTTCTACATTGGGTTTTAAATGGATTGAATGGTCAAACAGTCTGGCTGGGGGTAGGGATTTAGGCTCAACAAATAGATCCTCATAACCAACTAGCAGTTTATTAATGATTTCTAAGTAGTGTACCTGGTCGGGACCCCCCTGGGGCTTGCTGACAGTAAGGCCGAACTCCCCCTACATCATTGGATCCTCCACTCCTTTTTTGATGGCCACCATTGAAAAGAAATGTGCCAGCTGATTCCATCTTCCTTTGAATACCTTTTGTAGCCTTTTTCCAGAGATCATCTAGCAAGATCCGGTCTCCTTGTTACCCGATAATGTCATCCTCCTCCCCTCTTTCTCAAAAGATACCTCCATTTTGTTGAAATCAAAGCTGATAGGGCTTACCCTTTTCATCCAATCTACTCCCAGAACCACATCACAGCCCCCCCAAATGTAGCAATCTCAAATCTGCCTCGAATTTTTCTCCCTGCATCTTCCAACAGAAACCATTGCAGAACGACCTTCTCAACACCTTTTGGCCATTAGCCACCATCACGCTCAAGGGAGGTGTTCCCGAGAGTGGACACTTCATTCGCCTGGCCGTGCTTTCATCGAGAAATTTGTGGGTACTCCTACTGTCGATTAAGATCATGAGATTACCTTCCTTGGCTTGTCCTTCCACCTTAATGAGTTGCTTAAGAAATGAGGATTCAGTTGGGGAATAGCAGTAGAGGAAGCCTTCGAGAAACTGAAAGAAGCCATGATAAGCTGATGGGTTTGGATTACTCAATCCAGTACCGGAAGGGCACGAAAAACAGGGTCACGATGCCCTATCAAGATGTTATGAAGAAGGCAATAATGCAGCCATGACTGCTGTAATTCCATATTGGTGCCTGGAGGTAATACAAAGCTATGAGGGTGACGAGAAGGTGAAGAAAGTGTTGGAAAGAGTGGTTGTGGGATCAGAGGAATGGGAAGGGTATACATTGGTGGATGGGTTGCTAAGATATGAAGGCCGAATTGTGATAGGTGATTGTGTCAACCTCAAGAGGAAAATTTTGCATGCCCTACACAAATCTCCATTGGGGGGACATTCTGGAATTCAAAATACATACCTTCGGGTAAAACAACAAAATCATTAAGGGAACACCTCCAAGATAGCCTTAGGGAGAATATATACTCAGCCGTGGGAGGTAGGTCCGCTGTAGCAGATCCTACTCCCTCATTCGGTTGCAACCAACATTTTTGTTTTTTCCTAGCCACTATGTGTGGGGCCCAGGACTAACTACTTCTCAACAGAAAATGACAGCAAGAAAGCTAACAATTACAGCAGAAAAAGAAAAATTAGAAAGTTACAGCAATAAGAAAATTCAGGATAGGTAAATGGGATTCCTCTCGTGACACAACACTTTCTTTTCGACAGCGACTCACCTCTTTCTAAGTTTGTCGTAAGCCTAGTTCCATTGTATCCAATCTCGCCTCCAACTACTTTGTGTGAGTTCCTTCGACCATCTCCACTGCTCGCCTTCAAAATTTGATTCTGAATTCAACAACCGAGGATCTTTACTCTGATACCAAATGTCAGGTTCTTGAACCTGACTTAGGGTTTCTTAAGTAATTAGAAAGAAACAAAAAGAAAAAGTAATTGAGAGAGAGAGAGAGAGATTAAAAAGAACATAGAGAGAGAGAGATAATAGAAAGAACATGAAGAACAAAGAAAGAGTTGAGAGAGAGAAAAGACAGAGAGAATGAATTCTTGTTATTTCACATCATCATCTCCCATTCTCCAAGTAGTGGCCTATTTATAGGCTTGCTAGCTTTCAGTTGTAATTGCTAACTGAAGGATGCAAGTTGTTTTCAAGTAGTTACAACTGTTAACTGAAAGGTACAACTTGTATGGCAGAAACAAAGTACAATATGGTTGTTAAATAAGATAAGTAAGGGGTATTAGTGTAATTAACTTAAAATACTTGTGTATATATTCTCTTGTATTATACACTTTTAGTAGAATATACACATATTATTTTATTCACATGGTATCAGAGCCACTAGACAAACCCTAGATCCAACCGTCGTCGTCGTCGCTATCGCCAACTGATGGTACCTCCACCAGTCACTTCGTATGTCGCCGTCACTGCCGCTATCCAACACTAGTTCTCATATCTCATGCATTGCTATTGCTTTGCTGATCTACCATTGCCATCGCTGCTCCTTTTGTCACGACCAGTTTCAAATCATGCCTCCTTCCATTGCGGTCGTTTCAAATCTCGCTTTGTTGTGTCCCCAATCTACCGTCACCATTGGCCTTCCATTGCACGTGGTCGGCAACCGTTCTAGCTTCCTTGTTGCGGTCGATCCCTACAAGCTTCTATCATTGAAGAAGCTTCACATTTCTCACCCAGATCTTGCCTAGATCTAGCCCAAATCCGCCCTACTCTAATTCCAATTAGCAGAACAACGGGTTGTTCTTTCCGTATCATGTCTTTATCTACAAAACACTCACCACAAGCCTCTCCACCACGTCCACAACTATAACTATTTTCCATTTTTCGGGCACACCAATTATTACCACAGAGAAATTGAATGGATAAAATTATTTTGTGTGGTTATCCACGATTGAAATTTGGTTTCTTACACATGGCCTTGAGGATCATTTGGCAATGACCATTTCAACTATTTTCGAGGGAAATCAACCTCTTTGGTGACAAGTGGATGCACAATTACTAAGTTTGTTGTGGCAAACTATTGTTCCGACTTTGATGCATATATTTCGCCCTCTTCGTGAGTGTAGTGCTCTATGGACTTAGGTTCGTGAGCTATATACGAGTGACATCACTCGTATTTATGATGTGATTGGTGTTTTGTTCAATCTACAACATGTTGATTTAGATATGACCACCTATTTGGATAAGCTCCAAGCTTCCATTACTGATTTTAACGAGTTAATGCCCTTTGATACAGATATCAAGAAACAGCAACAACAACGTGATCAAATGTTTACTGTCCTCTGTCTTCATGGGATTCGACCTGATCTTGAATCAATTAAGACACAGATTCTCGACAATGCCTCTCTACCTCCTTTGACGGAAGTATTTTCCATGTTACTTAGAGCCTCTTCTATTACTACTGGTCGTGGCATGTTTGTACCTGGAGATCACTTAACCCTTGAGCCTCTTCTATTACTACTGATCATGACATGTCTGTACCTGAAAATCACTTAGCTCTTGCTACTACCCAAACTGATTCTCATCCTAGTCATGGAAGTAATTTAGGTGGATGTCGTGGTGGTGGTGGGTGTCCTCGGCCCTAGTGCTCCTATTGTAATCATCTTGGTCACACTCGAGAGACTTGCTATCACTTACACAGTCACCCACCTTAAGCAGCTATTACTATTAACACTGTTGTTGGCGTTTCAAAGGGTCAGGCATCTATCACACCTAGTGATTCCTCACCAGTGACTATCTCTGAGGAGGAGTATGCTCAATTCCTTTAGTTTCTTCTTTTTTTTTTTTTTTTTGTAAATAAGAAATATATAGAACAAAAAAACAAGCGCACAAACGTCTACAAACACAGCTGGGCCAAACCTCGAGCAGAGCACAGAACTACAACACTAGCCATCCCAAGGCAAAAAGAGGCCACTTCACCTATCATATCCCTTGCTCTCACCGGTAACCCCACTACTTGCTTTACTAAGTCCTTATCTTCTCTTGACCCCTGGATCTTCAACTCTAGTGCCACCAATCACATGTCTGGTAATCATTCTCTTCTATTTCATATTCAAACTTTGAAGTCTCTACCTCCTGTTACATTGGCTGATGGCTCTCATGCCTCAGTCGTGGGTATCGGCACTGCGTCACCCTTTCCTACTTTACCATTGTCGTCTGTTTTACATTTACCATGGTGTCCCTTTAATTTGCTTTTTGTAAGTCAACTCACTCGTAGTCGTCTTAATTACTCTAAAACATTTTTGTCTGATTCTGCTCTTATTCAGGACCAGATGGACAGTTGGCACGGGGCTTGAGTCTCATGATTTCTACTATATGTCTCACCCTACTTAATCAGTGGCATGCACGACGACTACTTCCCCACTACAGGTCCATTATCGGTTAGGGCACCCATCTCTTCCCAATCTCAAGAAGATGGTTTCTAGTCTCTCTAATATTTCTTCCTTAAAGTGTGAGTCTTGTCAACTTGGGAAACATAGTCGTAGTTCTTTCCCAAGTAGAGTCAATAAACATGTTAGTTCTCCTTTTTCAGTGGTCCATTCGGATGCATGGGGTCCTAGTTGTATTAGTTCAAAAGACGATTTTCGTTATTTTGTAACCTTTATTGATGATTTTTCTCAAACTACATGGTTATATTTAATGAAAATGCGTTCAGAATTGTTTTCTATCTTCACTACATTTTGTGTTGAAATTAGAACTCAGTTTAATGTGCCTATCTGTGTTCTCTGTAGTGATAATGCTCTTGAATATTTGTCCTCATCATTTAAATCCTATATGGAATTTAATGGGATTCTTCACCAAACATTGCATCCTGGAACCCCACAATAAAATGGGGTGGTTGAACGAAAGAATCGTCATTTAATTGAGACAGCCCGCACGCTTCTTTTTCATATGCATGTTTCACTTCAATACTAGGATGATGTTGTCTTAACTGCATGTTACATAATTAACCAAATGCCATATTTTGTCTTTAATGACCAAATTCCTCATTCTGTTCTTTTTTCCTCGAGTTGCCTTATATTTTCTTCCTCCTTGTATCTTTGGGAGTACTTGTTTTGTTTGCCATCTTGCCCTAGGTCATGATAAGCAATCCGCTCGTTCCGTCAAATGTGATTTTCTGGATTATTCACGCCTTCAAAAGGGGTATCATTGCTACTCTCCTCAATTAGCTTGCTATTTTGTTTTAGCGGATGTTACCTTCTTTGAATCATTTCCTTATTTTCTCTTTTCGTTAGCCTTCAAAAATCCTTATACAACTTAAAATAGTTTCTTTGAGCTTGGTTTGGTCGATTTAGTTTAGTTTTTCTTGAGTTTGGGTGAACTCATAGTGAAGCTAATCATTCTGTTTTTTATCGCTCTTAGTCTAGCTGTCACATTTTTCTAGTGGTATATGTTGATGATATAATACTTACAGGGGATGATGATGTCGATATCACTGAATTGAAGGCATATCTTCACCAACAGTTTTAGACTAAGGATCTGGGTTCCTTGAAATATTTTTTGGGTATTAAGGTAGCTCTATCAAAGCAAGGCATCTATTGTTCTCAAAGAAAGTATGCCTTGGATATGCTAGAGGAGACAAGGTTGCTTGGATGTAAGCCAATAGATACCCCTATGGATCCGAATATCGAATTGTTACCGAGACAGGGGGAACCTCTCTCTCACCCTGGGCTCTACCGTCGACTAGTTGAGAAACTTAATTACCTCACAATCACACTAGTATGTGATGATTCGTATTTTTTGGTATATTAAGGCTACCCTTGATCGAGGTGTATTGTATCATAATCATGGACATAGTCAAATTGTGGGATATATAGATGTTGATTGGGCAGGATCACCTAGTGACAGGTGATCCACATCTGGATACTATGTATTTGTGGGTGGAAATCTAGTCTCTTGGAAAAGTAAGAAACAAATTGTTGTTGCCAAGTCCAGTGTAGAAGCTAAATATAAGGCAATGGTCATAACAACATGTGAGCTAATGTGGCTGAAACAATTAATTGAGGAGTTAGGAGTTATGCAGATCAAGTCTATGCAATTGATTTGTGACAATCAGGGTACAATGCATATTGCTTTTAATCCTGTGTTTCATGAGAGAACCAAGCACATTGAAATTGATTGCCACTTTGTTAGAGAAAATGTGCTATCTGGGGATGTAGTTACAATATATGTGAGTTCCAACGATTAGTTAGCTGATTTACTCACCAAGTCACTTAGAGATTCTCGTATGAATTACATTTATACCAAGCTGGGCATGCTTAATATATATACTCCAGCTTGAGGGGGAGTGTTAAATAAGATAAGTAAAGGATATTAGTGTAATTAACTTAAAATATTTGTATATATACTCTCTTGTATTATACACTTTTAGTAGAATATACATATATTATTTTATTCACAATAGTAATTGCAACAAAATGTAATTGTTGTTATAGCCCTAGAGTCTTGACAATTACCTGGCTCAATTTGAAAATCTTCTCATTAGATGTGACTTGAATGAGGATCCTTTCTTCACAATGCAAAGGTTTATAAATGGGTTGAGGTTAGCCATCCAAAGAGAGTGACAGAAATGCAGTGATATGGCACACACCAAAAGGGGGGTGAATTGGTAAATTAAAAATTTCTTTTGAGAAACAGAGACACTCTCGTTTGGTGAAAAATAAATACGAAATCTTATAAATGATTTAAGTGAAATAAGTAAGAATAAAAATGCTAACAAGATAAATGAAAACAGAGTGCACAAGAGATCAAGATTTATAGTGGTTCGGCTCTTCAAGACTAGTCCACTACCTTAGCTACCAACTAAGGATTTTTAAGCAACTTCACTATCAACCCTCTACTCAATACGAGCAGGTCCTCTTAATGGGCCCTTTAGCTTATGCTAGGAAAATTACAGAAATCGTGGAATTGAGAGTCTAAGAGTACAACTCTTAGTTACAAGCTCTCTCTTTAAATGAATAATAGAGGCTTAAAATGAATGGAACAGTAAGATATCAAAGCCTCAAAATTAATAATACAGAGAGAAAAATTAAACGCTCGATGTAACAATGAAAGCTTGGTAGTTCAAGATATTCAATGTATCCAACCGCCTTCAATGCGTCTTCAACCACCTATTTATAGTTGATGGTGGGTAAGTTTGAATTTTGGACTGTTGTGGGTAGTTGGACGAGCATTAATTGCACCAAAAACTAGCCGTTATAAGTTTCTGTGAAACACATAGTCGACAGATCAAATAGGTTAGTTGACTATTTCTTCAAATAAAACTAGGCATAGTCGACAGACAAGAAATTATAGTCAACTATCTTTAACACAAATTTCTCATAGTCGACAGATACAAAAATATGAAGAAGATTTTGAAATTCATGAACAAATATAGTCGACAAAAGAAAAGCCATAGTCGACTATCTTTACATGATAGTCGATAGAGTGAAAAATAGTCGACGGAAGCCTTATATAGTCGACAGATTAAACCAGCATAGTCGACTATCCTTATGCATAGTCGACTATCCTTATAACATAGTCGACTATTTTTAGGCATAGTCGATAGCATTAAACCATATAGTCGACTATCCATTTGAAAAGATTGAAAACTTAACAAATCCTCATTTTGATGTTTTGAAAGCAAGTTGAGATTATCAAAAGTATATTT